>NC_028648.1:57544523-57586454 GCF_001406875.1 Solanum pennellii
TTTATTAATGAGTTTAAGTCTTCCGCATTGCTTTATGTTGATATTAAATTGAAATGTTAAGGTTTAGATTGGTTGGTTCGCTCACATAGGAGGGTAAATGTGGGTGCCAGTCGCGGCTCGGTTTTGGGTCGTGACAATATTGTTCTTTAATAATATTTTAATTTGAAAGAAGATGTGTTTTAAAAGAAAAAATATATATTTATTCGTAAAAGGGCATTTTGGCTCATTTTGTAACTATATGGGTATTTTTGGACAAAAAGTATTGGCTGCAAGGTCATTTTTTAGCCAAAGTTTGATGATAAGGATATTTTTTAGGTAAACTATAAGTGAAGTATATTTTTGTTCCTTTCACATAGTTTTACATAGTTTAAAGACATTTCTGACCCTTTTTCCTTTTCTAGAAGTAACTGGAGACATTTTTTTTTGAATGGAAAATCAAGCATGACAAATATTACTCCAGAAAAGATGAGTGATTGTGAGGTTTTATTATATTTTTGACATGAAATCGTCTATCTACTTGTACATATGAAAGAAAATGATCAAGACTTTTAAGGAGAAAATAGTGTGTGTGTGTGTGTGTGTGTTTATGTGTGTGTGTGTGCGTGTGTGTGTGTGTGTGCGCGCGCGTGCGTGCGTGCGTGCGTGGGGGGGGGGGGGACTACAAAAATGAAAAATTAGATTACCATTTTATTTCTAGACTAAATTAAACATCTAATTAATAAATAATAATATTTTAATTATTATTTGAATTGTTAGTTATTTATTGTAAAGACAATGAAAGATTCATTATATTTATTTTAATAGTATTTTGACCTTTCAATTTTTAACGTAACTTATCATGTTTCTGTAATTTTTGTGTATAAATTTAATTTTTTCAAGAAAAACTTTTATTTACTCCCTAAGCTAAATTAAACATATAATTATTAAATTATTGAATAATAATATTTTAATTATTATTTGAATTGTTAGTTATGTTATAAAAGCAAGCACATAATGATATAATCATAAAGACAAGAAGATAAGAGAAGTAGATGAACAAGATGACTTTGCTTCTTATTCAAGTGTGTCTATATAAAATGATAAGTAATATCTCTATTTATAGTGTTGAGATATCACTCCCAAAGGTCACCACATTAATAAATACATAGTTATCTCTTAAGGTTCTTATCATCTTGGAAGCTTATCACCTTGAAAACACTTATACATGAATCCAATTAATTGTTGGATAATTCTAATGGATCATCCACATAAAACAATGGATTTATAACACTTCCCTTGGATGTCTATAGATAATGTGCCTCGTTAAAACCTTACTAGGAAAAACCCCGTGGGAAAAAATTCTAGTGAAGAAAAAAGAGTAAACATATCTTTTGATATGCATTATTTTTTACCTCATTAAAAACGTTGCCAGGAAAATTCAGTGGAACAAAATCACGGTCAAGAAAAAAAGAATGCAATCGTATTATACTTTCCCTGATTAGAACATCACTTAATTGTTTGCGATGATGTCTCCAATCTTGTACACCATCCTCTCAAATATTGATATTGACAGTGTCTTTGTGATCAAATCACATTCACGAAGATGTTGCATCGTTGAACTCATCCTGATATATCATTTTCTGATTTGATGAAATATGACGAGGTTTTGAGCTTAGCCGAATACATTATTGAATATCATTCTATTTGTCATGACCTCGTTGTTGCAAGTAAATTGCACATTAAACTTGTTCACAACAATAATCATCTTGTGGACACTTTCATTTGCAGTCGATTATCTTCGTACATTGTGGTCGGTATATTCAATTTTTTTTTAAAGAAAAACTACATATATCCTAAATACGGTGTGCCATTGATCTCAACCAGATGCACTTTCGACTTGCTTCATATAGGACTTTTATTTCTGCATGGTTTGAAGAAGTGATCACCAACATTTACTTCATTGTTCACCAAGATATTATTATGCCTCCACATGTAAAAAAATAACGTGCTTGAGATCGAGATTTATACGGATCGATAAATATTCTGCATCTACGTAATCAATCAATTCTGTCTTGGATTCCTCGAAATATAATAAACTTGTAACTATGATCCTTCGAGGATATTCAAGTATGTTCAACACTATTTCAATGTCCTTTTGTTGGGGAGGAACTGAATCTTGCCAGTAAATTTACTGCAAAGTAAATATTTGGTCGAGTATTGTTAGCAAGATGCACTAGTGCTCTGATTACACTAAGATATGGAGTTTCATCACCAAGAAGCTCTTCATCCTTCTTTTGAGATCAAACTGAATCATCATTTATGTCTAGTGATCTAATAATCATTGGGGTACTCAATGAATATGATTTATCCATATAAAAATCGCATCAAAATTTTTATGTGCATGTTGACTGATGGACAAGTATTTCATTTGTCAAACGGAAAAGGGTCAAAAATATCCTTAAACTATTCAAAATAGCTCAAATATGCCCTTGAACTATATTTCGGCTCAAATATACCCTTCCCGTCAAACTATAGGGTCAAAAATACCCTTCTCATTAACAAAATCGGTTAAACTCAACTTAGATGTCATGTGGATGTCACATGGCATGCTACATAAGCCAATAGAGTTCCATGCCACGCAGAAAATAAGCTTACTCCTAATTCTACAGAAAATGGAGAAAATTAGGAGAAATTAGGGGTAAGTTTATTAATCTACGTGGCATGAGTGGAACTTTATTGGCTTATATGGCATGTCATGTGACATCCTCATGGCATGTAAGTGGCGCTTAACCGATTCTGTTAATGAAAAGGATATTTTTAACCCTATAGTTTGACGGCAAGGGTATATTTGAGGCAAAATATACTTCAAGGGTATATTTGAGCTATTTTCAATAGTTCAACGGTATTTTCGACCCTTTTTCATTTGTCAAATTATCAGTTTGGTGGTCGAGATAAAGTTCTGTCTTACCAAAATCTTTTCATATTTTCAAACACTCGATAACTTTTGAAAGCTCTTTAAGTGTGGTAATGATGTTCAAGTCATCAACATACACAACTATTATAGCAAAAAAATGCAAGGACAAGTAGGGTCATTCTTTTTGTACCTTTTTGTTCCTTGATTATTTCAATTCATATTTGGATTCTTGAAGCTTTATTGAAAACTGTACTTTCAAACTTTAATATTCTTCAGGCACCTCGATTACTTCAGGAATTTTCATATAACCTTCATTGTCTAGCTAGGCATGACAATTATTCATTATATACATTCAAGTTTTTCATATGTTGCCAGATCAAAATAAAACTTCATTGCATCCACCATAGGAAAAAATTAACTCCAATAGTGTCATGATTTTTGCGGCAAACCATTATGCCCCAATGCACAAGTCGTACTTGATATCTTACGATTATACCACCACATAATAATTTATATTTATCCCACTGACATTATATATTGATTTATGGACTAGCAGTTCAAAACGTCACTTTTCTAAGTGAAATAGAATATACTTGAATTATGCATTTTACTTGGTAAATCATTTATTTGTCCACATCATATGACAGACTTGAATTTAAGATCCTCGTCACAATTTCAATCATTGAGCGCTAATTCATATCAAAGATACCGTCGATAGTTATTTGATATCGATTCTAATATGACATAACTTATTAAGATCTCTTCATTTTTCAATCTCTTATAGAACTTGCCTCATTATCATGACCATATTGATCATTTGTTCCTAACCTTCTTTAAGGAATTTTATATTTGGAACCAATTGGTCTATTAAGCTTTCAGTGTATCATAGACCCTTTTCTTTAAGGACTTCTTATTGGAGCATTTGCAGCTAAATTATATCATAAGGTCAAGTACATTCATCTGAAAATTGATTTGCAACATTATGCAAATGAATTATCACTTGAACTTCAAGTTTTCACATATTTATTTAACGAGGATCTAAATAATTCATGACTAACCTCACATAATTTTCAACTATCAATCATCTCTCCCCCTAATTTTAGAAAATCTAACATTCATCCCAATCTTATTTGAAAATTCGTCTTTGTAAGTGGTGAAGCAATAAAAATCATAACCGCACATTCAATATTTTAGATGAAAATTATTTGGTTCCTGACCCTGAACCAATTTTAATGGGGAAACCTTGTTAGATTAATGAATACATGTGTTTGTACATGTTAAATAAAATTATCTCATACCAAATTTTATTTGGGAGTTTTGTTCTCATAACCATAATTTAGCTATACAATTTCTGCTAAATCAACCAGCATTATCAATATAATTTCATAGTTTGAAATTGTGCTCTTAATTAAAAAATTCGAGCAAACAATCTTACAAACACTAATTTGTACGTTGACAGCAAAGCACATGGGACCAGTGCATAGATGCATCTATCAAATAGTTGCAAATGATCCACATGGCAGGTGAATGAGCGCATATTCACCTTTTTATATGTTCCAAAATTTCAGGGAATACAATCTCAACCTTAGCTGGTACAATGATACAATGATCAAATTATCAGAGAATAAGCAACACAAGATCACTTTCAAGAATTGTCAAACATTCACATGCTTATTACAAGTCACAATCTCTTCATGAGTTGAATATAATCATGTATACATGTTATACCTTTATATTTGACATATTTACATGATCCACCTCAACATCACTTTAAAAGATAAAGTGCATCATCACTTTATATTCATTTATTTTGATGGAGAATTTATAAAACTTACCAAATATTGGATCGACAACATCGCAAGCCCAATGACCTTTCATACCATTTTGATAATAAAAATTACCTTCACATTTTGAAGAACTCTTTGGAGACCCATAGTGTTCTTCATTTAGCCATATTGATGACTATTATAATTTTGTTCATCCACACTCTTATTCATACATTCAATCATTTGTCCTCTTTCAGTCTTATATTCACTGTAACCACATTCGTATGATAGAATGGAGCATGTGGGCGGATTTTAAACTTATCATATATTACTACCACATTCGTTTTAGGGAATGGAGAAAATTCAATGAGACAAATTTCAAGACTTTTCATCCAAAATATATAATTTTTGTCTTAATCATCATTTTATCATCGTTATGGTGCATTGAGACTCAAACTCAACGTCATATCCATACAAGGCACGTTCGGCCATAATTCTATGAGACTCGAACTCAATACCTTATCGTTATGGTGCATCAAAATTCAAATTGATGTCTTACCCTTTTGGTGCGATAGAATATGAATCTACCGTCTTACCCTCAAACATTTTTTCAATGGTGCATTCGTACTTTAACCGGATGTCTTACCTTTTTGGTGCGATGAAACTTGAATCCACCATCAACGATATAATAGACCAAAGTAAAACATTACTTAGCCTTTAAATTTTTCAAAACAATCAAAATAATATTCAAACTCATGCTATTAAAATTTTATACCTTCTTCCATTTAAGAAATTTTGTATAGCATGTCATATACAACCAATAGTAGTATATGCCTTTGGTTCCTAGTCAATGTTAGTGACTGAACACTATTGTATTCTAAATCATAAAAAGATTTTAAAAAATACATACCTGATTTTATGAATATAATACCTTGATTCTCATAATGAGATCAACCAAAACATGAGCTAAAAAAAAATCAAAACCCAATCTCAATTGGCTAGAATCTCGTGCTAATAGTGTGTTATAAAATCAAGATCATAGAGATGAAGAAGAAAATATATAGAGATGAAGAAGAGAATTTTTCTTCTATTTAAGTGTGTATATCAAATGGTGAGTGATATCGCTATTTATAGTGTTGAGATATCACTCCAAAAGGTCACCACATTAATAGATACATAGTTATCTCTTAAGGTTCTTATCATCTTAAAAGCTTATCACCTTGGAAGCACTTATACATGGATCCAATCAATTGTTGGATAACTCTAATGGATTATCCACATAAAACAATATAATTATTTTAATAGCATTTGACATTTCAATTTTTCATGTAACTTTACATGTTTTCGTAATTTTTTTTCCTATAAATTTACTTTTCCAAAAAAAAGACTTATTTACTACTCCTACAATTTTTATGTAGGAGCTCTAAATAGGTGAAATCATGTCACAATTTGTGGTGAAGTTGTGAGATCTCGTTATACAGTCATGAGATTAGACAAGAATTCAACTATTGAAGCATCTCAGCTTGGTGTGTTAGTTTTATACTTATTTGTTATAATTAGAATTATCATAAGATTTCTTTTTAATCTCTCTTCATATAGTTGAACAATTGAGTTGTTAGCAACTTGCTTTAATTTTAGACTTTTATTTTTATGCTCAAATGTTCAACTTTCATTATAGAAATAAAACAAGAAAAAAATTAATTATCTTGCTCATGTCTATCCTTTTTTTTTTTGTTCTTTGTACTTATAATTGTACATTTCCTTTTAACTTCCATCTTTAAGAATGAATGTGATAGAATGTTTACATTTTTTTTTGAAAAAAAAAAAGAAGGTGAAACATATAACATTAGATTAATGGTGATTAAGTTATGTATGAAGAGAAATTTAAATTCTATATAAAAATAGTATTTATTTCATAAATATCATGATTTTCAAAATATCAATAATAGAAATTTTTACACCTTAGTTTTAAATATTTATAATCAACTAATAGTTTAAAGTGCCTGTGGAAAAAAATTTACTATGATATTTTGAACACATTTATTATAATAATCATAATATTTTAAAAGCAAAGTAGAGAAGTAGAAGATTTTGTTTTCCTTTCACTCGGAGTTAATCTTACACCATTTTTTGTGCAAAAAGTAAACAACCTACTCTCAAGCTTTTAATTGAAGAAACATTAACATTACACCATGATTTGGAGAGGATTAATCTCATGTTATCCTTTGATCTTCCAATATTATTCTATCAACAAAAATGAACTTTTAATACTATCGAGAAATTTAATTTACATATATAGTATTTTTCTTTATGATTTACACACTTAGTTTTTACTTATAAATATAGTTTATTTAATTAACTTCTTATATTATTATCCCGGTGCATTCACTTGGAGGTTATGAATTTGGAGTGTCAGAATTAGTAGTAAGAAAGTAAGAAACCTCAATTAAATATATTTATAATAATAAAGAATGCAAATCATATATTTTCTAATAGTATTTATTTTTCAAAGAAATAATATACTCACTAATACGGTTTATAAGCGTAAAGTGTGTTTCCAAAAACTAGTGTACAATATAGGTGCATATTGTAAAAGTAAAGCAAAATAAGACAAGAAATATAAAAGATAAAGCAATAGAAAATAGGGAGGCAAAAGATGAGAGCATTTCTTATTCTTCAAAGTATTCATCAAATTTTCAAGTGTATACAATATGAACCCTTATGCCTCAAATTATAGTGTAGCATAGAGGCATACAAAAGGTTAGTCATAAACATGACATTAACATGAATATAATGGGGAGGTTATGAATGTGAAAGGTTACAAGAATAATTGTTATATCGGTGGAGGTTATGGAGGTTATGATCATCTTCATAATGAGGAAAATAGTGAAAATAATGGGTGAGTAACTTCTTGGTGTAGTGGACATCCATATTATATTTTTTTTATAACATTTCGCGTTGGATGTCCATAGATAATATGTCTCGTTAAAACCTTACTTGGAAAAAACCCTCTGGGAAAAAAATCCTAGTAAAGTAAAAAGAGTACACATATCTTTTAATACGCTTTGAATGTTGCCTCGTTAAAAACCTTACCAGAAAAATCCAATTGGGACAAAGCATGATTAAGGAAAAGAGTACAACGCGTGTTTTTCTCCCCATAATAAAAATTTCACTTGATATCTCAAAAACAATGCATTTCAATCTTGTATCACAACTTCCCAAATATTGATGTTGGCAATCTTTAGTGAATAAGTTTACAAGATTATCACTTGAATAAACCTTTGAACGTCTATCTCACAATTTTGTTGAAGATCATGTGTGAAAGACTTTTGGTGAACTATACTTTGTTCGATCTCTTTTGATAATATCCTCTCTTCAATTGAGCTATATATTATTGTCGTATATGGTAGCTGAAAAATCACATATTTTCTGAATATGATAGATCATGATTCCAATCAAACACACCCCAACTTACTTCATAGATCAGTATTATTTTCGCACGATTTGAAGAACTGGTTACCAATGTTAATTGATTGTCAAAATATTGTTGTACCTCCATATGTAAGCAAATAGCTCTTTTGTGATCGAGCTTTGTGTATATCAAATAAATATTTTGCATCTACATAATCAAATCGTTTTTGACTCATGAGAGATTGATCAATTTTATTGAAGTTCGTCTTTTCTTCTCAATGAAATCACATATTTTCTAGCATTTGCATAACCAGCAATCTGTAAGTGCACCAATTGCACCAATACATAACATTTTAAATCATTTTCATGAGGTTGAAAAGATTCTTTCTTTGTGTTAAGCAATCTCAAAATCATTGGACACGCAATGAAATTGCTTTAAGACCTTTTAAAACCTTCAAGGATTTCCGTACAACCTTCATTGTCTAGTTAGATATAATAATCAATCATTTTGCATATTCAAGCATTTCATCTATTGACAAACGGAAACAAGTCTTATTGCATCCACCACTAGAGAATATATCTCCATTTAATAATGTCAGAATTTCTGCAAAAACTATGTATGCCCCGAGGCACAAACTGTACTTCATATATTACGGTTATACTTTCGCATAATGATTCATTTGTACCCCACTGGCATATATTTTGATTTATGAACTATAACTTCAGAAACATCACTTTTCTGTGTGAAACAAAATATACTTGAATAGTGCATTTTATTTGGCTTATCATTTATCTGTCCACACTATATGACAGATTCAAATTTAAAATCCTCGTAACCATTTATAGCATTAAGTGCTACTTCATATCAAATATACTGTCGACTGTCATTTTGATATCGATTCCAATACGACATAACTTATTGAGATCTCTTCAATTTTCATCATTTTAACTTATGCCAAGGTTTTATGAAATGTTATGTCATAGTGCTCTTTCAAAGCACTTACCTCATTATCAATGACCATTTTGATAATTTGCCCCTCTCGTTCCTCAAGGAGTTTTATATTTGGAATGGATTGGTCTATCACGCTTTTGGCGTACCAAGACTCTGCCCTTCAAGGACTACTTATTGGAGCATTTGCAACTTAATTAAAATATTGGGTCAACAAATACATCTAGCAAATTATTTGCAACATTTTGCAAATGAACTATCTCTTGAACTTCAAGTTCATATTTTTTTAACGAGGATCTAGATAATTCAACCCACACATAACTTTCAGCTGCTACACATATCTCCCCCTAATGTTAGGAAATCTAACATTCACCCTCAACCTCAATTGGGGATCCATCTTTGTGCATGGGGGAGCAATAATAACATATGTGCACACGTCAAATTTTTAGATGGAAATTATTTGATTCCTTACCCTGATCCAATTGTCTTGGGAGAACCTTGTTAGCTTGATGCATACATGTTAAATAAACGCATCTCATACTAAATTTTATTTGAGAGATTTGTTCTCATAATCAATGGTCTAGCTATAATTGGAGGTAGACAATTTCTGCTAAACCAACCAGCATTACCCACATGATTTTATAGTTTGAAATTGTGCTCTTAATTTAATAATTCGAGCAAACATTCTTAGAAAAAACAATTTTTAAGTTGATATAAATGTCCATGTGACCAAACCATAGATGCATCCATTAAATCACAATAGTAAACGGTCCACATGGCAGGTGAACGGGCCCATATTCACCTTTTATATGTTTCAAATAATTTCAGGGAATACAATTCCACCCTTAGCTGGTATAATGATTATTTTATCACGAGAACAAACTACAAAAGATAATTCTTGAAGAATCTTTTATTTCTTCAACATATAGCCACGTGAATTCTCAATTTTTTTCATCACATTTGAATCAGAATGGCCAATCGATTATGCCAACTGATATTTATTCTAGTAAACTTCTAGTTTACTTTGCATGTGATTCCATCAGCATGCCCATATTTGTATACAACAAACAAGTGAAAGACGGGTAACCTTTTATGCAAATATTCATAATCCGCTTTGATTGTAGTAATCTGATGATATTTCATCTTTCAATAATTTACAGTCTCAATATGATAATTATTTTCAATTTCTCTTAAAATTAAAAAGTTTCTTTTGAGACTTACTACAACCTCAATATTGTGAACAATTTCATTCCTCCAGATGGTAACAAATTAGCCCTTTCGAAACTCTCAATTAATTTTGTGTACTACCACAAATTTCACAACGTCATTCTTCTGGCGACCATCTCCTTAAAGAGAAAATTATTATTATTGTCATGGTTAAAATTATTACATTCAAGACTTATTTCTTGATAACCAATGATAAATTTGTGTTGCCACACAACAACGTTTATTTTGGTCATGGACACAACCTTTATAGAAAAGATTTCTTTCTTTCTTTTGCCTTCCAATAGTTCATAATAAAACATACCACAATATTTGTGTAGTACTCAAAGTATATATATGACCAAAATGACCATTGATGTCAAAATATTTTCTTTCAATCTCTCAAACCTCCCGTAAAGGTGAGATGTGACATTCATCCAACAATATATGAACATGTTTTTATCCATATGAACACAACTCACATTTTCTTCAAGAAATGAACCATAACCATTTGTACATGTTCCATAAGTTTTTATTAGAAACTCATTGTTATATTTTGGCATTATGTGATTTACCTCAACATCACTTTAAAAGGTCAAATGTACCAAATGTACTACCACTTTGTATTTATTTTGATGAAGGATTTATAAAACTTTTTAAATTGGGTTGCATCAACAACAATATGCCCAGCTTCTCATACCACTTTGATGGATAACAATTACTTTTAACAATTACCTTCACATTTGAAGGACCATCTTAAGAAACAATGTGTCTAATAACCTTTCGTACAATTTTAATGGATAAAATTACCTTCTTATTTGAAAGAACATCTTAAGAACCAATGATGTTCTTCCTTTTAATTACCACAATTGATCATTGACATTTTACCACACTCATATTCATACATTTAACCACTTGTCATTTTTAGACATATTATGTCCTGCTACCACATTCACAAAAAAATGGAGAAAATCAATTGGACAAATTTCATGATTTTTATCAAGAGCATATCAATTTGCTCAATCATTGTTATATCGTCTTTCTATAATGTTGGGACTTGAACCCAACGTCTTACCCATAAGAAGGCACTTTACATCATTATTTGTTATGACCCAACCCAATATTTTATTATCATGATGCACCAGGACTCTCACCCGATGTATTACCCTCTTGGTGCGATAGGACTTGAATCTTTCGTCTTACTCTCAATCAATGACATGATAAGTCAAATATAATAAGATTCACCATTGAACCTTAAAAAAATATTGTCACTTGTGGTTAATATGCACAAATGAATATAGAACAAAAGAAACACAATAAAAATATTCTCAACAAAGTATATATCAATATCTTAAACTTGTCAAAACAAAGAGTTACATATAGCATTATATTATATTATGTTTGGTGCATAATTATTAAAGTAGTAAATTAACATTATAAATCAAAGAATCAATTGCACACTAAGAAAATAATAATTCCAATTACACTAAATTTAAACTGCTCACTACCACCATTCCTTTTTCAATTTACATGTGAATTCAAAATATTTCATACACAAAACGAAATAATTTAAAAGCTTACTTAATAACTAAACAGTGAGTATAATCATAAATAAAATATAAAACAAGTTTTACATACAAAAGAAAGTATATAGAGTCATAGGTGAAAAAAATGCACATTACAATAATATGGATCATTTACCTTGTTCACAAGTAAAATATAAAATAGATTCCACAATGACTTACCTTGTTCCCGAGAGAAAATAAACACAATTATTTTACCTTCTTTTGTTTACTTTGCTTCAATCTTTCAGTTGTAGAACATTCGTGCTGATAACGTATTGTAAAACTAAAGCAAAATAAGACAAGAAATATAAAAGATAAAGCAATAGAAAATAGGGAGGCAAAAGATGAGAGCATTTCTTATTCTTCAAAGTATTCATCCAATTTTCAAGTGTATACAATATGAACCCTTATGCCTCAATTTATAGTGTAGCATAGAGGCATACAAAAGGTTATTCATAAACATGACATTAACATGAATATAATGGGAAGGTTATGAATGTAAAAGGTTACAAGAATAATGATTGTAAAGATGGAGGTTATGGAGGTTATGGTCATTTTCATAACGAGTAAAATAGTGAAGATAATGGGTGAATAATTTCTTGGTGTAGTGAACATTCATATTATATTGTTTTATAACAATGTAGGATTTCTTTCTTTTTAGATTAAATAGCAAAGTAATGAGAGAATAATATTGTAAAATATACATGGAATAAAGGTTAAAATACTCAAGCCAACATATCTTAATAATTACATTGGAATACATACACTGGTGCTAGTATTTTAAGTATCAAATGGACCTTATTTTGATTAGCCCTATAAATATTTTATTCCTTCATTTGTAAAGACATTATCCTTTATTTATTTATATCATAATATTCAATGGCTAGTAATTGGATTTAACGAATTGAATAAAATCATGTGATCTTGATCTCTTAACTATACCACTAAATTACATCGGATATTTATAAATCAATATAAGATAATTTATGTAGGCATAATACATATATTAGATCTTAAATTTGGCTTTAAATTTTAATTTTGATCTCCAATTTTCATAGTGCACAAATAGACACTTTAACTATCCAACTTTTAAATAAATAAACATGTGTCCTACCTGCCAAAACGCGTGATGTGCACTTATTTTGCGCGAGTTAGGTGTAATTTTCGAGGTCCACAACAATAAAAAAATATTGAAATGACAACTCTACCCTTAATGAATCCCTTTTATATATATCTTTATATTTCAAATCAAAATCTCATTATTTTTTCCTCTACTTTTAAACCAAGATTTTTTCATTTCTTTAGAACAATTTCTGCTCATATTAGTGCAAATGACTTCTAATATGACCCATATGTATAAAGCCGTAAGAAAATAATAATTTTACACTCATGGTGACAAAAAGTTTTTACCTTGTAACAAAGATAAATTTTCAAAAGGGTAAAATTGTGGCATACTTTGACTAAATCAAGGAAGATTAAATGATGAATATCAACTTCAGAAAAAATCTTAAACGATTTTTCCCTTTGATTCACCAGATAAGCTAGGGGTTTGACCTTTTTAGATGAACGATTTTGATTCACAATCGAGTGAAATGAAAATGTTTTCTTACCTTTTACCCTTGTATTTTAATTAACTAAATTTTTTTTAAGTTTAACATCAACGTGCAAAATGTATAATTAGTTGGCAGACATTGAATGGCTCAATAATACATGTGGGAGCGTTTGCATTTCACGAATTTTGATTGCAAAATCGTGTGTTTATTTATTTAAAGGCTGGATAATTAAAGTGTCTTATTATGCACTATGAAAGTAGGAGATCAAATTAAAATTTGAAGTCAAGTGTATGGTTCAATATATGTATTATGTCTTTTTTTAAAATGGGGCATCACAAAAATGATTGAAAATATCTCTCACTGGATTGAAATGACTTTCAATAGTTTTATTAAGCATTGAGGGATTTAAATAGCCAACATAAAAATATAATCTGCATAACAATCTAAAATATCTCAACAATTCAAACAAACTAACAAAAATTCAAAATTCAAATTCATCTTAACCTAATTGATTTATTTTGCTAAAAACTAAGAGCAAACTTCAAACAATGTCAAATAGATTTTCCAACATTTGTCTACGTTGCCTCTCTTATACTTAATCAAGAAACACATTAGCTAGACTTGAAACCCCCAATTTTTGCTTGTTGTGTGACATCTTCTGTTAGTTTTGTCAAATTAATGTGAGGTGAACCTCCTTCCTCCATAGCCCTTATTGCCATTTCTCCAAGCTCTTTGTCTTCTCATTTTTGCTTCCTCTTCTTCACCCATCACTCCTTCAATAGCCATCTTAATATCATCTTTCTTCACTTCTACAGTACACACTTTTTCATCCTCTAAAAGCATCACTGGATTCTCCATGCCTCCCTTCACTCCTGTCTTGAGTACATTCAAAATGAGCTTCTCATTACAATATTGTTCAGCAAATAATGGCCAAGTGATCATTGGTACACCAACCGATATCCCTTCTAAGATCGAGTTCCATCCACAGTGTGTCAGGAATCCTCCTATCAAAGGATGAGATAGTATTAGTACTTGTGGTGCCCAACCATTGATTAAAATCCCTTGTTTTTGAACTCTTTCCTCAAAGTTCTCTTCATTTAGCCATTTTCTAAATCCATTTGATTTGTGTCTAATGACCCATATGAAGGGTCGTTTAGATGACTCTAAGCCAAGTGCAAGTTCAATCATTTGTGATGTTGGCAAGTGCGATAGACTCCCAAGACAAACGTAGAGCACGGAGTCTTGTTCCTTAGAATCAAGCCATTTTAGGCAGTGGTGTTCATCTATTATTGAAGCCTTGTTTCCTCTTTCAACTTTATCTTGTTCCTCTTTGTTGCATAAGGAAACAGGACCAATTGTCCAAACGTTGTTTCCTGTTGAGACATAATAGTTAAGTTAATAACGACTATATGCTCACTATAACAACGTAAGCTTCTAGAGATAATTGTTTTTAGAGTCACACTTCCACTCGAAAGCATAACATAATTTTATTCGTAAATATTACTACCCGTTACAGATCTAACATTTTTCATTAAGAGGGTATGGAAAATATAAATAGAGTGTCTAGGAATTGAACTTGGAACCTCAAGTACATTTTAAACCCATTTATTACTAGTCAGCCTCTAGTCTTGTGTTCAGGGGTTCGAAATCTATATGTATACTAAAGAGGTTCAGGTGAACACCCTCATCCCTTCCTAGACCTTCCCTACTTACTAAGACATAATATGATGCGACAACTTTTAAATTTTGAGATAAGATAGTCATGGACTTTAACATTACCTTTGGCCTTTTTCACTCCTTGTACATATTGAGGTTTCAACTCCTCAAAGCTATTCACCACAATTCCATAAGCTTGAGCCTCTCCCTCCTTCATTTGGTCTCCAAGTTCTCTCCATTCAGGATTGCATGGATCCACCAATGCTTTTGGTTGAGCTTTAGTCACTTCAACTTTGTTTGGAAGTCCAGGTACAAAAAAGTATTCATTTTCAGATTCAACACTCTCCAACAACTTCACATCTCTCAAATTATGCAAACATAACAAAGAAAAACTTCCCATCCCATGAAAAACAATCCTAGGAATGCCAATCCTCATAGCAACATTTGTTGTCCAAGGAAAACACAAATCAGAAATTAGACAATTTGGTTTCAAATCTTGCAACAACAGTTCAACTTGTGTCTCCAGCATTTGAGTAGCATTAAAGAACTTTTTTATCATGTCAATTGATAAAATTATGTCAAAATTTTCACAATCTTGTGGTAACCCTGCTTCTAAACTTGGAAACTTGATGTGAATTATATGAATATTGAGTCCTTTTTCGACTGCGCGGGCTATGACATTATTGAACCTTGTGGCATTTACAGGTGTCATAAGTATTGTGACAATAACACCTCTTTGTGCTAACAAACGAGCTATGTCTATTATAGGGATTGTATGGCCTTGTGCCATAAAAGGAAGTAATACAAAATGTGGTGGCTCATCATCATGAGTAACATTTGCCATTTTGATATGTGTGTTATGTTACCTATATTTTTAAGCATGGTTGTATTTTTATATATGAAAATACTAGGCAGAAAAGAGAGCCTTGGATGAAAAAGAAAAAAAAAATATGTTTGTATAATATTATTTTATATTTTATTTTGGCTACTTGGAGGCCAAACTTGTCTATCATTCAAGAATGACAGGGATGATCAATCTCGATTGTAATGTAGTGGTGAGACTATTTTATTCTTAATTAAATGTCTTCAATTTGAGCTTGTTGCTTTCAATTGCACACACAAGTGTATGTGATAGCACAAATAATATAGTGGCTCTAAAAAAATCAAATTATCAAACCCAAAGGACTTGTCCATTAATTATTCTTACTAAATTATATTAATTTTGATTATTTATTTAAGTAAAGATTTCAAAAGATGAACATAAAAACTAAATTAAAAATAAAGAGAAAATAACTAAAAAACAATTAACTAAAACAAGATAGATGTTTACACAATTAATGAATGAATCGATCTAGGATTATAGTTTAACTAACAATTATGTTTGACATCAATTTCATCAACTTATTTGATTATTTAGTTATTGATTCACAACGTTACAAGTATGACCATGATCTCCTGACCTCTAATCATCTATGATAAATAATACCCTAATTACAACGTTGAGCGGGGATAGGATGAATTAAATATCGAGTATTATGATATCTAATTGTGTAGTGACCAAGCATGATTTCTAGGTATATTCCTATCCTAGATACAAACTAACCTTAATTATTAAGAGAAAATCATGCTCCTAATTATATTCCACGTTCTACCTTCTTATTCCTCTCTCGAGTTCAATTTGAAAAATATGTTTATTTCAATGGTGATCAAGTATATAGTAATCAAAATCATGTCGAATCAAAACTCACTAAACAATCATATTAAAAGTAAATATAATCCAAAAAGGGAAAATTTAAATCCATATAGACATAGAATAAATAAAAAAAAAAAAAAACATAAAATTCTAAATAGAAAGTTATTTTCTACATTTTTCTTCATCCTCATAAGTATTCTAATGGATTATATATAGACCGTAGACGTAGGAAAGCTAAATAAATAATTGAGTCCAAACTAAATTAGAAATCCAAACCAAACTAAATTAAATTCGCCGCCTCAACCCTACGCTTCTTTATTCTTCATATGATGCGACATGATATTCCAATTTCAATTCTAATTTTACTTCAACCAACGTATATATTATTTTATAAAGTTTAATCAATTAAGTTATCTGTTTGATTTTCTTTTTCAATTTTTCATATTTAATTCATTTTAGTTTTAAATTTTTTCAATTTTACATCAATTTACTCCTACAAATAAAATATATTATTTAGTATAATTCATAAAAATTCAGCATAAAAAGGGATAAATATAAATAATAAATGTGAGACAAATAATGATTTTAAATATGTATTTTGGCCTACATCAGAGCTCTAGGTATGGAAAAATAAGTGTCAACTTAAAATGGACCCTGCAATATACGATTCGAATTTAGTCATAACTTTAATGTGAGCTTCAAATACCGTGTGAGAAATTAAGAAAAAAATAAAAAAGACGGGGATGGAAGAAGCAAAAGCACCGCACCTTACAATTTGAATTAATATTAAAAAGAATATTTATATCAAAGTGAATTCAATTATTTACCTTTTTACTTTGGTCCGTATCAAGTGAATTGTTGAGTATGATATTGAAATAACTAAGGTCATAAATTAAAGGCTATTTTTTGTTATTATTCCAAATTATGTACCTAAAAAATGTAAAGTAATCACATAAGACACCAATATGTTCCAAATTGAGTTTGATAGACAAATATGTGATGTAACTTGTAAGGGAAAACATAAGCAAAGTTGTACTCTTTTTTGAACCATAAAAGTATAAGAAGCTACTGTTTTTGGTGTGTATAGCTGGCAAATGAGCATCAATAATTCATTGATGATTAGTGTCATCTATATACTCATTATGATAAAAAAATTTAGCGCTAATAAATAAATAAATAAATATATATATATATATATATATATATAAATTTTATTGACATGACTAAGTGTTATTAAAATTAATGTCACTAACAACTTTAATAATATATACAGAATATTAATTGCCATTTAAAATAAAAATTTAACGATAATTAAACTATTGTAGTTGATTAATTTTCGCTAGACAAGACACGTGCTCAAATTAATTGAAGATGGGTAGACGATTAAAATTGTAGTAGATAGACATTGACGAAAGCAAATAATATAATTTTTATTTTTTATTAGCTAATATCATTTATTTATTTCCGCTAATAATCATTTTTGATATAGTAACTACGTTTAAACAAATCATGGAGAATCTTGCCAGAGGACAAACTGAAATTAAACTTTATGAGTTCTCCGAGAACCAAACACACATGGATGGACATTGTATAGGGTAAAAATAGTTAAGACATGTGCTAAATTAATTGGAGATGCATAGACGATTAAAATTGTAACACATAGACATTGAAGAAAGAAAAATATACTACAATTTTTATTTTTTATCAAACTATTATCGTTAATTAATTTTCGCTAATAATTATTTTTGATATAGTGACTATATTTAAATAAATCATGAGTTTTTCAAGAACCAAACACGTGGATGAAGAGTGTATAGCGTAAAAATAGACAAGCCAACGTGCTCAAATTAATTAAAGATGACGAAACCAGCAGTATAAGCTGGAAACAGTTTTCTTCCTCCATTAATGGAGGTTAAGCTTTCACCAACAATCAGAGAAAAAAAAAGATATTATTGAGAAATGAAAAACTTGCTTCAATCAATACAATGTAGATGTGTATATATACACACGAATGGAGAGCTAACAATCCTAACAACTTCAACAAATTACTAAAAATACAAATCTGCAAATTCCTAACTAACTAACTAACTATGTGAATGAATAGTAATTAACAAATTCTGTGAATGAACAGTGTCTAACAAACTAATTACTAAGCTAATCTGATCTGATCTTGTCACCCCCCCCCCCAAGTTGGAGGTGAGTTACTTATGGACAACTTGCTCAATTAAATTAGTATGTTTGACTCATGTTAAGGATTTAGTGAAAACATCAGCCAATTGTGAATCTGTGGGAATATATTGAAGTGTAATCAGTCCTTTTTGCAGCTTTGTCCTGACAAAATGGCAATCAACCTCTATATGCTTAGTTCTCTCATGAGAAACTGGGTTCTTAGCAAAGTGCACTGCTGCCTGACTATCACAAAATAAATGTATAGGTAAGGAACACTTCATTGAGAGCTCACCAAGTAACTTTTCCAGCAATACTATTTCACCCATTACTTGTCTCATAGCTCTGTATTCTGCTTCTGCTGATGATAGTGACACTGTGGGTTTTTTCTTAGACTACCAACTTATAGGGCTATCACCCATAAGAACCAAATAATCACTCACAGACTTCCCTGAATCAGGACAGGAGGCCCAATTTGAGTCACAATAAGTACTGATGGTAAGATCAGCTTTATTAGAGATAAAAACTCCTAAAGTAGGGTCCTGTTGCAGATATTTGAGCACATGATAAGTTGCCTTCAAATGAGGCTCTCTAGGAGATTGCATGAATTTACTAAGGTGATGGACACTATATGATATGTCCATCCTTGTGTTGGTAAGAAAATTAAGCTTGCCTACTAGTTTTCTGTAGTGAGTAGGATCTGATAAAAGTGTGCCTTCTGTGAGCTTCAGTTTCTCAGTGGAGTCCAATGGTGAGGTGGTGGATTTATAATGCAGAGAATCAAAATCCTTTAGACGATCAAGAGTGAACTTTCTTTGTGAAATGAGGACACCATCCAATCTGTACAATATTTCTAAGCCAAGAAAATAATGCAGTCTCCCTAAATCTTTTATTTTGAATTTCTCATGTAAGAAAACTTTCAAAGAATCAATCTCCTTTATGTCAGTACCAGTTTGGATAATATCATCAACATATACATCCACAAACACCAAGGAGTTGTCATTCATCTTATAAAATAGTGAATAATCACTGTCTGAATGAATGTAACCCTTTGAGCAAAGACTGTTAGCTAGCTTTTCATACCATTGTCTGCTAGCTTGTTTTAAACAATACAATGACTTCTTCAATTTGCAAACCATGTCACTACTGTCCACTGCCAGGCCTGGTGGTAATGTCATATATACCTCCTCATTCAAATCACCATGAAGAAAGGCATTATTGACATCCAATTGGTATAAGTTCCAAACCTTCTTAACTGTCAAGGAAATCAGAGCTCTGACTGTGGTCATCTTGACCACAGGTGGAAATATTTCATTGTAGTTTATTCCAGCTTGTTGAGTGTACCCCTTCACCATTACTCTAGCTTTAAACCTTTCTATACTACGATCTGCCTTGTGTCTAATCTTATACACCTATTTACACCCAATAGAATTATTTCCTTTAGGCATTTTAACCAGCTCCCAAGTATTATTGGCATACAATACATCAAATTTTTGTGTCATTGCTACTTGCCAAGCAGGATTCAATAATGCCTCTTCATAAGATGTAGGCTAAATATCATGTGAAACATTATGAATTAATTGTTGACTATCAGGACATAGTGTAGTGAAACATACATGATCAAGGTAGATATGAATGATGTGAATGAATGTAGAGAATTAGAAACATCATTTTATGGGTGGAGAAGGATCTAGCTTAGGTAATGAGTAAGTGTAATCTTTTAAGTAGCTTGGAGGGTGAAGGGACCTAGTTGTTCTTCTAGGTGCAAAAGGTACATCATTAAGGACAGATATATTTGGTTCAGTAGGAGGAGTTGTATGTTCAGTGATAGGTGGAGGTATAAGGGTTGTAGGTTCAGTAATAAAGTGCATTTTTCAGGTATGAGAACTTGATCACAAGTGACTTCATCTAATGTGTGAGAATTCAACATTTCATCATAAAAAAATTATTTGTTTTACTAGACATGCAAGGAAACTTATCAGAATGATGTACAAGAAATTGTAAGACAGAATTAAAACTGGAACCAACAGGAGCAATAACAAAGGGAAAAATAGTTTCACGAAAAATAACATCTCTAGACACGTGAATTCTATTGGTAGCCAAATTTAAGACCTTGGAACATTTTGTATTAAAAGGGTATCCAATTAAGATGTGAGGTATTGTTCTTGGTTCAAATTTGTCCTTATGGATTTTGAAGGTAGTTGGAAAACAAAGACATCCAAAATTTCTAAGATGAGAATAGGTTAGTTTCTTTTGGTATAACAGTTCATATGGGGATTTATCTTGTAGTAGCTTTGTAGGAAATCTGTTGATCAAATAAGTGGCAGTTAGGACACATTTTCCCCAATATCTCATGGTCATTTTTAACTGAAACAAGAGTGCCCTTGCTGTCTCAAGAAGGTACTTATGTTTTCTTTCCACCACCCCATTTTGTTGTGGTGTGTAAGGACATGATTTTTTGATGTATTATGCCTTTTTATTGAAAGAAACAAGTTGCCTCAGTGCTTGAGAATTCCAGGCCATTCAGACCTAATGGTTTTAAATTTGGTATGAAACTGGTTTTCTATGAGGGATATAAAGGCTTTTATAGTATGAAGTGCATTACTTTTACACCTAAGAAGTTGTGTCCAAGTTGCTCTACTGTAATCATCCACCATGGTTAAGAAGTAGTGATATCCATCAGGTGTTGGTACATGGTATTGTCCCCATAAGTCAATGTAAAGCAACTCAAATATTGAACTAGTTGTAGTTATACTTTCTGCAAATGACATTCTAGTCTGTCTGGCCATGGACAAATTGTACAAGTGAAAGGTTGTTTGTTGGAAAATTTTAGAGGAATGGTAGATATGTTCCTCATTTTTACAAAAGGTACATGTCCTAATCTAGCATGTCATAAGAATTCACTGTCTTGACTAAGAGGAGAATTAATAGTTGAACATGTAACATGATCAATAGAACAAGTTTCTTTATTGATTTAATGAGAGTATCTTATATTTGGTGGTGAAGTTTTACATTCATTTACAATTGAAACTTTCTTACAGCACTTAAGAAGAGAAACTGGTTGATATTTTTGATGAAAAACAACATTACCATTTATAGGTGGAATGTGACACTTTGAACAAAAGAAATACAGATCATTCTTTGCCTTACCAATTTCTAGAGGGCTCTTTAGAGAAAGGCCCTACAGTAAGCAAGAAAAATTGTTAAAGCTAACTATTCTTTTGAGTTGAACAGCTAAGCAATGAACTGATATTAAGTTGAACTTGAAGCTAGGTATAAACAATATTTTGTACAGAGTCAGTGTTGAATTCAAACAAACATCACCAGTTTCAGTCACTTTAACTTTGTATCCATTAGGTAAGGTGATTAAGAAAGGATGAGGCAGTGTTCTAAGGTTTGTGAGATTATCTTTTGTGTAAGTCATATGGTCTGATGCTCCTAAATCTATGATCCAAGAGCCAGCAATCAATTTATCACATTGACATGACAAATCATCTATCTTAGTAATAGAAGAATAGCAAGCAAGTATACCTGCTAGGCTTGCCACTCCACTTGACATACTGCCTGTGCATTCAGCTCCATTTCCAACCTGCAGGGTTCCAAGTAAGTTGAGTAGTTGTTCATACTGGCCTTTGGACAGATTCATTGGCAGTTGTTTTCCCTGCTCCAAATTTTCTTCACATTGGCTTCCATCACCCTCAGAAGTATGCACATTTGTTTCAGATCCTTTACATCTTCCTCTTGGAGTTCTTGCATTGGTTGGATAACGATGGAGTTTGTAGCACCTGTCTTTGGTGTGCCCAGTTCGTTTGCAGTATTTGCAGATTATATTTGATCTTTTTCCAGTGCTTGAGTTTCCCCTAAAAGTATTGGTGTTGTTGGAACTACTAGTATCTCTACTTGTACTTCCTCTATGAGAACTAAATTAGTATTGAAACCTGCATTTTCTTGAGGTGATGCAAAAACATTCAGTGAGGTAGACTCCAGAGTCATGTAATTTAGAGGCTTTATTTCCCTTTGCCTTTCCTCTTGTGATAAAATGGCAAACGTTTGTGCCATTGAAGGCAAATTAGACATCATTAGAATGTTCCCTCATACAGCAGCGTACAGCTCATTTAGACCCATCAGAAAATGTATGAGTCTTCTATCCTGCTCAGCCTTATGCATTTTTACTTTTCCCCCACAAGTACACACACAACTACACTGTGAATTAACGTAAATAGTATTCATTTCATCCCATAGTTTCTTCATCTTAGTATAGTAACCAGTGACATCCAAAATCCCCTGCACCAAGTCATTTATTTTCTTTTGCAGTTGATATAATTTGCATCCATTAGTCTGGTCATACCGATCCTCCAGTTCCTCCCAAAGTTCCTTAGCATTGTTAATATATTGTAGGTTATCTAACAGATCTAGGGAGAGAGAACTTAGGATCCAAGAAGTCACCATATCGTCACATTTTTCCCACTGCATGAAGGATGGATCTGTAGGATTTGGTTTCACAATTTTTCCATTGATCAATCCAGTTTTACTTTTAACAGGTAAGGCCCTAAGAACTGCTCGTCTCCATGACTTGTAGCCAATTCCATCAAAAACAACAAGAAGTAAAGTAAAACCTGCATTTTCATAGGGATGCAGATAGAAAAGACTATTGATATCTAGTCGAGTTGAAGTATTCGTAGCAATCGCGTCATATGGAGCATCACCCATGGAGCAAGATGAAAGTAATTGTGAGAAAGAATGTGATTGTAATCAAATTGTGGAAGAAGAGCTCGAGCAAACTCGAATTGAAACCAGAAAAACAATGGTGAGATCAATGAAGAGTACAAAACTGAAAATTCTCAGTGTAGATGCAGAAGGAAAACTTCAATTTCAGATTCGCGATGAACACAAAAAAAACTTGAAGAAATCGATGGATCGATTGAAGGAGAAATCGATAGATCGAATTGATGAATAGATCAAGAGATCCAATGAGAGCAACCTTGCTCTGATACCATGACGAAACCAGCAGTATAAGCTGGGAAACAGCTTCCTTCCTCCATTAATGGAGGTTAAGCTTTCACCAACAATCAGAAAAAAGAAGAAGATATTATTGAGAAATGAAAAACTTACTTCAATCAATATAATGTAGATGTATATATATTCACACGAATGGAGAGCTAACAATCCTAACAACTTCAACTAATTATTTAAAATCCAAATCTGCAAATGTCTAACTAACTATGTAAATGAACAGTAATTAACCAATTCTGTGAATGAACACTGTCTAACTAACTAATTACTAAGCTAAGCTAATCTTGTAAGAAGATTTTTAGACGACTAAAAGTGTATTAGATTGACATTGAAGAAAGCAAATAATATGATTTTTTATTTTTTATTAAATTATTATTGTTAGTTAATTTTTATTAATAATCATTTTTGATGTAGCAACCATATTTAAACAAATCATGGAGAATCATGCAAGAGGACAAATTGAAATTAAACTTGTTGGTTTTTCAAGAATCAAACACATGGATGGAGATTGCATAGGATAAAAATAAACGAGACACGTGTTCAAATGAATTGAAGATGTGTAGACGATTAGACAAAAT
Source organism: Solanum pennellii (assembly GCF_001406875.1). Classification (NCBI taxonomy): domain Eukaryota; kingdom Viridiplantae; phylum Streptophyta; class Magnoliopsida; order Solanales; family Solanaceae; genus Solanum; species Solanum pennellii. Next base: position 57,568,970 of record NC_028648.1, read on the forward strand.
ACTATAATTTTTATTTTTTATTAAACTATGATCATTAATTAATTTTCACTAATAATCATTTTTAATATAATCACTATATTTAAATAAATCTCGAAGAATCTTGCAAGAGGACAAACTGATATTAAACTTGTCAGTTTTTCCAAAACCAAACACATGAATGAAGAATGAAGATTGTATAGGATAAAAATAGAGAAGACACGTACTCAAATTAATTGTAGATGGGGTTTTAAGCATTAAATTATGTCATTCACTTCTGTATAAAAGGGGGCATCTAATTCTTTTTTTAACAATCAATTCATATGTTATTAACAAAGTTATAAAGTTATTTATTTACTTTCTCATCTATCAAATTATTGCGTTGTCATTGGGTATGAACAGTGGTGTAGCCACGCGTGTGTGGACACTTTTTGTCGGAATATTATATTATATATACAAATAAAATTTATTTACTTTATCATCTATCAGATTATTGCGTTGTCATTGGGTATGAACAGTGGCGTAGCCACGCGTGTGTGGACACTTTTCGTCGGAATATTATATCATATATACAAATAAAATAATAAATAAGTGTTTAAATAATATATTTTGAACAATCTTGACATAACATTATGATGTAATATAGTGGTTTCAGGCGTCTTGAAAGAGTAAAGATACATAAAATTTAAAGTGTTTGTATTTTCAAATTTCACTAGTAGCAATTTTTTTCCCACTTTTTAAGAAGAGCAGATTCACTTTAACACTTGAACACCCTTTATCAAAATCCTGGTTGAAGCGAAGTCATTTTCATTGACAATATTTTCAGAATTAGGTTACCTACATTTTATTCATTAATTTATTTAATTTTTTTTATTTAAAGTTTATTATATTATTATTTCCATGAACCCAAACTACATATCCTTTATTACGTAGCAAATTCATTTTACATATTTTAAAAGTAAACTGAGATATTGTTGAGTTTATTTTATTTTTTAATTATTTTGCTACAAGAAAATTTAATTTCTTGCAACATGTTAGCTCACATGGTGCGTGGTCAGTTTGACGTAATGCTCACAAAATAAGTAATTCATTTATGTATTACTTTTTTGATTTATCCTCAAATTTTAAATTGCGTGTTTACTTAAATATTATCATATAGATTTGAATACGAAAGTAGTAACTTTTAATAAGTTTTGCTCTTTAATCTTAGAGAAAACGGGAATTTCTAGTTTTTCTGTTATTGTCTAATTTTATTTTAGGTCTTTTTAATACTTTTTATACTACACACATCTAACTTTAAGTTAACTAAACTGAGTGTCTTTTCGTTGATTCTGATTATTCTTTAGAAGAAGATGAAATGATTTTTGATAAAGTAGTTGACTCTACCGCTGAATAGATTGGTCTCGAGTAGTTGTTTGTGATGTGTTAGATGAGAAGCCAATGACCTTTTGAAGATGTATTTGTATATCTGGCGAGCTAGATTGAGAGAGGAAGGAGAGAGGTGAGCAAGGGAGAGGGGAGAGAAACGAGCAAGAGAGTGGAGAGAAATAAATTATATATGTATATCAGTCACATAATTATATATATATATATATATATATATATATATATATATATATGTAACTAGTATACAAATGTATTTGTATATCTAGCGAGTGGAATTTGAAAAGCGAGGAGAACGGCTAGTGAGATTGGGAGAGGGAGGAGAGAGGGAAGATACCGAAGGCACTACAACAAAAATAACTTTTAGTGACCATAAATATTGACATTAATAAAGAGTGTTAAATTCTTTACCTGCATTATTTAAGTGTCATTAGAACCACTGTCGCTGAAAGCTTTAGAGACATATACAAAGAATGTTAATTGCCTTTAAAAATTTATATTTATCGACAATTAAAAATTAATTGTCAATGATCATTTTTTATGTAGTGAAAGAGGTGAATTGTATATGCATAATTTATATTTGTATATGTATAAAAGAGGAGAGAGGAGAGAGAGGAAAAAAGAGGAGGGAGACGCACGTAACTATAATAGAGCTATATTTTAAAAGTTCCCTCAACTTTGAGTATTTATCATTAATTATCTTTTATAACATGTAAACATAAGCACTACAAGTAAATAAAATTTAAGAACTCGTTAAAAAAATTACGAACAAACTTAATTAGTTAACCAAATACTCTTATGATATTACAATAAACAAATTTAAACTAAAACTCAAACAAATTCACGACGAAAACTCCAAGCACACAAAATTCAACTTTATCTTCCCACTTATATCTACGAGTTTTTCTTTTTCTGATTTCAAAAAGTTGTAAGGATTTGTAAAAAAATAAATTTTGCTATGTTTCTGGCTAATTTCATATTGCATTTGTATTGGTGAGTATATCAAAAAAAATAAGTATTGAACTTTTATTTTGTTCCGTGTTTAATGCTTTTTTTATGAAAATATTTGTGAAATCCTTTAATTTCATGGAAAATTATACGTACTTAACTTTTTTTCCCTAGAAATAATAATTGTAGAGCAGAAAATTTAATATAATATTTTTGTATATTTTTTTATTTGTAATGCCATAAGAGTATCGATTTCACTAATTAATTTTGTTCCTAAAATTTCTTAATGAGTAATTTTTAATTTTATTTACTAGTGTGATTTGCTTCATGGTATAAAAAAATTATAATTTTTTCAAACTTAGTTGATTGATTTTATTGATACAAATGCAGAAATTAAGTGATTTTATCGATTTGAATGCATAAATTGAGTGATTTTATTGATATAAAATAAAGTTCAATGATTTTACTAAATAAATTCTCAAAATTAAATGATCTTTTAAAATATTACTCGTAATTATATCTCTGTGAGTGATAATTAATGAAAACTATAGCTATATTAACTAATTAACTAATATATATTTTATCATCCACATAAAATTCCCCTTCTTTTAAACCAAATGAAAAAAGCTAACCCTAAATAATATGGAGTTGTAACCCAAAAAAATATCTAAATTTAACCCTAAAAAGATTATCTAACATATTAATGAATCTAAAAAGAAAGTATATTCTACTTTCTTTCTTTTTCTTTTTCCTTCTATTCTACTATCTTATAAGAGGGAGTAAGCACATACTAGATCAACATGTTAGCTCAGAGTCATTAAAAAGAATATCCTATTTTTAGAAAATTGAATTTTGTATTTTGCTACTGAAAGTTCAGATTTTATTTTAAAGGTACCATGGTCATTTCAAGCTATTCTTGTTAATTGTTCTTGTGCATTCACTTGCTTGAACAATTGAGTTTCACTCTTTTGTTGGGGGCTCAATTGACAAAACAATCAAAAACTTTTACTTAATGCCACGTATGTCCTATCTTTTATACTATGGGCCCCCCAAGGTATTTTTGTAAACTTTCCAATAGCCACATAATATTATTCGCCAAAATAGTACTTTCTTCATTTTAAAAAAATAATTTTTGTTGCTAACATTTTAATTTTAACTTTTTACGTGACATATTTAAAGCCACAAGATCAAAGAATAATTTTATACATTTAATTTAGCTTTAATTTAAAACCAGAAGATTCAAAAATCTTCTTTACATTCTTAAACTCCTTATCAAATCAAACCATGTCATTTTTCGCGAAACACTTATAAAAGTTTGCTCACATGAACCAATGTGCCCCTTAGCTTATACCATCATTCATCATAACATTTTTATTGTATCAATGGTTTAGAACTGTTATTATACTTAAAAATAAATAATACATATAAAATATTTATTAGCTTTCGAGATTCTATTAATATCACATAAATTAAAATAAAAAATTATATATATTATATAAAAATTATGTAAATATATTATAAATTATATTATTAATTATTACTATTATTAAAAAATAATTTAAAAATAAATAATACATATAAAATATTCGATTGACGATCTAATTTTAGTTATAAAAGTATCAAGTGGACATAAAAATCGACATGCTACCCACGTGTATGTCATTTTTATAGGATCTCCATGAAGCAAACACGAGAAATGACCGAAAATAGTCCCTTATTTTTTAATTGAAGACTTAAATTCATGCTTGAGTTTTTACGTGGAGGAAAAGTTTATAGTCTCTAGTGTTTATAATATTGGTGTATTTATTTTTTAAATTTTATCTATTTTTAATATTAATTTTATCCATAATTTTTACATTATTAGAAATGACAACTCAATGTAAGAGAAGGTAAAAGAGGAAAACTTTGTTTTGCTTAATAGAAATATTATTACAATTATAATTAAAGTTCATCACACCGTTTTCACATCCAATAGTATAAATTTTCTTGCTACGTCATATATTAAGGTGTTCTTAATTTAGTTGCAATAATATTTTTTACTAATAGAACAATCTTCTCACCTTCTTTTATATGAAATAATTATTTTTATTAAATATACTAGATATTATTGTATCCGCAAAAGACGGACCTAATATATATAGTTTTTTTTTGTCTTAATTTATGTGCAAATTAAATTTGAAAAATCAACTAATTTTCTATAGGTATTTTTCTAAAGTTATTTGATGTCATTAATTTGTTGTGATTTATAATACTTTTTGTGTTATTTTTAAATATATGTGCTACTCTTGTTTCAACTTACATGAATAATCATAAATATTTTCAATTATTAATTTATTGTGAATTTTAAAAAAAATTTGTCATCTTCAACTAATAGATGTTACTTCTTTTATTTCAATATAAATGACATGTATGGAATAAGAGAGTGAATCAATTTTTCGTATGACTTGAAAACATTTTGAGTTGTTGGTTATGTGATTTATACTTTTTTTTATAACTTTTAACCATATATGTTATTTCATTTATTTAAATTTATGTGAGACTGATAAAATTTCAAAAATTAACTATATTTTTTTAAAAGAAGTTTTGCCTCTGATATATTTTGTAGTTATAATATAATAAATGGAGTAATTAAATTTCAAATTGAAAAATAACATTAAAGAGTTATCAATTTTTTTAAAAAAATTAAAAAGAAAAATAAGATAAATAAATTAAAACGGACAGAATATTAAACTTTTAATCTTATATGTTATTCCATTTATTTAAATTCGCGTGAATACTGAAAAAATTTCAAAAGTTAACTACATTTTCTTAGAAAAGATTGTCCATCTAATATATTTTGTAGTTGAGATATAATAAATGGAGTAATTAATTTCAAAATTTTAATTTGCTAAAAACTAAATAAAGTGAAAAAAATTAAAGAATAAGTTGTGACACACAAATAAAACGAATTAAAGCATATTGAAAGAAGCGGAATAGGGAGAAAGAAGGGGCCTAAATTTGTTGGCTGAAGTAAAGCAAAATAAAAATTTAAAATTATGTAATGGCTACTTTTAATTTAAATTGAAAAGGAATGATAGCTTTTGGTCGGCAAGCAGCACGACCCTAAGCTCCTCTCAGTAGTCTGAGAATAAAAAGACTACTGAACATTCATAATAAAATCAATTTGAGAACTGAAGAATATTTTTCCCAAGAATAAGAACTATTTTGCACTTTTTCTAAAGTAAAAACCATCAGATAGTACAAGGTCATCAAAGACAACATGTAGTTGAGATGTGCAATTGTTAACTTATGCCAAATCTAGAGTGATATTTAGGTATTATATATTTTAACAATTTATTTAAAACATATAACCAAAAGAAAAGGACAATTTATTTTAAAAGGATAATATATATGTGATTTTGTTGGCTTTAACTCATTAAGTAAAAAAGAATCTGTTCCGGAATCTATGTCAATCCATTGGTTCTCTCTATCGATCATTATTTGAACAATTACTCAACAATTAACAAATTATTTCATTCATATATTTTTCCTTGCAATTTTAATATTGGTCTATTTCTCAATCTCAAATTCATATTCAAATTTCTTGTTGGTTCATACAAAGTCATTTGTTTCATTTCTCCAACAAAATTTTCTTGATTATAAAAGATTGATTTCAAGTCGGAAAAATAATATTAAAATACGATGAATTCATCGTCGAAAGGATTGGAATGGAAAGAATGGTTACAAGGATGGCTTCGTTTAACATATGAGACACTATTTCAGAAAATTCATGCTAAACATTTACAAGACCCTTTGCCTTTACCTCCTCTCAATGGCCTAAATTGCATTGTCACAGGAGCCACTAGTGGCATTGGACTTGAAATTGCTAAACAATTGGCTGAGTCAGGTGCACATCTTGTTATGGCTGTAAGAAACACAAATCTTGCTCATCAACTCATTGAGAAATGGCAAAGAAATGAAACTGTATCGAGGCCCTTAAGCATCGATGTTATAGAACTTGATCTCTTTTATCTCGAGTCAGTTGTAAAATTTGCACAAGAATGGAATTTGAGATCAAAACCTCTTCATATTCTCATCAATAATGCTGGAATCTACTCTATAGGACAACCACAAAAATTTACCAAAGACGGATATGAAACACATATACAAGTGAACCATCTTGCACCTGCATTACTATCTCTTCTGCTTTTGCCTTCTTTGAAAAGAGGCTCTCCAAGCAGGATTATCAATATGAATTCCCTTATGCATGTAATTGGCGTTGTGGATCCTCAAGATATGAATTTCTTAACCAAGAAGAATAAGTTCACAAGTAGAAAGGCATACTCGAGTAGCAAATTGGCACAACTGAAGTTTAGCAGTATACTTCAAAAATTTCTAATTAATACTAATATTCATGTAATGTGTGTAGAGCCAGGAGCTGTACGTACAAATGTTACGCGAGATCTTCCAAGAATTCTGAACGTTCTTTATCAGAAAATGTTCTTTTTCATGTTTGATGCTCAACAGGGTTCAAGAAGTGCACTTTTTGCAGCTACTGATGCTGAGATCTTGGATTATTGTGGTGTGTTGAAAGCAGAAGGGTGTAATGGTTGTGCCTTCATTGGTTGCCATTGTAGAATTAGTGAACCTAGCAAACAAGTAGATAATGAGAGAACTTCTTTTGAAATATGGAATAAGACTATGGAAATGGTTGGTCTTCCTGCAAGGTGTGTTGACATGATTCTTCAAGGTGAAGAAATCCATTGCCGCTATGGAGCTATTAATGATCGTTAAGTCTGGCCTATACAGAAAGTTTTGTTCTTCTAGTATAATTTTTCAATGAAAGAGATACAATTGAACTCACTTATCGAACTTCTATAGTGATTATTTTATGTGTTTAGTCATACATATTCAAAATTCTTCTAAACGAAACATGTAAAGTTTTTCTTTTTTATGGAAGAAACAGTTGCTTATGAGATGTAGTTTTATGTTAATTGGGTTTCATATTGATTGACAATGCCAAGACATGCAATAATGTTATATAGTATGATATTCTTAAATTTAATTGAAGCATACTTTAGTAGCAGAAAAGGTTAAACTCAAACTCATTAATTGTGGAAACTCTATCCAATAATTGAGTTCCATACTTAAGCTATCATCAAATGCTTATTGAAACACACCCTACTCTATCACCGATGTCTACTATGTACTGATCAAAAGTGATAAGAACTCTAACATCACAACTTATACGTCTCAATTGAAACACAACATTCAAAGTTGCCATAAGATTCTATCATACAGCAGTTCACCTCATCTTTGTACTAATTCTGAACATGAGATATATGAGTTAAAACTATGACAAATGTAATAACGCCATGTAATCAACAACATGATCAAATCAAATTTCACCTCAGATTCCTGATATCATTCTTGCAAAATGTTACGAGAACAGATTATAATCGAATTGGTTCATTCATAGGGATCCAAAAGACCTATAAAGTTCAAGAAGCCGTGCATAACCAGAATCACAAATGACTACAAATTGAAATTTATCAAAATCTGGTTTTATAACAATCAAGAATTTTCATGTCACAACCAAAAACAAGCTAAACCTCTCTAATTCAACATTTCACTTAGTGAGACTTCACATATTCCTGAACAATGTGGAGCCCTTCAGTTTCCTCTCCAAAATCCTGAAAAGCAAAAAGAAAAAAATAGCTATAGATCAACAAATTCACTCACAAGAATTACTTTTTCTAAAGGACCTAAATTCATATTAAAGAATATTAGGTTCATCTCATTCTTTACCTTTACTACAACACAACCGCATCCGACAACTTTCCTAGCTTTGCCTTCAGAGTCAATCTTGCACAGCTGCAAATATGAAGAGAGAAATTAGTTCAAAATATAACTTCCAAAACACGAACAAACAGACTTAACTATTTATAAACTGCAGAAATAAGAGATGCAAATAACTGTTCTTTCAAAACTTTCATCGGAACCAATAGTTTGTTACTTACACCAGCCCATTCACCGAGTGTCTTGGCATTAGGAACAGTGATCAGGCTAACATTGTGATCACCACATAGACCTTTGACCAATTTCACATAGTCTGGTTGGTCGCAGTCCTCTGCCAAAACGCAAAGTTGAGCAGCATGCTTCTCAATAACCTTAGCAGCCTCATGAAGACCTTTAGCTAAACCACCATGAGCCCGTGATTTCCTGAGGACAAGTTGCAATGCTGTCATGATATCCATGGGCTCCCCAAGAGCGGGAGCGGGAGCTGGAGTCTCAGCAGCAACAGGCTCTTCACTGCATTACAATAAATCAAGGAATAAATAAAACTACAAGAGAAATGTCATCAAGCAAGGATGTTTAAAAAGAGACTATCAAAATTTTGAAAACAAGACAAGATCAGCAGGGGTAGGGGTATTGCCATATGAATCTAAATCAACTCAAAAGTATGCAACCCATCGCTTCCAAAGCAAAAGAAACCAACGAAGAAGACAACATCCCTATTATCGGAGAGCTGATGCCAACCAACATGAAATTACAAAGCTAAAGAGGACAAATATAATGTAATTTTTCAAAAAACATTCACCTAATATGGATCATAGTAACATATAAATTCCAGGTAAAAGAAGTTATTTTCATGACAGTAAACATCAGCTAATGCTGTTAAAATACATAGAAGTAATACTATAACTACTTACCCAGACATTTTCTCTTCTTGAATCTAATTGCCAGATACAAGCCAAACCTGACATAAACCATCAAAAATACAGTCAAAAACTGTAAACACACAAACATCAAAAAAGGTTGAAAAACAACCAATCTTGATAGTATGCATCATGTAGTTAAAAGGATTAGAGTTGTCTGAGCACCAATAGGACTCCTCCATTCAAGATCATTCCAAGTAGTTTATTAAACCAATAAGAGCTGCTTAAGATGCATGGACTAGTCATGTAGGATCATTATACAAAATGAAAATCCCAACCGAACACAGGACGATGAGTAATGCCAAATGAGTACTAAAATTGTTTTTTACCTGTTCAATTTGACTTTAAACCTTCATTTCATAAGTGAGAATTGCCTACTGGTAAGCCTTAATTAATTAATTAATCCACCAAGTACATACTACTAACTTATAACAGCACATACATGACAGAGGTTATCACATAAAGTTCTAAACCTAAGTGAAGCGGTTTTAATTCCACAGGCGTAGCTAGAAGCCCGAATACGAGTTCAGTCAAATCCAATAACTTAGTATTAAGAAATTTATCAAATATGTACATATATTAAGTTCACAATCCAAATACTAACACTTGAAACCTCTACAAAATTCAAAATCGACAAGATTCAACAGATAAACCCTAGAATCACATCCACATTGAAATGTCTGCATAAAATATAGCCCTTGAATCCATCTTTTCGGATGTGTACAAATACAGATATACAAAACAAAAATTTAATATGCAGATGCAAAATACAACATAAAGATTCAGTGAAGAATAACTTACAGAGAGAGCAAAGAGACGATGCGAGAGCAGTGTGGAGGGAATAGAGATGGTGAGAAGCTTGCGATATTATATTGTAGGCTTCAAAAACCTAAAACCCTAACGATACTCCAAGCCCAAATTCATCTTTATTGGACCAAGGCCCATGACCCATGGCCCATACCTCTCTATTTCATGGATCCAGAGGACAAATTTGTTTTTTTGTTAGTATTTAATTTAGATGATTTTACGTAATAGAAAAAAAAACATTATCTATTTGTAGCATAAAATTCATATACAAAAAATAGTTTTAAGTAAAACACTTAACTTTTTATTAATATTAATAAAATATAACCCTTTTATTTGTACTTAAATGTCAGGTACATGATGAAAGTCCCCTCGATCAATCTTCACTCAATAACTCAAAGCTAGCTCGTATGATTTTTTTTTTGTCAACTGACCTACGTATAATTTTCTTTTTTATAAGCAGTAATACGCAAACCTCCAACACCTCCTCATTGATCATTAACAACCTTATAATCTTTCCTATCTTCTCAACGATTTATGTCATGTTTATCTTTTGATATTTCTCAATGTAACCATATAATAAAGGTACTAAAAGAATGATGTTATGCACATTTGAAAGAAAGAATAAAGTTGGTATTTTATATTGTTCTCTTGTTCTATATTATTTCTCAAAATTAATATATATACTAAATGATAATACAAAGAATGGAATAAAAAGTTAGTAGCAAATGTGATTCAATTAATTGAAATTAAAATTATGAATTTCCGATTTTTTACAGATAAAAGGGAAAATATGATATCAGGAGTTTAAAAAATTATGCCACATCATCATGTTATAGATCGCAATTATATACTTAGTTCTTCATTTCTCTTTTAAATTTAAAACACGTCTATTAATTATTCTGAGTCCGGAGCTTAAAGGGTATAAAATATTAAAGAAAATTTCAAAAGGGTATATATAAAATTTTATATTAATCAAAACGGTAAAATCGCTGGAACAGCAGCGATTTACTCCACCGGAAAAAGCAAAATCGTTGCTACTCCAGCGATTTTGCAAAATGTGATTTTTTTTTAAAAAAAATTCAAATCGCTACCTAGTCAGCGATTTTTTTTTTAAGAAGGCAGCAATTTTTTTTAAGAAGGCAGTGTTTTTTTTTAAGAAGGCAGCGATTTTCTTTTAAAAAAAATTAAATTGAAATCGCTGCCTAGGCAGCGATTTTCTAAAAAAAAAATTTAAAAAAATCGCTTCCAAGTCAGAGATTTTAATTTTTTTTTAAAAAAATAATTTTAAAAAATAAAATCACTTCACACGCAGGGATTTCATTTTTAAAAAAAAAATTAATTTAAAAAATGAAGTCGCTGCACATGCAGCGATTTTCCAAATTTTTTTTAAAAAAATATAATAAAATCGCTGCTCTAGCAGCGTTTTCCAATTTATTTATTTTTTTTAAAAAAAAGTTAATTAAATGGTGGCAGCGATTTTATTTAAATTATTATTATTTTTAAATATTAAATCGCTGTTAGTGAAACGATTTTATTTCTTTTTTTTAGTATTTTTAAATATTGCTTTCCACGTAGCGATTTCATAAACAACAATATATATAGATATACTCATGATCATTACTTCAAGATGATCATTATTTCAAACGGAAGTGTGCCATTATGGGAGAGTCTAGCCAAAATTTCAATCATTTGAGTTTTTTCTCATCGAATTCAACTGATAGGTAAATAAAGTAATGTTTTCTTATTTCTTAAAATTATTTTTCTTATATATAATATATTCATATTATTATTTTTATAAGTATGATAAAATTCAAAATGCATAGAATTATTGTACACAAATTGTAAATAATAATGTTATGGGTGATGAACGAGTTGGTGAGTTGCACAATGATGAACCTTCCGAGCAGGAATTAACAGACAGTGATGATATGTATGACGGTGATGATGATAATGTGGATAATGCACCTAATGCATCCGTTGAAGATCAAAGTATTAATTATCATTCTACAGCAATTCCATACTTAGATCACACTGAAGAAAATGCAGAAGATTTTATCTACAAGAGAGATGACGGTTCCATTCGAACGACACTTTGAAATTCAAACAATCCTAAACATATCCAGTGAGGTTCGATTGTTGAAAACTAAATATTATGTAGTTGTTTATTTATTTATTTATTTATTTCATGTTGATTAATTTAATTTGTATATGCAACTAGGTATGTTGTTTATGACTAAGATGCAAATGAAATTGTCGTAAGAGCATATAGTCTTGCTATTATTAAAAAAGAATTTCTCTGTGATCAATCCAAGAGTAAAAGTTGGAAAGCTATTTGCAAGCGTCATGAGTTAGGGTGTGAATGGATGATTCGGTTTAGAGAGATTTCAAGTGGTATGTGGAAGACAGGAAAAATGGTTGAACCGCATATTTGTCTTACAGATAACTATAAGGAGGATCATTTCAATTTGAATGATAACATGATTGTCACTTTATTAATACCATATGTTATGCAAAATTCAGACATAAATATTAAGATAATCCGTGAAATTATCAAAGGAAAGCATCAACTATACTCCTAGTTATAGAAAAGCACAAAAAGGTCGAAGAAAAGCATTTTGAATGGTTTATGGTGATTTTGAAAGTTCATTTAAGGTATTACCTCAATACATGGCTGCACTACAATTATTTAATCCAGGCACTATTATTGAGTGGGAGCATCATTCTACAACAATGCAAGGTGAGCAAATTTTTAAATTTCTTTTTTGGGCTTTTAAACAGAGCATTGATGGTTTCAAATGTTGTAGGCCGGTCATTTCTATCGACGGCACACATCTTTATGGTTTGTATGATATCAAACTGTTAATTGCGGTTGGAATTGATGCGAATGGAAATATTTTTCCACTTGCATATGCTTTAGTTACACGTGAGAGTTTTGAGTCTTGGTCATGGTTTCTCAAGTTATTATGGATAAATGTAGTTTGTGAACGACAAGAAATTGATCTTATTTCTGACCGTCATCAAGGAATCTTGCAGTGTGTTCAATCTTATGATTGGTTGAGTCCACTCAACACATATCATAGATTTTGTGTTCGACACTTAAAAGCAAATTTTAATAAAAAATATGTAAATAGTGAACTCGAAAAACTAATGTGGTTGGCTGCTACCGAGCATCAGGAGAAAAAATTGTGCAACAGATGCAACAAATCAAAACATTGTCTCCTGCGCATATGAATGGTTAAATGAATTTCCTTTGGAAAAATAGACAATGTATAAGGATGGAGGTCGTAGATGGGGTGCCATGACGATAAATGTGTCTGAGTCATATAATGGTTTATCGAAAAAAGCTCGGGGGCTTCCTGTGACTGCCATGGTTCGAATGACGTTCAAAGCTCTCGTTGATCGTTTTGTCGAAAGAAACAATCTTGCAATTGCATTACTTCAAAGTAATATGTCATGGCCTTTTGCAATAGATAAAAAATTTAATGATTATTATCAAAGAGCTCAAGGGCACACAGATATGATGACTTACAACACAGGTGATGGAGTTTTTTGAAATTCTTACTTTTGCTCATGATGGTAAAGGTGGAAATGTCCACAAGGTTACTACAAAAGGTAAGAAATGTTCTTGTGGAAAATGGAGAAATTATCATATGCCTTGTTCGCATGCCATCAAATTTTGTGGACTTCGCAAAATCGAGCCAAAATCTTATGTAAGTAAATTCTACAGTACAAAATATTACAAACGAACATACACTGAGACATTTAACCCAATAGGTGATGAAATGTATTGGCCACCAACTCCTTTTAATTTAATTGCAAATACTGAATATTTGCGGACAAGTGGTATGCAAGTAAGAACCCGACTTAAGAATGATATGGATATAGCTCCGGCTCGCATGACTAGAAAATGTAGTGTTTGTAAGGAGACAGATCACACAAAGGCACGATGTCCTACTCGATTTTAAATATTTTGTCTATGTTTATAAGGTTAATGTATTTTTATTGTCTTGTTATTAATATTATGATATATCTTTTATATTTATTTGTTGACATGAATTTAATTTGTCTTGCTGCATTTTAAATATATATCTTTATATTATTATTATATTATTGATTTGAACTCTATTAAAAAGTAATGATTTGACCTAACATAAAAAGTATTGATTTGACCTATGACATAAAGAAAATATAAATCCTGCAAACTTTCACTGCTTAAGAATCTCATTGCGTAAGAATCTCATTACTTTGTTCAAACTTGCACGAAAGAACAAAATTTACACATTTCAAAATTCGAATCTTCAACCTTTTAGAATAAAGGTGCATAAAAATTATTTTTCTGAATCTGAATCTTCTACATCTTCATTTTCATCTTCATTTTCATAATCTTCCTCATTTTGATAGTGACTGCCTATTCCACATCTAGTTGATTTGTGTAGCCTAGATGTTCTCCGAGGTGAATTTTGTCTATTAAGAACTAAATTTTGTGAAGCCCCAGCATTAAATCTTGAATCATCGGACACAGTTACCTATAATACAATACAATATAATAAAATCAAATAAACATGCAATAAAATTTTAAAAAAATTACAAAAAGTTAAAAAAATTCTACGAAAATTATTATACTTACATTCGAAAAATTCAATCTTCCACCAAATGAAGAATTATGTATAGGAAATTCACGCATACCATGTTGAATACCATATTGAGATCCACTAAATTGCGCAAAACCAGATATTGAAACCTGTAGAGTTACAAAACCAACTGATTGCTGACTAGAAAAATTAACATTAGTGTTAAAGGGCCCTGTAGAAAAATTAAACGTAGGATAATAAGGCTCGGGAATCGCCACATTAGTGTTAGAGGGCCTTGCAGAAAAATCAACTGTTTCACCAGCGCTCTATCTACCTCGACGTGCACCCTCTCTCGGTGTTGTTTGTCGTGATCGGCGAGATACTTGTACTGGTGGTGGTTCATCGTATTGAGTGGGAGGATTGTAATCAGGATCAAAGCTCAATCGCGTTCCCTGGAAGGCCGCATTCATTGACTCCATTGAAATACGAGCGACTTCCTCTGCATATTGTCTCATTTCATTAGATTGATTTTCATCATTTTCAATCATCCGAGCTCGACGATACTGCATTTCATGCCTCCTAGCCTATAATGAATAAAAAAATATTAATAACAAAAAATTATTAAAGATTGACATAATAATTTAAAATTTACATAATATACATACTAATGCCTCATGTCTTCCTGCCATGTGTTGATACCCTTTTTGTACAACATGTTGTGGATTTCCAATGAACATGCGGGTATGCCTCATGTACCAACGAAAGTAATCTGTTTGATCACTTACAAATGGAGGTCGAAATATACGATTTTGACGTTGTTTCCATAAATATTATGTGTAGTTAAATGCATCTATATCTTCTTATTTTATTTTGGAACGTTTATCACACTTAAAATGATATTCGGAAAATTGGGTACACAGTCCAGGAATATGTTGTAAATAACCAAATTGTCTCACAACACGATCAATCATGTGACACTCATGATAAATTCCATAAACAAGTGACGCCTGTGCCATCCAGACACGTTGTCCCGACCGACACCACTCAGGCAATCCATTAATAACATCTTCCGAATAAGGTTGCCAAATAAACTATAAAAGAATAATTAAGTAAAATAATTATAAAAACAACATTGACAGAAAAATAAAAAAAATATGTACGTGAAAATGAACAATCTTACAAAATAACTTTTTTGTACCATTGTGTCATAAGATATTTTACTTTTAAGGACCTAACAAGAATCTATGTATATGTCATTTTATTCTCATAATTTTCTTGGGTAGTGAAACATAAGTGCCTCATTTAAATATCTATCAAACATTATTTTATTTAAAATGAAATAAATATGAATAGTTTAAAATACTAATAATATTAAATACCTGTTCATCAGTTAGATTATCTAGTACATCCCTAATCACACCGATTACAGTTCGTGCCTCATTTTGATGATTTCTACATCGCGTCCATTTACGTGCAAGCGCAGTTGAAGCCTCAAGTTGATTGGTCCTTAGAGGCTTTGGCAATGATTGCAGGGGAATAATTATTTCCCATGCCCAAATCTACAATAAATAAATTCACCATTACTTATAATGCACTTAAATTTAAAAGTGCATATTACTAGTAATAAAAAATATTTAATTAAAAAATATGTATACCTGCACTAAAGAGAGAAATCCACAAACTTCATTTGACTTTTTCATTGATGCACAACATAAACAATTATACAAATATGATAATGCGGATGCTCCCCATTCTTGAGTTGACATTAAATCTAAATTTCTCATGTCAATCAAAATGTCCAAATTAATCTTATTATTAGATTTATCCGGAAATATTGATCCACCACATAACCATAATAAATATAATCTAAATCTTTGTTGCATTTCATACTCAGTTGAGTGATCATTAATATTATCCAAACCTTCAATATAATCAATCAATTTATATGTTAACAATCTACTAACACCAGAAAAATAACTAGTATCGGGTAACCATCCTGTTAATTCAAATATCATTTCTTGTCTACCTATAATCCCTAAAGAATCAGCTCCATTTAAAATTATAGGACTACCATCTACTACCATTCCGAATAAAATTTCAACATCTTGTAAAGTTATGGTAGCCTCGCCAGTTCGCATGTGAAAAGTATGTGTTTCTGGACGCCACCTTTCGATTAAAGCAGAAATTAATCCGGAGTCATACGGCACACATTCTACATCAAGAATTCCTTTAAATCTACAATTTTCAAAATATTGACGGATGCGAGAATGTAATGGATGATATTTTATATGTTGGCAAAATTCAATATCACCACGACACGTATATAAGCAAGACCTCTCTTCTTTTATGCTACCATTCCAAATTCCTTCGGAACGATGATGAACTTGAATTTTTAATACATCATGCTCTACTGGACCAGGATGTACGTATACATTTGACGGATGAATATCTATACACAAAAAATAAAAAGAAATATTAACATTAATATAAGTATCAAAAGATTGAATATATCCACAATATCATATAAAAGTATAAAATTAATTAAATAAATTAAAAATAAAATAAATTCAAACTCACCTTATAAAGAAAAGGCTTTTAAAAACTTTCGAAAAATAGAAAAATAGAAAGGCTTTTAAGAATGTTGGAAAATTGAAAAACTACAATGCAATTTGAATGAGCAATTCAATCAATTTATAACAAAGTAAAAGTGTGACATTCTGAGTTGACACTATTTGCACGTGAATTGTATTTAATCAATTTATAACAAAACAAAAATTACACTATTTGCATGTGAATTACAATTCAATCAATTTATAACAAAATAAAAATTACACTATTTGCATATGAATTACAATTCAGTCAATTTATAACAAAATAAAAATTACACTATTTACATGTGGATTACAATTCAATCAATTTATAACAAAATAAAAATGTAATATGTGACTTTGACACTATTTGCATGTGAAATGACACAATTTTTTATAAATTCATGTGAATTTTTTTTAAAAGTTTGAATATTTTTGTAAGAATTTGACATGTCACCTTTTTTTTAAGTTGACATGTGATTATCTTCAAAAATTAAAATATATATATATATAT
>NC_028648.1:57587060-57589240 GCF_001406875.1 Solanum pennellii
TTTTTTTTTTAAAAATCACTTTTTTTTTAAAAAAAAATTATTATTTGAATTTAGAATTCTATTTGAACTCAAACATCAATTAAATTTTAAATTCAATATAATATCTTTTTTTTAGAAAGAAAATATTTTTGTTACCTTACTTATTCTTAATTTTTTTAAAATAATGCATATTTTCTTATAAGCTATATATTTGGATTTCAAAAAAAATATTTGAAAATCATCCTACGATTTTCTTTAAAAGAATTTTTTTTTTTAAAAATGAATTTTTTTTTTGAAAATCGCTGCCTAGGCAGCGATTTCCATATTTTAAAATAATTTCCTTTTTTATCTAGGCAGCGATTTAAATTTTTTTTTTAAAAAAACATTTTTTTTGAAATCGTTGCGTAATCATGGATTTCCATATTTTAAAAAAGAAATTTATAAAAAAAATGAAATCGCTACCTAGGCAGCGATTTTCTAAAAAAAATAAAAAATTTTTACAAAAAATTGAAAATCGCTGCCTAAGTAGCGATTTGAATTTTTTTATTAAAAAAAAATCCATGTTTTGCGAAATCGCTGCATTAGCAGCGATTTTACTTTTTCCGGTGGAGTAAATCGCTGTTGTTCCAACGATTTACCGTTTTGATTAATATAAAATTTTATATAACGTTTTAAATTTTTTGTTAATATTTTATATCCTTTAGGCTCCGGACTCTAATTATCTCTAGCAAGACCTAAAAATTTCAAGCTCATGTCATTGATAGCCAAAACTTTCATTTCTACGCAAAACGTTAAAATTTCGAAGAAAGGATCACGAGTATAACTTAGCTAATACAAAAAAAAAAAAAAATTTAAAAAATTTGGAGATATTAAAGTTAAAAATAGAATATTCAATTGTTTTTTACCATCTTGATTTGACAATATTTATATGTTACTAGCCATATTAGCTCCACTTGTTTTCTTTTTTGAAAAATGCATCTCATGAAGCATTCCGAAATTTAATTAGATTATTTGTTCTTTTTAATAACTCAAGAAGGAATTGACTTATATTTACTGAACTATTTTAATTCTAATCTTTGTTCATCGAAGAATGATATAGTTGAATTTATAATGAGGTTAAGAATATGTGTTATGATTTATTTTGTTTAATTTGATTACAAACGATTAAATATGTTTATAAATGAGTTAAATAAAATCATTTAAAAAAATTAAGCGAATAAAAGAAATCAAAATAAGTGATATAGTTTTAACAATTAGATAGTGTTCATGGTCCGATTCAAAATTGTTTAGTAAAACTTGAGAGCCAAGACTTGGAGCACAAAAAAATCAATATATTGCTTTTTGTATTGTTTAGAGTCTCACAATTTACAATTGTTTTTTTTTTTTTAAAAAAAAGGTGATACTTCACAACAAATAGTAAAAATCCACTTGAGTGCTTAAGTACTATGTCCAATGACCACATTGCACATAAAAAAAAATGTTAACATTGCTAGCTAACATTTTTTTGTTATTGACAGGATAAAATATGAATATATCTGATGTATTTATTCTTTTATACTTTTATCATGTGATCGAGATACAAGTCCTCTATCTTCATATTATAAATTTCAATTTTTTTTCCATGATAATCATTTTGTGATCTCGATAAGAAGTAAAGATTAAATTTCACCGAACACTATCTCTAAAATTGATTATTTCCCTCAAAATAGTTTCCTTGAGCCTCCTTTACTAATGCCACATGATCACCCTTCAAATACTATTTTTCTCCAATCTAGCCAGTAATATTTTGCAAAACTTCGTGAAGATATCAGAGAAGTCTTTCGAAAAAGTTTTCTAAAGATAAAATACTCAAAACGTAGATCTGAAAATCATAAATAGCAAACTTGGTTTTCAGTTATATTTTTTCTTAAAACTACTGGCTGTTTGGTAAAAAAAATAAAATAAAATCAATTGTTTTCTTAATTTATTTAGTATTGATTTGACTCAATTTTAAAAAAAAAAGTTATTATAATAATAAATATAACATAATTTTATAATGTCACC
This sequence comes from Solanum pennellii, assembly GCF_001406875.1. Classification (NCBI taxonomy): domain Eukaryota; kingdom Viridiplantae; phylum Streptophyta; class Magnoliopsida; order Solanales; family Solanaceae; genus Solanum; species Solanum pennellii. The sequence continues at coordinate 57,589,083 of NC_028648.1, forward strand.
TTTGAAATATAATAAATTCAAAAATAATCAAAGTTAATAAATAATAATAAAGACAATTTAGCAATTAAACTGTCTTTTGATTTTCAAAGTAGACAAGTATGTGTCTGTGTATATATTAGACAAGTAAAAATAGGTAGGCATACTTTATCAAATTATCC
>NC_028648.1:57589290-57591428 GCF_001406875.1 Solanum pennellii
CCCCCCCCCCTTTTTTTTTTTCCTTTGTCGTAATTTATATGTAATTATTTCGGAAAAATTTCACATATGGCAACATAATTTATGAAATACATTATATGTGTATAGTTTTCATAATGACATTTTATGGATATAGTTTAGTTTGTTATGTATCTTTTAATTTGTATAAAATATATTTTTTTTTGTTCTTAATTTATTTAATATTTTATTTTTTCATTGAATGATAACAATAACGCTAAATACGGTAACAAACATTTACATAATCACATTATTTAAGCTAACCGTCCAAAATTAAATATTTTCCTAAAAAAAAAAATTAAATAAGTCGTAGGAAACACTCAAACGTTAATGATCCTATTTGTATATACATAAATTGATTATATTGTATATATTTGAGAAATTGTATATAGTTTTTATACAATATTCGTGTGTAATTGATTGTGTTATTAACTATATATGTGACCATCATAATATGGAAATTGTATATGAGACAGTCGTGTTTGTTTCAACCAAAAAAAAAGACTGTGTTGTATTTGTTTTAATTTTTTTTTGTGTAGTCTGTTTTATACAAATTTTTTTTATGTTCATATTTTTTTAATACATTTAGGTTTTTGTATAATGTACAATAATTTGGTATATGAATTATATTTGTACATGTGCATATGTAATTTCTTGTTTTTTTAAAAAATTAATGATTAAAATGATTGTATAATATTCATTGTCAATTGTATATATGCTAAGCTTGAAATATGTTTGTATATTAGAGTGTGTAATGTTTATATATACAATATTTTATTGTGTTCATAATTTTTTTGTATATATCGACGAATTTGTATAATTTACAATAATTTTGTATATGTATTGTACAATGATTTTAACAAATTTCTTTTATACAAAACTAAATATTTGTATACAAATAGCTATGTCTTATAAGACTTTGTATATGTTATTACCTTAATATACAACCCACTAGATATATAACTTTAGGGGTTGTTTGATTACTGGTTAGAGTTATGCAGATATTAGTTATACAAGGTTTAGTTATGCAGGGTTTAGTTATGTAGGGTTTAGTTATGCATGTATTAGCTATGGAGGGTTTAGTTATGCAAATATTAGTTATGAAGAGTCTAGAGATTACAATACATGAATTATTAACTATTGAATATTAAACTTGTTGTAAATTATTAATATATATTATGTAAAAAATAATAATACATGCTAATAAAATGTGAAATATATTGAATAATATATAATTTTAAATATTTGATTAGCATATGTACCGTTAAAAAATATACAATTAATTTTTAATATTATTAAAATATTTATATTTGCATAAATCAATCAAAATGACAAGTATATAAAAAGAAATGAAAATAATCTATATATAATAAGAAATAAAAACAACACATGTTCATAGGAAATAATAAAGTTTCCAATTAAAAAAAATAAAAGAAATAAAAATGGTCTAAATATAAATAAAAAATAAAAACAACAAACTTATATATAGGATAACAATAAAGTTTTCAATTAAAAACAATAAAATAAATTAATAGGGTAAATATGTAATTTATCACTTTGATACATATATAACTAATATCCACATAACTTGTTTCACCATATACCCTGGATAACTTTATACATAGATTCTCTCATAAGTTATGTTGGTATTAGTTATGTAGGACTAAAAAATGCAACCAAACATGGTATGAGTTATGTTGTAACGACCTGTTTAGTCGTTTGGAGCAGCAGAGTTTATTTCTGGAAATCACTGTCTGGGTCGACGGATCCCACGACGGACCGTCATGGGCACGACAGACCGTCGAGGGGGTCTCGTTCCAAAACACTTAGAATTTAGAAATTTGAGTACTGAGATCGACTCTCTGAACTTCGCGACGAAATGGCAGGACGGACCGTCGTAGACATGACGGGCCGTCACAGACTCCTTAATGAATTGAGTCTCTGAACTTTGTGACGGAAGCAGCAGGACGGACCGTCGCAGGCACGATGGGCCGTCACAGGCTGCGTAACCCTGACTAGGTCGGATTTCTGTTAAATGTTTTAAGGGGCGTTTTGGACTATTCATGCTTATAATTATAAAGTTAGTGGATTAATGTTAATAATTCAATTACTTGGGGGTTAAA
>NC_028648.1:57597895-57624362 GCF_001406875.1 Solanum pennellii
GGACGGACCGTCGCAGGCACGACGGGCCGTCACAGGCTGCGTAACCCTGACTGGGTCAGATTTCTGTTAAATGTTTTAAGGGGCGTTTTGGACTATTCATGCTTATAATTATAAAGTTAGTGGATTAATGTTAATAATTCAATTAGTTGGGGGTTAAAGGAGATAACCTTGAAATAATCAGTGGGTTATTGTTATCATCTTTTATACTTAATTATATGACAATTAGGGTAAAAGAAAAAGGGTTTTGAATAAGAAAAATAGAAAGAACAAGAGAGGGAGAAACGAACGATCAAGAGAGAGAGAAAACGAAGAAGAATGCAACTTTGGGAAAGTAGATTGCTTGATCACAATTCTTCGGTGGAGGTAGGTTATGGTTTATGCTATTTCATAGTAAACTCTTAATAGCGAATGATATGTATTGGGTAGTATTGTAAAGTCTCCTATATGCTTAATTGTGTGTATGCATGATGTGATTATATATATATAATTGTGATGAAACTAGCATGATGAGGCTGTTGAATCTTAAACCCTAAAAACTTCTTTGTTAGTGATGATGCCTTGGTATAAAAGAAGGCTTGATGAACTAAAAGATTGAGGGTAATGGATCGGGTGTCACGAATCGACACGTAGTAGTAGGGGGTCGGAGTGTCACGTTCCGACACCAGGATAGTAGATGGATCGGGTGTCAAGTTCCGACACCAGGATAGTAGATGGATCGGGTGTCACGTTCCGGCACCAGGATAGTAATGGATCGGAGTGTCACATTCCGACACCAGGATAGTAAAGAGAGTGAATCTTGAAATATGTTAATATACTCAATCTAAAGAACCTATTTTCCAAAAGAGTATGGTGTGGAGGCTTGAGTCCTCATATATGTGTTCGGTGATGTTGTAAATGATTCTTATATTTGTTGCTATCACCTGTTAAGAATATTAGCTGATTTTATGTATTATCTGAAATATATTGCTTTCTATTTTGAGTTGGCCGATGATACCTACTCAGTACTCGTGTTTTGTACTGACCCCTACTTGTATTTGTTTTTCTTTGTTATTTGTGGAGTGCAGCAAACGTACCATCGTCTTCAACTCAACCGCAACTCTAGCCAGTCTTCATCACGTCAGATCTCAGGGTGAGCTAATGCTTCTAGCTTGGACTGGATCTTCTTCTTCATGTCTTGATGCCTTGAAGTTCCGGCATGGACTAGCTGTGTTATTTATTTTAGCTTCCTAGATATTCTTAGATTTAGTAATTTGAGGATAGATGTTCTTGTGGTGATGACTTCCAGATTTTGGGGATGATAAGTATTAAATTTTAGAAATTATTAATTGATTCCGTTAATGAGTTTTAAGTCTTCCGTATTATATTCTGTTTATTATGATTGAAATGTTGGGATTAGATTGGGTTGTTCGCTCACATAGTAGGATAAGTGTGGGTGCCACTCGCGACCCGTTTTGGGTCGTGACATATGTTGACTTTCTACCTAAACAAAAAATTCTACCAAACATAGTATAACTTTATACGTTGTTTTATACATGAATAAAATGTAAGTTATACCGTAACCAAACAACCCCTTAATAATTGGTATAAAACTAATAGAATATACAAATAACAATTGTCTCATAATACTTAATATATATTACCTTAATATACAACCCATTATATACATAACTTTAATAATTTGTATATAAATTACACTACCTGATATTCCCGATGTTTTTCAAATTTGTCCAGTTCTAATGAGGTAGTCTCCTATGAATTAATGTTTATGACTTTTCTCTTATTTCCATTTCGAGTTGTTGATGACTATCTGAATTGTCATCGAGTCATTTTTTTTAATCTCAATTCAACAAATTGTTCAACTTGAACTTGTCTATCACCATAGACCCTACATTTACCCCAAAACCCTGAGTTAACCAATAGAAAAAGGAAGTGGATTATTAACAATATTGACATGCAATGGCATACCTGGTAATCCTTATAGATGGAGATGAATCCTCCATTCTGATTTTGAAGAACTTATAATTTGATAAGAAAGAAAGATTTTAAATATATATATATATATATATGAAAAAACTAAGAAGCATAATACGTATATAATTGTTAATGAAGGAAAAAATATAAAAAAATGGGATTCATGAGTTGAAAGCAAGACAGGAGGAGAACGTAAAATTTTCTAAATTCGAAATTCAGAATAGGAGTGGAGGAGTGATTTTAGGAGAAAGATATAGAATGGGGATATGAGAGATAAAATTGATTTTTGTATAAAATTATATACAAAAGCATAAAAAGGTCTTTTACGGTTGGGTATAAAAAGAAGTGGTGAGTCTCATTAATTATGCTAAAAAATGAAACTATAATTACTGAGAGTAAATAAATTAAAATATATCCTTATTAATTAATTACTTAGGAATATTTGTCATCCCACGTAATTTTCCCTTCTTCTTTTGATTTATATTTGTATACAATGGTTTATATTTGTATTTTCTTTGGTTTTCAGTTTTGTCACCATATACATTCAATCTTTTTGTTTGTAACCTTTTAAAGTTTGTATAAACGTATTTCAGATTTTGTATAATAATTAATATAATATATTTTGTATAACTGTTTTAAGTTCATATGTTTATGTTTGTAACAATTTGTTATTTCAAGTTTTATCATATTTATATATTTCAGACTTTATATTGCTCGAAAAAACACGCGAATTATACAAATGAGATGACTTTATATTGCTCAATTATACAAAAACACGTGAAATTTATACAAATGAGATGTAAATTATACAAATTATTGCTCAGTCTCTCTCGCCTCTCTCCTTCCTTTCCCATTCTCTTTCCCCATATATAAATGCATATGTATAATATACAATTATCTAACTGATATACAAATACAACTCACCTTTCGCCCACTCTCTGTCGTCTCTCATTCACTTCTCTCCTCCCTCTCCCAATCTCGATCGCCTCTCTCCTCCCTCCTCTAAACTGGCTCGCTTCTCTCATCTCTCTCCCAATCTTGCTTGCTATATATACAAATACATATGTATAATATACAATTATCTAATCGATATACATATATAATTCACCTCTCTCCCTGTCACGACCCAAATAGAGTAGTAAGTGACACCCACACTTAAGCTCCTAGGTGGGAGAACAAACAAATTTAACCCCGACTTACAAAATACTAGCATAAAGCGGAAGCTCAAAATCTTACCAAATATCATTTCCCAAAACCTGAAAGTCATCACATCAAGGACATCTAATCTCCAAATACTAAGTCTAAGAATATCAAATACACCAAAATAAAAGAATAACATGATATGTGTCCAAAATTATAGGGCATCATGCTATGACCGAGAGAATTCAACACGAGCTTGAATGACTGGCTAGAGCTGAGGGAAATTCGAAGTCATTGGTACACTCGTTGCACTCTATAAAAGGAAAACAAAGAAAAACACAAGTAGGACTCTGTACGGGGCAACAAGTACTGAGTAGGTATCATATTGGCCAACCCAAAATAGAAACTAATATACAATGAATAATAGTATGAACTCAACTATGACACTTAACAGGTGGTAAGCAACAAACAACATGAACAAGTGACTACATAATCAATCATAATATCAAACGTACTCATGAGGACTCATGCTTCCACGCCACGGCTCATTTGGGAAATGTGTTCTTTGAGATTGTTTACATTAACTTAATTCAATATCTTTTTCCTTTAATGTTTCTGTGTCGGAATGTGACACTCCGATCCAATTATACCGTGTCGGAACGTGACTCTCCGATCCAATAATACCATTAATTTATCATTTATTATCACCACTTTTCAATTAATTGATAATATTTCATCAAGCCTTCTTTATTCAAGACATCACTTCAATAAAGAGGGTTCAAGATTATAAATTTCACGGTCTCCTGATTTCAGACCAATCACAAACCACACAACCAAATCACACAATATCACAATCAAGTACGTAGACTTCACAATATCATTCAATGCATATCAATCACATTAAGAGTCTATCTATCAAATAGAATAAACCATAACCTACCTCCACCGAAGGACCAAAGTGAAACAAGCTACTTCTCCATTACTTTTCCTTTTCTCAATGCCTCAAAACTTTCCAATCTATCAAGTATATATATCCATAATTTGTAAGTTAACGAGTCTATAAGCACTCATATTATTCTATGTCTAGCTTGAACCCGACAAAAAGACTTACATAATTCTTTAATCAATTTCTTAAAGTTCAAACTTTAAGGTAAGTCTAAATTCCTTCAATCAATATCACTTTAATGAAATTTAAATAATTCGCTACACCTATTATTTAATTATCTATTTCAATATATCAAAATATAATTTACAATGTAAAAACAGAATATTAATATATAAAGATAGAAGCCACAAGTCACGAAACCAGTGCAGACAAACTAACAACGATCCAAACTTAATTCAATTATAACGCCTAGATCCCAATTTGATTAAGAATCATCGTACAACCTTAGTTGCTCAACATTAATGTTTGGTCTCCATCTTCCAATCACAATGCACTATTAGTATTTAATTGAAGTCCTTATACAGCCACAATGTCTTATAATATAATAAGATAAGGACCACTAGATTATTTTAATAATCATAATTATAAGGAATCGTAGTACAACAACCAAATTTGTCAATTTTATGCTTCCATTAACTTGTTAAACTATTTACATAGTGCAAAAGAAAAAAAGAACAAATTGAAACTTAATTACTGCCATATCATCGTTATTCCTTCACCTCTGTTATTACTTTCCTATTTGTATGACATCATCAATAAAATAATAATTTAACCTGAAGAGAATACGAACCTTAGGAATATGGAATGCTTCCAGTTAATTTCTATAAAACAAAAAACTCTAGTACTCAAAACGACCAAAAGGGTGGTTACACTCCCACTCTCTACCCTTTCTCACTCCCCTCCCTCCTCTCTCTCCCAATTCCATTCGTCTCTTTTCTTTCCATAACATGTAGCTAAGAATTGTAATTATCAAACTATAGCTATGGAGAATAATTAAATTATTTTTGAGTGACTGTATGTGAAAGTTCTTTTACTTGACAACCATTTAATGACATCGTCCTTATTTTATTTGGCCTTACTTAACATTTTACTGTTAAAGTGATTTCTTTTGAACGTGGGTTCACATCTTCCTTGGTTTTATTTGGAAGGTTACTGGTGTAAATCTCGTCTTGCTAATTCCATCTGTCAATGAAAATGTTAGTTCCATCTGTCGATGAAAATGTTACTCTGTCTATTTTAATTTATGTGACAATTTCATTTTTCGAGAGTCAAATAGTTCAAGTTTGATCAAGAATTTACGCATGAAATCTTCAATTTTTTGAAATGAAATTTATATACTTGTAAACTACGTAAAAAAAACTATAAGTTACGATATTTAACAATCCAAAATATTAAAATGATGTATGAAAAATTTATGATGAAAATTAATTTATTTAAATCTAGAATTCTAAAATTTGTCACGTAGACGGAGAGAGTATTAGTCTTATATATCATGGTAAGTAGTGGATAAAAACATTTGTATTACTTTCTTAATTGTCCGCAACATCGTCATATATGCAACCTTCTTGAATACACCTTCTAAACTATTAAAAACTATTGTATCAAAAACTATTAGTTATGTATAAAAAAGGTGATACTTCAAAAAATAGTAAAATTCCACTCGAGCCCTAAGGTATTATGTCCAATGACCATATTGCACATGAAATTATTGTTGAATATGCTAGCTAATATTTCTTTGTTGTTGGCAGGATAAGATACAAACATATCTGGTGTGTTTGTTCTTTTGTTATGTTATCAGGACACAAGTCCTCTAACAAGAGTGGTTGATGTTGTTTCTCTCTGTTTATCTGTCCAACAAGAGTGGTTGGGTTTATGCCCTATTTATTACTATACATAAGTTTTCCTTTTAGAAATTTTTTAAAATATTTTACTAGTTCTTTTTTGTAGGAAATATTATATGACTCTATAATATATGTTTGTTCCTTCTAACATAATCAACATTCACAATATAGTCCTAGAATTTTGAGAGTTGCGGTTATGAAGGAGAATTTTGTGTACCTCCTTGTATTCCGAGTAAATTGGTTGAGGTTGTTTCTCTTTGCATTTTGTACTCTCATATTTATAGTAGATTGCTCATCTTCTTTGTGGACGTAGGTCGATTGACCAAACCACATTAAATGTTTGTGTCTTTTGATATGTTTCTCGTTTGTCTTGCTACTCGTGGTCTTTCGAGGTTTACTTTGCTAGCTTTCACATTAAACTTGCTTATTTTCGGTCCTAACAAGTGTTATTAGAGTCAGATTCAACGATGGAGCCAGGTTAGAGATGGTTATGTCTTGGTGGGTGTAGTTCTAGGCGTAACCTTTTTGATAGTAATGAAGATTTATGTTAGAGAAATTGTTTCAGAGAGGGTATGGGGGAGAATTTGTGTACCTCCTTGTATCTTGAGTGAATTGGTTGAGGTTGTTTCTCTCTATATTTTGTACGATCATATTTATAGTGAATTGCTCATCTCCTTTGTTGATATAGGTAGATTGATCGAACCATGAAGAAAATACTATTGACTTGTTTGGTGTTATTAATTGTTCTCTTGATATAAGATGAGTCTTAACAAACACTAATAATTTCAACTCGAAAGACTTAAGTGCGATTATATGTATTTAAATCTAAAATTTTGAAATGTGTCACATAGACGGAGAAAGTATTAGTCTTATCATCGTAAGATTTATCTAAAAACATTTTATCACTTTCTTAATTGTTCGCACCATCGTCATATACACCCCCTTCTTGAATACACCTTCTAAACTATTAAAAACTATTAATTATACATAAAAAAGAAAAGGTGATACTTCAAGAAATAGTAAAATTTCACTCAAGTCCTATGTCCAATGATCATATCTGTCCTTTTGTTCTTTTATCATGTTATCGGGACACAAGTCCTCTAACAAGAGTGATTGAGGTTGTTTCTGTGTATTTATCTGCCCATGAGGTTGTTTCTGTGTATTTATCTGCCCAACAAGAATGATTCAATTTATTTGTCTTGATTTATTATCATAAATAAATTTTTCTTTTTAGGAAAAGATTTTTATATTTTACTAGTTCTTTTTTTGTTGGAAAGGTTTTAGTGCTCTATAAATATAGACTCGTTCCATCTAACTTGATCAACATTCACAACGTAGTTTTATGATTTTGAGAGTTGCGGTTATGGGGGAGAATTTGTGTACCTCCTTGTATTCCGAGTGAATTGGTTGATGTTGTTTCTTTATGTATTTTGTACTCTCATATTTGTAGTGCATTGCTCATCTCCTTTGTGGACGTAGGTCGATTGACCGAACCACGTTAAATTTGTGTGTCTTTTGGTATGTTTCTCGTTTGTCTTTTTACCCGTGGTCTTTCAAGGTTTGCTTTGTTATCTTCCACGTTACAACTGCTTATCTTCATTGTATTCCGAGTGAATTGGTTAATGTTGTTTCTCTCTATATTTTGTACTCTCGTATTTAAAGTGGATTGCTCATCTCCTTTGCGGATGTAGATTGATTGACCTAATCACATTAAAACTTCGTGTTTTTTGGTGTGTTTCTCGTTTCTCTTAGCTTCCGCATTACACCTGATTATTTTGATCCTAACACAACTTGGGTTAGATATCAACCATAATTGGGTTGAGATAATAAATAAGTCAATAAACAATCCATGTTTGAACGAGTAGTACATGATATGATGGACTATTTTTGTCACCTTTTTAGACAATTGATCAAATCCAATTTAAGTATTAGTATAATTAGACCTTGTCATAATTTCCAATAACATAAATGTGAAAAAATCTTTAATGCCTAAAAATGTTATTTCGCAAAGTTGGACATTTATTGTGTAATAAAACATAGTTTGACTAATAAAATGAAACTTTTGCTCGAGAATATATAGTTATCCTTTCATCTTATTTGTGAGTATATATCATAAAATTACATTCTTTAAAAAAACTTCATAAGATGAATTTTTATATGATCACTAGTTTAATCTTTTCATTGTTATTTCTCTTGTCCTTGAGTGGAGTTGTTGCTACTAATTCCACCAAGTCATTTCTACCTCACTATGAAGTATGGATTGTTAGTGACCTCCCAAATGGAACACATCCTTTATTTTTTCGTTGTTGGTCTAGACATAGTGATTTGGGATCTCATTTCCTAAATCCTGATGATCCTGAGGGCTTTCATTGGCGTTTTCGTCAAAATTTTTGGAAAACAACTAAGTATCAATGTGAATTCGTTTGGGTTACCAAGACCTTGACATTTAATGTTTTTAATCGAGGCTTATCAATCATATGTCAAGGTCGTGGTAATATATGTTATTGGTTGGTTAGGGAAAATGGCTTTTATTTTGCAAATTATGTCAACCCTTTTCCAGGTGACTTAAAGAAAATGTATTCATGGTGATATGATTGATGATAATCTATGATAATGAAAACAAAATATTATTGACTTGTTTGGTGTTATTAATTGTTGTTTTCTCTTTGATATATCATGAGTATTCATAAACACTAATAATTTCAACTCAAAAAACTTATGTGTGATAATATGTGTTTAATTTAATAGTGTTGTGATTTTATGTATCGTGATTCAAACTTTATTTTAGAGTTTTAAGTCATTAAATTAATTTTTGTAATAAAAAAAATTATTTAGATTGTTCTAAGCATTACAAAAGGTTATTTTCTTTGTCTCAATTCGTTTTACTTGATTTGGAGTATAAGATTCAAGCTAACTATTGTACATATGTTCATGTGAATTCAAACATAAAGTTTTCATTTTTTTAATAATAAATTTATATATTTATAAGATTATATAAAAAATATTTTAAGTCATAGTAGTTAATGAATCAAAATATTTGAAAAGTTCTTGAACGAATTATTATTAAAGAATAGAATATTTTTGATTGGTCAAACAGTAACTAAGGCAAATAAATTATAATAATAAGAGTAATAAAATTATGTATCATTCCATTTATGAAAATAATATATTTTTTGTTGAGATTTTATGATTGAAGTTTCTTAGACAAATCATGCTATGGCAGTAGGAGATTCTTTAAACATGGAAAGAGATGTTAGGATCCAAGGAATGAAATAAAATATCAAATTCTGTGACTATACCATTTAAGTTTATTCCTGAAAAAACAATACATAGTTATTTGCTTATCAAGTTGTAATGTTCATCAATAAATACATGTAAAAAAATTTTATAAAGTCTTATTCATCAATAAAATTTCGAAATATTAAAAACACTCTTAAATTTGACATAAATTATTAGTTTTTCTGAAATTTGACGTAAATTATTAGCTTCACCCTCAAATTATTGACAGCCTTAAAAATACTCTTTTACTTGACTAACTAAACTCAAATACACCTCCGATCTTACAACATGAATTAAATACACTTCTAAATTGTCTTTAAGTTTAGAACGTTTTTAATGCTTCTCTCGACTTTTTGTTAAGAGTCTCACATTCCTATATGATTATGATACCATTTACTACGTCATATGACATATCGAGTGTTAATATAACATAACAGAGAAAAAACTAATAATTTAAGCAAGTTTATTATTTTTAACACTTCTCTCAACTTCAATCAACAAATTTGTATCAATTGTGTCTGAAAATTTATTCACTGATCATTTTTTTGTAAAATAAAATTTGAAAAATCATGAACGAAAGCATGAAATTCAAAGAAAAATTTACATGTATGAAAAATTTAAGGAGAAAATGTGGGAAAATTATGAAAATACAATAAGGAAAGATTATTGTAGTGCAATTGGTATGCTTTAAATAACATGATTAAATTGACAATTTTTTACCATGTTTGAAAAAATAAAAAAATCCATTTTGTTATACTTTGATAAAATTCTGCTACTATGCTCTGAAAAGTGAAAAATCCTTCTAGAACTTGTAATACTTAAGAGCCTATTCGGGATTGCTGTTGGGAGTAAAGAAGCTCAGGAATTTTATTCTTTTTTTGAAAAATTATGTATTTTGATAAATTCTTATAATCGCTTTTAAATGAAAGCAAAAATAGTTTTTTTGCGGTTGAAAATTAATTAGAGATAAATTTTTTTATATGTTTTGACAAATTCTTAAAATCACTTTTAAATGAAAGCAAAAGTTGTTCTTTTATGGTTGGAAAATAGTTAGAAATTTCTATTTTATTAGAACAACAGATGCAGAAACAAAAAATTATTATTTTAAGACTAAATATCCCTTACAAATATACATATTTATCAATTTGTCCCTTATTTATTAATTGACTTTCACAAGTTTTTTTTTTGAAGGTTTGGTTTATTTCTATCCAAGAATTTTATTTTTTTTATTTTTCTGTGATAAAATTTATTTTATTTATATTTATATTACTATTTATATATTTATTTTGCATATATTATTTTACAAAATTAGATATAGATAATATCAAATTTTATTTTTTAAATTTATGTATTATTTTGTTTTAGTTTGATTTTTTTTAAACTTTAAAGTATATTATTTTACAAAATTAGAAATAGATAATATCAAATTTTATTTTTTAAATTTATGTATTATTTTATTTTAGTTTGAATTTTTTTAAACTTTAAAGTATTACAATTTTTTTTTTATAATAGCTAAGATTGAATCCAAGAAATCAGGTAACAAATAACAAAAGATTCTTCTTTTCACTATTTTCAACATTATTTACATATGTATAATATTGATTGAAATTTTAAATATATACATTTTAATTAATTAAATTAAAAATACAGCTGAAGTTTTCATATTAGATGTTTAAAATAGTTCCTCTCCGTAAGATAATCTTAACATTAAAAGCACATTAATACTTTTTCTTTTTCATAATTTGATTCTCAAAAACATCAATTTTTTTTTTAAAAAAAATATAAGTAAACACAAATAACTTATCAAAAACACTTTTCAAATAAGTTTACCTAACACAATTTTTTGTTAAAAGCACTATTTTAAAAAGCTATTATTAAAAAAAATGCATCTAAAAATAAGCAGTTTTTAGTAGCACGACCAAACAGGCTCTAAATCTTACATTGACCTCATGTAGATATAGAGACCAAAACAAGCTTAACTGTCAAAAGATGAAGATTCAGATATATTGGAATAGCAGGACTGCATTGAGTCATACTTTCCCAACAGTAAATATGAAAGAAAACTAGATAAACATTTCTGAGATATTAGATACACTTATTGACAACAATCATATCGATTTACCTTATAACTAGCTCAACCTTAGAAGAAGCTCTGGGTAAATCACTCAAATCTTTACTGGATTTAGTTCCTATCGGTTGTTCAATGAAGATCCTTAGCAAAGACGGTGCCTGAAAAATGAATAGCATAGCAAAGGCCTGTACACAGTTTGGACTCGCGAAACCATAGAAACTCACATACTCTAGCTTGTTCAATGGTAGTTGCAAGCAGTCAGGCGTCATCAGACATTTCACAAATGCTTCAACATTATCATTGGTACCTTTGACCTAATGGTATAAGCAAACACCATTAGCTTCGACTTCAAATATATGAAGAGCCAAAAAAAAAAAAAGAACCACCAGATATATTTAACATTTCTTACCCTAATCTTAAGTTCACTCAAATTGGGGGAACACTTGATTAATTGTAGAACGCAAGAACTATGACCCAATTTGCCAAAGTCAACAGAGAGGGACAGCTTCTGCAAGCAGTTGAGAATAAAAGGAGGAGCACTTGATAGAACTACGTCTGCACTCAAAAGCTTTAGAGCAAATACAATGATTACAATCTCACTTGAATGAAATCACTATAGGAGATATTCAAATGAAAAAACAAGTTCATGTCTTACCTCAATGAAAAGTGAATCCAACAGGAGTACCTCAAGTGCAGGCAAGCTATCAAGAAGTTTCATCAATGTTGATCTATGATCATGTTTTGGATTATTAACCACTTTGGAAAACACAAGTCCTAAATCTCTCAAATTCTTGCAGTTCATGAAGCAATTTAGTGCGATATAGGAGTGAGGGTAACAAACATACAAGGACTTCAACACTGGTGAAACAATGTTTAGGTATTGCATACCATCACAACAGTTCAAGGTCAAATTAGCAAGAAGAGGGGCCTTGATAACACAATGCTCTGAAAAGGTTACTGATGCCAACCGAAGGGTTACAAGATTGGGAAAGCCACGAAAAGAATCAGGTGGTTTAAAGGAACATCTAGCAAGTTTCAACTGTGTCAGGGTTGAACAGTGAAATACACAAGGAGGCAGTGTATAGCTACGATCATCAATATTAGAAATTCTAAGGTGTAGCTTCTTGACACTATTTCTGGTGACATAAAGAACCCACCTATCAATAGCTGTATATGAAGCTAAATCTTCTACTCTAACGTCAAGATCAAACTGCACAATCTTGCCCATATGCAGTAACATAATCCCGTCTACTACTTCTCTGAATTTGGATTCAGACTCATCTATTAACTCATCACAAAACTCGTAATCGAGCACCAGTTTTGGAAGCTCGCTCCAAATGTATCTCCAGCTTTTGGACAATGTACAAGTTTTTGCAGCTTCTTTAATAGGCAAGAGCTCAAGGATACAATCAATAACATTTCTTGGTAGGACACTAATTCTATCTTCTATGTCCCCCTCAACCGCAACGCTTACTCCATCTGTGAAAAATTATTTAAATGATCTTATTAAGGGTTAAATTTTCATTTATCTGTTAGAGAAAAGTTGATAAATCTCAATAAGGCATCAAGTTTATAATCCAGGAAGAATCAACAAAATAAGAAGAAGAGGAAGTACCTTGATTCATGTTTGATTTTCTTTTTCTGATTTGATTTTTTTCCCACCTTACTAGCAATAGTGCATAATTTGTCCAAAGAGGTGTCTTGCTCTGTCAGTGACAAGAAAAGAGGAGATCATTATGATAGTAGATGTCTATAAGAAGGATGATAGAGGTGTTGAACCATTTCAGTAGGGTGAAAGGCCTTGTGGCAAATCTGGACAAGTCTAATGTATTCGTAGCTGGGGTGGATGATGTTATGAAGGAACAAATATTGCAGCTGACAGAATTTACACTTGGTGATCTTCCCGATCAGATACTTGGGCTTGCCATTATCATCAAAGAAATGAACAAAGATCGATTGCCATCAACTGATCGGCAAGATAACCAACAGGATTACTAGTGTATATTCAAAAACACTGTCAGATGCAGGCAGATTGCAGGTCATAAATGATGTACTCGCTCTATAACTTTTGGAGCAATGTTTTCATCTTGTTTGAAAGTATTTTGAAAGAGGTTGATAGAAAATGTAGGGATTATCTATGGCATATTGGGAAATAAGAGATCAAGAGGAAGGTAGCACTTGTATCGTGGGAGAAAATTTGTGTGCCAAAGAAGAATGGTGGACTGAACATCAGGAGCTGCAGATTATGGAATATTGCATCAGTTGGTAAATTGATATGGCAGATTGCTAGCAACACAGATACACTATGGATAAGGTGGGTGCATGGACTAAATATGAAAGACGAGCAAGATTTTTGGACACATACACCCTCTAAGGATAGCAGCTGGTATTGGAGGAAGCTTAACTCCATTAAATTAACCATGGGAATGTGGTATACTAATGGAACCTACTGTCTATTGACCTATGGAGCATATAATGTGAGTTGTAGTTACAACCAGTTACTGGGTAGGCAGTTGAAACTACCTGTAGCAGACTTGATATGGAACTCTCTCATGCTGCCTAGACACAGGTTTGTTATATGGCTAGCAAATCAGGATAAACTGCTAATGAAAGAGATGAAGATCAAACTGCAAATGCCAATAGAAGATGAAAAGTGTTGCCTATGTGGAGAAAGCAAACCGGAGGCTCAAGTACATTTATTTGCAGAATGTACCTGGACAACAAAAGTGAAGGAAGCACTTGAGACTTGGTCGGGTATTTGAATACAAAAAATGGAAGTGACAGAATGCCTAAAATGGATAAGAAGAAGAGACTGGAAGCAATATAAGAAAGAAATAGCTATAGCTATATGGGGAGCCAGAATCTATCACACTTGAAGAGCAAGAAATTGGAAACTATTCACAGGGACAATAGTAAATACAGAGATTACAATCACACAGATAAAGAAAAAGATACTGGAAAGAGTGGATTACCCGAAGGATAGAAGGAAAGCTAGTAAATGTAGATACTTGGTTCAGAAACTTTGTAACTAGATTTGTCTATGTTTGAGGCTTTAGAGGAAAGGGTACCCAGTGTTTTGGGAAGCGAGAAGCGGAAAAAAGCGACGAGGGCTTGCTTCACAGAAGCGAGAAGCGTGAAGCGAAGCGCGCGCTTTTTTTAAAAAAGCGCGTGACATTTAGTATAAAAATAAAAAAATATTCAATAACTAAATAGAGGTAATATAGTCTTAAATTGAAAGAAATTACATAGGCAAAAATACTCATAAGTCATAACATATAAAGCAAAATATCAAAAACATAATTAAATCACGAAGATTCAAACTCCTATTCTTCAACAAGGCTGCTAGACTGATCACAAAAAAAAAAAGAAAAAAAAAGCAAAAGAATTGAAAAAAAACCCAGAGGAGGCAACAGTCAGTAATTAGAAACAGAGCAGGCAGCAGAGATGAAGAAAAGAAGAGAAGAAGAAGAAAAAACTAGAGTAGTCGAAACTCAGAGAGATGAAGAGATGAAGCACACGCGAAGATTGTATATTTCAGGAGAAAAGAAACTCATAGAGATGAACTAATAAACATTAGCTAAAAAAGAGATGAACAAAAAGTTACCTGCAGTCGCGGTTGAGGTTGAAGAGAGAGGCAGCCTCAGTCAAGATCGTCAGAAGAGAAAGAAGGGAAAGAAGTATTGTGAAAGAAGAGTCGCGAGGAGAGAAAGAAGGGAAAGAGTTGTGAAAGAAGAGTCTTGAGGAGAGAGAAGGTTATATTTCAGATTATTTTTTACAAAAAAACCTAATTTTTTTTAAAAAAACCCTAATTGTCGCTTTTTTTTTATAAAAAGCGAGCTTTATTGCGGTTTTGCCTTAGGGTCGCTTCTCGCTTCTTCATCTGAAGCGAGAGCTTTTTTCAGATCGCCTCGCCTCAAGATAAAAAAGCGCACAAGGGTCGCCTCGCTTTGAAGCGCGCTTTTCACAACACTGAGGGTACCTTCGTGGAAGGTGGCTCCTCTACCTAAAGTGCTCTATAGGTGTAAATTTTTGGCTGTCAATGGTAATTCTTCACAGTTTACCAAAAAATAAACATTTTTATCCTCCAAAAGGGCAGAAAAGGAGCAACGACATCAGGACCTCGACTGAAATTGTCATACACAACCTGAACCACCGAACAACCCAAGATAGTGGCGACGCCATGAATTTAGTTAAGGATATTCAAGCTTTGAAGCTCGAAATTTAAAAGAATACAACAAATTGGAACAAAACGATAACATCAAATCACACTACGTAACAATATATAGGTCACTCACAAAAACACTTGATAGAGCAAAAATTCTTTAAATTAAAACTAAAATAAGGAAGACAACGCAAAGAATTCTACTAATGAAAGCATAATCAAATATAACATTACAACTTCACTTATAATAGACTCATTAGAAATAAGAGAACCTCTTCTCTGTGAAGCCTTTCACTGTAGGAGAAACCACTTGCTTCTACTAAAACAAAACACTTCAAAACTTAGAAACATTTTGCTCTCTAGAAAAATGATTTTCAAATCCAAAAAACACTAGGTCTGCCTTTCTTTCCAACGATCCAAGTCTTGGTAGATAAAAACCTAATGTTGCTGGTGGGAAGCCGAACATATCCAGTACAATTAGTTGAATTGTGCGAAAGCTGGCTTTAACACCACATTGTAAAGAAAAAAATAGGATTCAATTTTATTCTAGTTACAAAATTCCATATCTACCAAACAACAATTACATACAGATCAAAATTCAAATCACAAGCTCTCTGTACGTGAATAATCTAAGCATGAGATTTTCTTATTCTAGTTGCCAATTCCATTTCTACCAGACAGACAAAAACTCATTCATTTCATAATTTAGGGTTTCGTGAAGAATTTCAGGTACCGCTAAAAAAAACGGTGATAAATAATAGCTCAAAATTTTAGTTTGATTTGGTTTATTTGTTCTTCTGTATGAAATAAAAGAGAAGAGAACCGATCAAACCTCAGCGAAGACTGCCGGCGACGGCGAAGAGCAGAACCGGAGTGAAATGCTTTTACTAATTAATGTATTTTCGTACTAACATATTTGATTAAAGATTTTAAACGCATGATTTGTGGTATTCTTTAGACATAATAAATAAAGGCATAATACATAAATCTGTCCTTTAACTTGGCTTCAAATCACATTTATGCTCTTCAACTTTGGGTGTGCACAAATAGACACTTAAACTTGTATAAAGTTGAACAAATAGACACACATGTCCTACATGTCATCCTACATGTCATTTTTTGTCCTATGTGGTGTCCTACGTGTATTGTGCCATGTAGGACTCATGTATTTATTTATTTAAAAGTTGGATAGTTAAAGTGCCTATTTGTGCATTATGAAAGTTGGAGGTCAAAGTTAAAATTTAAAGTCAAGTTTAGGGTCTAATATATGTATTATACCATAAATAAATGTGCCATTTAACTTATATTCTAATCATATTTATGTTCTTCAACTTTTGGTGTGAACAAGTAGGCTTTTAAAATTGTATAAAGTTGAAAAAATAGATACACATGTTCTACATATCATTCAATATGTCCATTTTGTCCTACGTGATGTCCTATTGTATTGTGCCATGTAGGATTCATGTGTTTATTTATTTAAAAGTTGGATAGTTAAACTGTCTGTTTGTACGTTATAAAAGTTAAAGGTCAAAATTTAAATTTGAAGTCAAGTTTAGAATCTAATACATGTATTATGCCTATTATTTACCTTGTAAAAAATTACCTAATTAATACTATGAATTCATTGAATTGAAACCTCTTTTGTTTAGTATTTATGTATATTCTTTTCAATTTACAACAATTATTAGCTAGAGTATCTAATCAACTGAAATATGCTTATAACATCTCTAATAAGACTCTCGTAAGTTTTGATTTGCAATTTGATAACAGTTTACATGACTTGCTTTTAATTATTATACTATTTGTATGTCACTAACTTATACCTCTAAATTATGCAATGTGATAACATGCTAGTTAGAATATTCGTAAGTATTTTATTGTCATACATTTATGATTAGCATTTGTGTGACATAAAGAAGATTAATATTTCATTAAACATGACTTGAAATTTTTACGAAGGTTTTGTATTAATATCTAATGAAATTAATAATAAATATTGTAGAACAATTAGAAAGTATGTTAAATTTACTGTTTCAATACTTCATGAGTTTACATATTTTTGCATGTTCATGCATATAATATATTGTATATTCATATTATACTTTATTATTTGAAACACTAATTTACCATTTATTATAAAGAAATGAACATCGTGATATTAACTCAATCATTTTATGATAGTTTTCATCATACTGAATTTTTCAAAGCTTGAATTTGTGGAACTTGATATTTTTTTTAAAATTATTTATCATGTATACTTAATGTTGAAATTCACTTTACCATCAGGGGCGGATCTACCTTGTATGAAGGGGGTATCTGAACCCCCTTCGACGAAAAATTATATTTTATTTATATATGAATAAAATAAGTTTATATGTATATATAGTAGTGTCGAACCTCCTTCGACTATCTATTTTACACATTTTTAACTCCCTTATTGAAAATTCTGCCTCTGCCTCTGCTTACCACTAGGTTCTTGGTGATACTATAATAGAAAAATAAGACATCAAGTCAATATAAAGTGAAGTCTATAATTTTCCTTCGTCATCAATCATCATATTGATGGAAGTCTGAAGGTTTAATACTTGACAATGAAAAATTCACTTGGATTGTCGATAGGTTTGAAAGGAAGGTATGACAACCTTAAGGTTACAGTCAAGGGCTCGTTATGAGTGGTTTCACTTACGATTTCATGATTTTAAAATCGTAATTAAGTATAATTTTGTTGAGTTTAGAATCACTTCTCAATTATAATTATGTGGGAAACTATAAAAGATGATGGCATGTCGAAAAAGACATAACAATTTTCATGAATGATTGTGATATTACAAAAGTAATATTGTGAAAAGAATTTTCAAAAATACTCCGAATTGATTTGATGTTTTTTGGTGGTTAAGGAACATAATATTTTTTAATGAGAATCATGAATCCCGTCCCACTACAACTATTCCATTACTATAACTAAATATGGTAAAAGCACACAATTAGTTTAAATAGAGCAAAATAACCAAAGACATGATAATGTGTGCGGGTGTGACAATGGTAAAATATGATATAATAATTGTTGAGATGGTGTTCATAACAAAAAGGAGAATGCATTGCCATTGTTGTGGCATGAAATGTCATTGAAAAAGTTAATGTCGGGCACCTGAACATTATATCAGGTTGTACCAAAATTTCTTTAAAAGGAAAGAAAATAAAAGTGGTGTCTTTTCTGCCGCGGTAGATGTGACTCTTAAAAATAATGTTCATGTAGGCCTTCTCAGATATATGATGAGTATGTTGAGGCAAATTTGAAATTGAAAGATAATGTTTTTATGGCCTCGGTGATATTGCAAATCTAAAAGCTAATGACTTCTTTAAGGATTGAAACTGAAGATTGATATAACAGCGCGAAAATTGGATACTTAAATTGGAAAGGAAAGATTTCATTTTTAACTATTGCATCAGTTCTACGATACCCATACAGTTCGTAGAGGCTTTAAGGATCCTAGATGACACTCATAGGAGTTGAGTTTTGGGAAAATTCAAGTTTCTAAAGTTGGATCTAGGATTGTTTAATACGACTTGTAAGATGGTCTACGGGTCGTAGAAACTGACCGTAGAGTTGATTCAAGCTTAGTGAAATTATGGACTCAAAGATGAGAACTTCGAATGAAATTTATGGACGATAGAAATATCGACGGTGTTTGAATTTTTTTTTGTGGAAAGTGAGTTAAATATTGGGTTCCAGTACTTAATTTTATAGTTGACCAATAGGGTCTGTAGGTCCCAAACTGTAGACCTGTTCCAACAGTTTTAATTAAGAGTATTTTGATTTTTTTTATTTTCCTAACCCCTAAAATATATCGTTTTGACCCTATAACTACCTTTAAACTGAATTAACCCTTCAGATTAAACTCTTTCTCACATTCACTTAAATCCCCAAATTCCATCCAAGTTCATCCCCTTCAAATTAATTCTCTCTCAAGCTTCAAGGGAAAGGTAGGGTTTCAAGCATCAAGGTCTTATTTCTCTCTTTATTTGAAAGGATTTGATGTCTATGCATGCGATAATTCACCAACGGATCCTTTTCCTCCATTGGGTCCCAAAAAACTCCAATCTCTAATGTAATTTCACCCAATTGAATTAGAGTTTTATGTCAATCTTCATGAGTCCTTTTGATTATGATTCAATTGATGTTATTTAATTTATAATCTAATTACATTATTTATAATTGATTTCACATAAACTCATTTTTTAGATTTGATTTTTATGTATGAACTTTGAACTATGAACTATGATCATGAATTAATAAGAGATTTTATGTATATTTAGTAAAAGAATGAGGTTATGATTTAAGGATGCTTTTAAGTTAAGTATCAATGATTTGTGAAATATTTTTCTCACAGTTTGAAAGGAAATGATTTTAGCATCTTAGGAAGATAAGTGTTTATATGAACTACTTTATGAACTCTTTTAAAAGGAGCTACTCTTATACAACCTTTAAGTTTGGATTAGTATTTTAATTATTTCCTTCCTAATATTATGCTTTGATAATTTAATTAATCTATTTCATTGGTGTTATACTTAGCAGCGGGAGAACTTTGAAATGGAGGCTCAAATATGATAGTCTCAAATAGGATAAAGCCCATTATATTTATTATCAATAAGTTCTTTATTGCAAAAGAATATTAAAATACAAAGAAAGACAAATTACCCTTCAAATAAAGCATGAAGCTAAATTTATCTCAATGAAATATTGAAATAAATTGTAGGAAGGTTGCTTCTTTAATGAAGATGTTTGGAGTTTTAAAGGTTAATCTAATTAAATGAAAATCCGAAGGAAAAGAAATTAAAAGTTACAATTTACAATTTTATGTTATTGAAAAATTTGTCAAATAGAAAAAGGTTAGGAGTTAAGTAGCACTACTAACTAGGGGTATACATCCACCGGTTCGATTTTATGCATTATCGATCTGGTTTATTGATATACCGTGGTTTCACGGTATTATTAATACTTTTTCCTTAAGTTTAGTGTGTCCAAAAGCCTTTTTATGCTAATTTTTATATAAGTTTCTCTTTATTTGCAAGAAATCTGTCCAAAGATGAATGTGGAGATTTTGAGCGAAGAAATGCAGAAGAGACCACCTACGGAGCTTGTGATGGTCTATCATGCTTGTGACGGTCCGTAGGTGGCAGCGTAGTGCAGCTGCTGAAGGAAGATGGGGAAGTCTGACCAAGTGTGGGGTTACGGAGTCCATGACGGTCCGTCGTGACCACGACGATCCGTCGCGAGGTCCGTCGACCCAGCCGCGTTTTGACAGATTTCCAGCAAATACAGTCCTTGTTTAATTAGGTTTTTATTTTCTATAAATAGTTCGAAAAACCTCGTTTTTGAGGTTTGACACCGTATTATTAGACACTGTATTATTAGTTAGACTGTGGATTTTTTTGGTTAGGATTTTGATTATCATTAGACTTTTTGTGAGATTCTTGATTACTTTGAGATTCTTGCAAGTGATTGTTGGTGATTTTTGTTGATTAATCAAGCAAACTTTCGGATTTTACTCTTTCTCATTGAAGTAAGTACATGAATTCTTATATAATATATTTGAATATTGTGATTATGACTATGGGTAACTAAACTCCATAACTAGGGTTGTGGGAACCATAGGCAAATAATGAGGTAAAACCTAACTAAAATAACAATTCTAGAATAGTGTCTTGCATGTATTAATAATTCTTTCGCTTAGAAGTCTTTTTAACGGATGGCCAACGTTAGAACTCACCTTAATGCTACTTGCCGGACCAAGGAGGTAGATAATAGGAAAAGAATTATCAACATAGATTTAGTGTATACTATCTAATAGGCTAGTATTGATTGGTACGAGGTAATAACTTAATCAAATATCGAATACGATGCTTAATATGAGGTAAAGATAAGGGTTAGGATAGCAACACACGTAGCCGGACCAAGGTGCGGAGTGAGATTTTCTAGATGCCGGACCAAGGATTTAGAAATACATAACTTATCACTTTGCATGCAAGATACTAGGAAAGAATTGTTATAGTTAGAATTATCAAGTTATGAACCTGTGGGGAACACGTAAACCCTAGTTACTTTGATTAACTGATTAAAATCCAACTTTCAAACTCATTAAGTGTCTCTTTCAATTTAGTTAATTCTTTTTACTTATTAGGAAATACAAACCCCCCTTTTTACATTTTTATGTTTTTACTTTCTAAGGAAGTTATCAACCGAACAATAGTAATAACAAGTTAAAGTTAAGTCTAGACTATTTTCCTCGTGGGAACGATCCCAACCTCACTAGTTGGGTTATTTACTTGACGCGACCGCTTTACTTCTTATTTGAGAAGTAAGTTTGAGCGTATCATATTTTGGCGCCGCTGCCGGGGAAAATAGCTTTTAGATTAATTTGAACTTATTACTATAGTTTAGTTGATATTTTCTTGATTTTACTTTGTTTTATTGTTTTTGATTTCTTTTCAGAACTATCCTCCTTGTATGCCAAATACACGGAGAGGAAGAGAACCCTTGTTTCCCTACGATCACGAGTTAGAGCGTACACTGCGCAATATGAATCGAAACTTGGGAATAAATGATGATGATCCGAACCAGAACATCCCAGCTCCGGTTGATGTTCATGGTCAGTTGTTACCCGATGCTCCGGGTGAACACCAACAGAGGGGACAAAATCCCGCTCCACGGCCCCAAGCATACTACAGAGGCTATGATAACATAGCAGACTCGGATGGGCCACTTGTCTTGCCCCCTCTACCCACAGGCCACACCTTTGTGGTAACTAGTAGCCTGATGCAAATGCTCACTGCCAGAGGTTTGTTTTCAGGGCTACCTTCTGAGGATCCACATGCCCATATAGCTAAGGGAAGGGCAGTGTGTAAAAGTTGTGTGGGGAGGCCTGATTTGGATCTAGATGTAATAGGGCTCAGAGTGTTTCCTCTCTCACTGACGGGAGAGGCTGCTATTTGGTTCACTGAGCTCCCATACAACTCAATCTTTACTTGGAATCAACTAAGGGATGTCTTCTTAGCACGCTACTATCCGGTCTCCAAGAAACTAAACCACAAAGACAGAGTGAATAACTTTGTGGCACTACCAGGAGAGTCAGTTAGTAGTTCTTGGGATAGATTCACCTCATTCTTGAGAAGTGTTCCAAATCACCGTATAGATGATGAGTCACTGAAAGAATACTTCTATCGGGGACAGGATGACAACAACAAAGCGGTATTGGACACTATAGCAGGTGGATCTTATGGAGACTGTCCTTATGCCGAGATTGCTGAAAAATTAGAAAAAATCTCCCGGAATAACAAAGCTTGGAGTACTAGGAAGTCTGATACAGGGAGAAACACCTTCGCAGTGCAGTCCACTCACAACCCAGCCACAGATGAGATTCGGGAAGAAATGGCTCAGATGAGAACTGAGCTTGGGTTGGTACTAAAACATGTCACTGGGGGTGCAGAAAAGATAAATGCAGTCAACTACTTGGCTAAACCACCACCTCCTAATGATGAATGCTATTATGCGGAGGACACTTATGCAGTAAATGAGCAGATGGGGGGTTTCCGACCAAGCGCCCAAGGCTCAAATCAGGATAATTGGCGCCAAGGTCAAGGGAACCAAGGTCGGAACTATGGTAACTACAACCGTGAGGGTCATTATGTCCGAGATGGAAACTACAACCGCGACAACAACTTCAACAGGGGTAACTATGGTAATAGAAACGACAGGAGTGGACCCTATGTTCCTCCTCAAAATCGTGAAGTTACTCCTAGGGATGGTGGAGATAGTATGGCGCGAGTTGAGGATATGTTGCACAAAATGATGAGGAGGTTCGATGCTAGTGATGAGCACATTAAAGAGTTAAGGGGTGATTTAGCTAGTATTGGGCAAAAAGTTGATACACATGCAATTTCGATTAAACAGATCGAATTGCAAGTGGCCCAATTATCTGCGACAGTGAACACACGGCAACCGGGCACTCTTCCTAGCAACACTGTCCAAAATCCAAAAAATGATGCGCACTGTATGGCAATCACTACTCGGGGTGGTAAGCAAACCATTGACCCACCTATGCCGTCTAATGAGGAAAAGGTGAGAAAGGATGATGATAAGGTGGTAAAGGGTAGTGGTGAAGCAGAAGAGAGCACTGGAAAAGATGCAGAAGTCCCTATGAAGGTAATTCCCATGCCTAGACCACCACCACCCTTCCCTCAGAGATTATTGAAAAAGACCGAGGATGGTAAATATCGGCGTTTTATAACAATGCTGAAGCAGCTTTCTATCAATGTCCTTTTGGTAGAAGCTCTTGAACAAATGCCCGGTTATGCCAAGTTTATGAAAGATCTGGTTACAAAGAAAAGATCGGTCACTTTCGAGGATGATGATAGACTGCAGCATTGTAGTGCTATTGCTACAAGATCCCTCGTACAAAAGAAAGAAGATCCGGGTGCGTTCACTATTCCTTGTACAGTTGGGTCATTACATTTTGCGAAAGCATTATGTGATCTGGGGGCAAGCATAAATCTCATGCCCCTCTCGATTTACAAGAAGTTGGGTTTGGGTGACCCAAAACCCACTGCGATGCGGCTACTGATGGCTGATCGAACAGTGAAAAGGCCTATAGGGATACTCCATGATGTGCTAGTAAAAGTGGAGTCATTCATATTTCCGGCAGATTTTGTTATTCTTGATTGTGAAGTCGATTTTGAAGTGCCTATTATTCTTGGGAGGCCATTCCTTGCTACAGGTAGAGCCCTAGTTGATATGGAAAAGGGACAGATGAAATTTCAGTTGAACAATGAAGAAGCGACCATCAACATTTGTAGGACCATGAGGCAGAGTGGTGAGCTCCTATCGATATCCGTCATATCCTACAAAGAAAAGATGAAGAAGGAAAATGAACAAAAAAGTGAAAAACAAGAGTTTATGGTTGGGGATTTAGTGCTTTTAGACAGTTCTGGGTCGCCTTGTCTTCCGGGCAAGCTCAAGTCCAAACGGACTGGCCCTTACTTGATTACCCAAGTATTACCTCATGGAGCAGTTGAGTTAAAAGACAAGGAGGGAGTGCGGTTTAAGGTGAATAGAGAACGAATAAAACTCTATTTTGGGCATAATACATCGGGGAATGAAGTGATAGAGGCATACCATCTTGATGAAGTCTGAGTAATCAAGTGTCCTCAGTCGTGCCGCGACATTTAAATCAGGCGCTTGTTGGGAGGCAACGCAATACTTATAGTCTTTTTAGTAATGGTAGCATTTTTCTACTAATGGGTTTTAAATTTGCAGGCACATCACCAGGAAATTCTGCAGAAAATTACTCTGCAGCAGTCACTGACGGATACAGTGACGGACCGTTGCGCCTGCGACGGACCGTCATATGCATCCGTCGTGCCAGGTACGTCTTTCTGTTATTTTCAAACTAGGGCACACACGACGGAACCAACGACGGATCGTCACAACTGAGACTGACCGTCGTCGGGGAATCGTTGCGTCATTAATGAGGCGTACCCGACCCGACCCGATTGGAGTTTTTTTACAAAATCTCACCATTTAAACTCCCCAACCCCTCATTTCACCCCCATTCCTTCACTATTCCTCCTATTTCCCTCCCTTTTCAAATTCCAAAATCTCTCCCTCTTCAACCGATCATTGTTCCCCCAAAATTCTCCACAACCCTAAAAGTTATCATCTACTAGTCGGAGTTGCTGCTGTGGGTGTCTTCTTGATCACCAAGTACCTTTCTATCTTGTTTTTCTCCAATTCTCAGGTATGTGTCTCTAATTTCTACTCATTTATCTTGCATTTTTGTTTATCAATTAGTATTAGCCTAGTTCTTCTTGATATGCTCATTTCTTTTATATAAAATTCTGCCTAACCTAGGTTAAAAATCTTCGAAATTGCCGTGTTTACAACCCTAGACATAGGTGCTTTGGCATTGCTAGTTTACTAGGTATTTGGGTTAGACAAATGTAGGTCAAAAACACTACAAATTCGATTTGGGTCATCAGGGATGAATGGGGTACGCCCAGTTCTATCACTGATCTACAGAACGAGACCCCGATAATGGACCGTCGTACCCACGACGGACCGTCGTAGGGTCCGTTCTAAAAGCCCTAACACCCCATTGTCCAATTTTATGCAAGTGTCCTCAAACGGACATATGCGACGGACCGTCATACCCACGACGGTCCGTCCTGCACAACCGTTCTGGTTGTCAGAGACCCTGTTTTTAAGGGTCTCTCTCCGTTTTTCTAAGTTTCCTCAAACGGACAAGTACGACGGACCGTCATACCCACGACGGTCCGTCCTTCATGACGGTTATGATGGTCAGA
Source organism: Solanum pennellii (assembly GCF_001406875.1). Taxonomy (NCBI): domain Eukaryota; kingdom Viridiplantae; phylum Streptophyta; class Magnoliopsida; order Solanales; family Solanaceae; genus Solanum; species Solanum pennellii. Next base: position 57,623,665 of record NC_028648.1, read on the forward strand.
GACCCCTCTCCTAAGGGTCCCCATATTTTTTTGAAGTGTCCTCTGACGGACACCTACGACGGACCGTCGTACCTGTGACAGTCTGTCCTGAACATACCGTCATACTTGTCAGAGATTCTCCTTCAGGGTTTTCCATATATACACAGTCTAAGTAAGACACGACGGACCCCATGACGGTCCGTCATAGTCACGACGAGCCGTCACCTGGCCCGTCGCGTTTCACTGATACTATAGAAATGTCATTTTATTTTAATTTTTTCTTGTGTGGTTTTTCTTGTCTTGTTTGCCACTTCTCGTACTAATATTGATCCTTTATAGGTACTATGTACTATGGCACCAAAACAAGATCGAGTCTATACACGCAGGCGATCGAAGTCTGTTGCCCCATCTGTCCGCATTGTCATTGGCTCTGATGATAAGCGTGACCCCGAGTACGTGCCCCCAAGCACTTCCACCCCTTCCCGTGCTGCACGTGCTGCCAGAGCCACACCCAAAAAGGTGGCGTCCGGCGTAGTCACTGCATCCCAGTCTAATGAGGAGCGCACACTGACCGGTACACCTTCTGGGTAAGCTACCAATGAAGAAGGAGCGTCTGGCTCCTTAGGAGTTTCGTGGTCGGAGGAAGTCTCTGGCTCTGCTGAGGTTCCCGCACCCGCCACCGCTGCAGCGTCGGCCTCGTCTGATGAGGCTGACAGTTC
>NC_028648.1:57624581-57630393 GCF_001406875.1 Solanum pennellii
CACGTCCGTTGGGACGTTATAGTGAAGAGTTGGTCCGAGAGTTCTATGCATCCTACGTAGCGACTCTCCAATCGCAGATTGATTGGCGGGCTGCCCCCGCCAAATAGGCCCCACTGGAGCAGGTCCGAGTACGGGGCGTTCAGGTCGATATTTCCCTGCCTGCCATCCGCCGGTCTCTATACGGCGAGGGTGTTGATGCTAATCGGACCCCTCTCACTGCAGAGTTTGACTACCGATGGCAGATTGTTAAAGATGGCCAATTCCTGTGTGAGCCATCACTGAGAGAGACCACCAAGAGGTGGATGGCCCTGCACTTGTCCGTTGATGGAGAGGGTGCCGACTGGATGACCGAGCCAAAGGGGGCCATCAAGAAGGCCAACCTGACTTTCACGGCAAAGTTTTTGTGGTTGATTGTCCGCACTGCCTTTCCCCCACAGCCGCTGATAATATCGTCACATGGGATCGAGCAGTACTGATGGCGGCGATGATAGCCGGGTTCGAGGTGGATTTTTCGTGGCTTCTACAGGCAGTCATGCACGAGAGGGATTTTAATGTCACTACTACTTACCCTTTCCCGTGCATGATCTTTTCTATCTGCAGGTCCGCAGGTGTGCCTATATGGCACGTTGATCAGCTCAAGACCCCTCTGGGCACTGTCGATGTCGGCCTCATCAGAGATGAGGCCAATGAGTTGGCTCCACGCAGAGGGCCCCGTCCAGAGCTGCCCCCACTTGCTGACGATCTGGCTAATACGGTAGCGCAGGCCCGCACGGCTACGCAGGCGGCGTCCATTGATACTACCCCGGTCGAGTCTATCCCGGGTAGTAGCACTGCCCCGAGCTCCTCTCGCACAACCCCTCTACCCGCACTGGTCCCGCTTGCTAGGGTCCAAAAATTAGAGGCGCAAATGGCTACACTTCTGCATGATATCCAGCCGTGGATGCAGAGGTCTATTACCGAGGCAGAAGAGCGCTTGGAGCGGAAAATGGTGCAGCATACAGAGCGGAAGATCGCTGAGGTTCACTAGCGCTTGGACGCTTTTGAGTTGCGGGTGCTAGCCCGGCCAGCCCCTCCGGTGGATGTGTCGACTCTTCAGGTTGCGGTCGACAGTCTTCGCGCAGATATTGACATGATCTTAGAGGCTAGGGTGCTTGAGTCTGAGGCCCCTTCTGTCGAGCCTGCTGAAGACACAGTGTTGGCGACCTTATTCGCCACCTCAGAGATTCCACCACCCCCCCTCAAGAGCATGCCAAGAGGCGTAGGGGTCGAGCGGAGGATGAGGCGCGAGCACGGAAGAAGTAGCGCCGTGAGATGGAGGCTGCGAGGAGAGCCTCGCTTGCTGAGGAGGAGGCGCACCAGATGAGAGCAGGAGAGTTAACGGCTGGGGCGTCTAGCTCCCGAACTGTGGAGATAGCGGGAGGCACTGCTGATAGTGTTGTTGTTGCTGAGGACACCACTGAAGGTGTCCATATTACAGAGGAAGTGGGTTCCAGGGAACCGGACCCACTAGCTTGCTGATCGTCGGTGCTTTGCGCCACAGATTTGCTTCACCTACCACTCTAGTATTTAAATTTTTTATGAATTGGAGACAATTGCATGTTTTTTTGTTGGGGGTGGGGTAATGGAAAGTTAGTGCTAGGGTGAAGTTTGAGTAGCCCAATTCACTATCCTCTTTTGGGGTTTTCTTGCCTGTGTTCTTTTTCCCCAAAAGACTGATAACTTTTTCTGTTGAACCGGCATGTCTATATCTTGTGTACATAGTTTAATTCTGGAGCATGATGGCTAAAATGATATCCTGATAAATTGGAAAAGAATGCATGACTAGGCATAGTAATTGATAAATGTGTCATGCTCTGATCCCACATAATTCAAGCCTAATAGTGATAACATGCATAAATATGATGAGATTAATCGGGATTGATAGCCAAATGATGGCAAAGGATAAAACATAGATACTATTGTACAAAGATTTTGTATTGAGTCATAGAGCGTCGCTTGGGGACAAACAACGAATTTAAGTTGAGGGTGTTGATATACCGTGGTGTCACGGTATTATTAATACTTTTTCCTTAAGTTTAGTGTGTCCAAAAGCCTTTTTGTGCTAATTTTTATATAAGTTTCTCTTTATTGCAGGAACTCTGTCCAAAGATGAATGCGGAGATTTTGAGCAAAGAAATGCAGAAGAGACCACCTACGGAGCTTGTGACGGTCCGTCATGCTTGTGACGGTCCGTAGGTGGCAGCGTAGTGCAGCTGCTGAAGGAAGATGGGGAAGTCTGACCAAGTGTGGGGTTACGGAGTCCATGACGGTCCATCGTGTCTATGACGGTCCGTCCTGCAGGTTCGTCATGAAGTTCAGAGAAGTAATCCCAGTACCCATATTCCAAGAGTTTAAGTGTTTTGGAACGAAGGCCCTCGACGGACCGTCGTGTTTGTGAAGATCCGTCATACTTGCCGTTGAGGGTAATGAAGAAAGCAGCAGAAGAAATTGCACAAGTATGGGACGACGGAGTCCATGACGGTCCGTCGTGACCACGACGATCCGTCGCGAGGTCCGTCGACCCAACCGCATTTTGACAGATTTCCAGCAAATAGTGTCCTTGTTTAATTAGGTTTTTATTTTCTATAAATAGTTTGAAAAACCTCATTTTGAGGTTAGACACCGTATTATTAGACACTGTATTATTAGTTAGACTCAAGATTTTTTTGGTTAGGCTTTTGATTATCATTAGACTTTTTTTGAGATTCTTGATTACTTTGAGATTCTTGCAAGTGATTGTTGGTGATTTTTGTTGATTAATCAAGCAAACTTTCGGATTTTACTCTTTCTCATTGAAGTAAGTACATGAATTCTTATATCATATATTTGAATATTGTGATTATGACTATGGGTAACTAAACTCCATAACTAGGGTTGTGGGAACCATAGGCAAATAATGAGGTAAAACCTAACTAAAATAACAATTCTAGAATAGTGTCTTGCATGTATTAATAATTCTTTCGCTTAGAAGTCTTTTTAACGGATGGCCAACGTTAGAACTCGCCTTAATGCTACTTGCCAGACCAAGGAGGTAGATAATAGGAAAAGAATTATCAACATAGATTTAGTGTATACTATCTAATAGGCTAGTATTGATTGGTACGAGGTAATAACTTAGTCAAATATCGAATACGATGCTTAATATGAGGTAAAGATAAGGGTTAGGATAGCAACACACGTAGCCGGACCAAGGTGCGGAGTGAGATTTTCTAGATGCCGGACCAAGGATTTAGAAATACATAACTTATCACTTTGCATGCAAGATACTAGGAAAGAATTGTTATAGTTAGAATTATCAAGTTATGAACCTGTGGGGAACACGTAAACCCTAGTTACTTTGATTAATTGATTAAACTCTCCAACATTCGAAGCTGTTAAGTGTCTCTTTCAATTTCGTTATTTACTTTCATTCATTTAGAAATAGAAACCCCCCCTTTTAATTGTTTTTGCTTTCCAAGGAAGTAATTGACTGAACCGTCGTAATAATAGATTGAAGTTAAGTCTAAACTATTTCCTCGTGGGAACGATCCCAACCTCACTAGTTGGGTTATTTACTTGACACGACCGCTTTACTTCTTATTTGAGAAGTAAGTTTGAGCGTATCATTTATCCATTTTCAATTTTGAAATATGTTAAACAAATAACAAATCAATAAGATTTTTTTTATTGATTTTATTTTTATCAATTTTTTATCGTTAACGGTTCAATTTTCAATTCACAAATAAAAAAATTGCTTATTAAAGGAAGAGAGGGCATACTTTGGTGAATTGAAAGTTTAAAATGAGTCCAAAATCTCCAAATCATCATCAAGCAAGTCAAAATAAAAATGAAATGCTTGTTGAGAGTGGTGACAACAATGAGATGAGCACTAGGACACAAAGTGAATGAGACAGTGGGAGTGACTCCACTGCTCGCAATCCCACTCAGGAATGCTAACAATTGATAAACAAACTTAGTAGTAATAGGTAGAAGGCCTGCATCATTAACTTGTGCAACTATCTCAAGTATCTTAAGTTCAACACCATCTTCAAACTCTACCTCCTCTGAAACATGGGGTAGGGTAGGGGTTGCTGGCCTTGGCCTAGCCTCTGTCTGAGCTTTACCTTAGGTTGGTGTTTCTTTCCCCCTACCCCTACCCCTTCCTCTAACTCTGTCTCCTTATTTCCCTTACACTGTTGGTAAGCACTCTCTGTTTCTTATAGATGAGTCATCTGAAAACAAAGAATGGAGAAAGTGAGATACTAATTTGGATCGTCAGATACCAACTGAAATTATGTTATAGCACGAAGGAACTAAAGAAGAAATTTTTTTTAAAAGTATTTTAACGTCCTGAAGAAAAGTACACATGTCTCCTTAGCATTCCTCATAACTCTACTAGATCTATTTTGATATGTAGAGATCAATGAATCTAGAGATTTGATACCAATATTTTCATGACCAAACCCATTGTGAGAGGCACCCTCACTAACCCTTGGTGAAGAATCAACAAACTATTAGGACACAGTCTATTAAATAATCAAAAGCAAAATAGTTTTCAATTTTTTAAAATTTTTTTTCATAAAACAAAACTAAGTTGTAGAAATATTATATAATATCCTTTAGAATCTAATAGTCGTGTACCATAACACATAAGTAGTCTAGAAAATTAGGGATACAACCCCGAAACAATCATAGTCTAAGTGTTAAAAATTGACTAGCGAGAGAAATAAAGAACCCATAGAAGCTTGAGAGAAGAAGTTCACCCTTGGGTTCAGGAAACACTAGCATCATAGTTGAGAGCGCGAAGCAACTGCTGAAATATGTCATATACTAAACAAAAAAATAGCAAGTACATGAACGATACATAAAATCTATATTGTTCTAGTTGGATTATCAGCTAATTCCATTTATATGGCATATGAACAAGCACCACAACTTAGTAAAATAGATAAGATCAAGTATAACCACAATCATGACACAACCTAGATTCCAATCCTCACCCTGAATTTACATTCTCAATTAACATGATCACCGACATGACAACAAGTCAACCCGAATCTCTCATTGAACCCCCACACAAATAGTCAATGTACCAAATGTGGTACCAGGGTCAACTATTAGTAATTGTATTAGCAGAGTACCCTAGCCAATGATATCGGTGTCCTTGTACCAAGCATGCTACCTGAGACACTAGTTAGTATGTATCAGACGTGGTACTCAATTTAACCGTGATATACCATGTACTAACCATGGTACCATAATGAACCATCAATCATAATCACGATCACAGTCACTATGAATAACAATCATTTTTGTACTCACAAGTAAATGCATACATTACAAGCGATTGACAATAATTAACAATTTGGTTTACTTTTATTCCATTTCTCTAACCATACATTATACATACATGAAAGACTAACGAAGAAGTTAACAAGCACATATAATATAAACTATAAATAAACAATCATTACCTACTTTGGATCAATTTCAAAATGCACTAAAGGAATTAAAATATATCCTTGTTTTGAAACATAGTGTCACGACCCAAAACCGAGCCGCGACTGGCACCCACATTTACCCTCCTATGTGAGCGAACCAACCAATCTAACCCTTATCATTTTAACATATATCAACAGAAAATAATGCGGAAGACTTAAACTCATTAAATAAAACAAATCAACATCTATTAATTCCCCAAAATCTGGAAGTCATCATCACAAGAACATCTATCTCAAATTACTAAACTAAGAATGTCTAAGAACAAAAATAACTAAAAAGCTAGTCCATGCCG
>NC_028648.1:57638947-57656851 GCF_001406875.1 Solanum pennellii
AATAGTCCAATGCGTCCCTTAAAACGTGTGAAGAAATCCGATTCTGCCTGGGACTTGCGCAACCTGTGACGGGCCGTCGTGCCTGCGACGGTCCGTCACGATGGTCGTCGCAACCTCCCCAAAGTCCAGGTGGACTGTGACGGCCCGTCACGCCTGTGACGGTCCGTCCTGCACCTCCGTCCTGACGGTCAGAGACTCGTTTCCCGTACCAATTTCTCAAGAGTTGAAGTGTTTTGCAACGGGAGCTTACGACGGCTCGTCGTGGATGTGACGGCACGTCCTGCAGGTCCGTCACCGCTTACAGAGAGTCGATTTTCAGTACCCAATTTCAGAATTCTAAGTATGCTGAAACGAGACATCTGTGACGGGCCGTCGTGCCTATGACGGTCCGTCGTGATGTCCGTAATCTTAGCCAGTTTTTCCAGAAATAAATCTGCTGCTCCAAACGACTAAATAGGTCGTTACACATAGCTTGTTATTTGTCTACAAATAATCAATATAATACAAAATAAGATCCAAATGACCTAAAACACTTAAATTTTACTTAAATGCCAACTCGAACTAATTCCATGATAATTTTACTTTACGCCATAGTTTTTTCACCATAAAACCAACTCAAAACCTTCTATAAGGTAACCATCATAGGTTTCAAAGCCAAGCAATCAAATAACCAAATTAAGGGAGTAATTAACTTACCTTTACGAATGATAATGATGAAAGACTGACGAAATTTACCCTAGGTCACCCACTATTCAACAAAATGAAATTTCTGATAAATGGGCGGTTCTGGGAATTTTCTACATTAATGTGACTAATGCCGCTATAGAAGTCCAATCCCGTTATTGTGGATCTATTATAGCTGGACATCCCGCTATAGCGAGAATAAATTCCATTGCTAATAGTGGTATGTCACCCTCTATACTGACTTGGAGAAGATAGAAATTTGAAAATCTTCTAAAAAGATCTCATTTTATAACACACTTTCCAACCTTAACATTCTAAACTAAAATCCTTCACGCTAAGTTTGATATCTTACCCGAATTTACTTTTGATAAGTCATATGGACTCCTTAAATGTCTTAGATATAGGAACCTCATTACATTTAGATTTTATCCAAGCCTACCTAGTTTGAAATTTTTAACTCACTATTTTTAACAACCCATAAATCTAGTAAGACCAAGCTAGATTCTAACGGAAATGAATAGGTTAAACTCGAGCCTAACTTGTGTGTCTTTTAGTTGTTATGAGGAATGGAGTTGTAGATGAGATTTCTCGTGCATTAATATATATATATATATATATTGGGTTGACAAACCAAGGAAGGGGGTAAGGGCCTAAACTATCAAGGTAAAGGAAGAGAACTTGTTCTTCTATGAACCTTGTTGACGATTGGGCAGTAGCATCACCCGAGTGACTTTGTGATGCGCCAAAGTGCACTTGGGTCGCCTAGTGGGCTGTCCCCTAAGACTAAATGGATGGAGGATGGGCAAGAAAGTTGTGGCTTGCCAAATGGGTTGGCGAGTTGCTAAGCTGCCTTCCCCATCGTCTAAGTGGCCTGCCCAAATTTATGAGCTATTAGAAAAATGGGCAAGCCAAGGGTCCAATTGTCCAGTTTCCTATTACCCTTGGTGAGCCATAAGGTTCAAAGGGTGAGCTTAGATGGGTTTGGTGCATACTTTTAAGTTATAACTTTATGGGTCCTTAGTTCCTTTCCAAAGTTGAGTCCACATCATTTTATTCCTATCCTAGCAACTATATAACCTTTTTAGACTTGAAATTCCTTCAATTAAGTCACTTTCAAGGGAATTAAAAGAAGACCCATCTTCTCCCAAAATATCTTTCTCTATAACCCTCATTGAAGAACCAAAAAAAAACAATCTATGGCTTGAAGATGGAAGCTTTCTCATAGGAAATTCATGGAGTTTTACACCTAAGGTATGGAAGTTTTCATTTTTAGGAAGCTTACCCTAAGAAACCCTTCAAATTATGATTTCAACTTCCCCAAATTCTAGGTTTTAATCCAATAGCATGGGTCACCTTCTAAAAACGTTTCAATTGATTAATTATGATTGTTTATGTTTATATATGATCAATTATAGGTGGATTTACGGTGTATTGATAGTTTTTGTAGAAAATCCCCATATGACCCATGTTTCCTCCTTTTTTCTCTCAATTGTAAACCTTTGTATGAAGTTATAAGTTAACAGAGTGGGACAAACTAGTATGTTTACATTGAGTAGCTTATTGTATCATGATGTTACCATATCTAATTTTTTAATTTCAATAAGTAGAGTTGAATCTTGATTATAGCCTTGAAGGCCTTATATGAAGGAATTCTATGTGAAGATCTCTATGTATGAATTGTAGATGAACTTCTTGATGAATGGACTTAGACTAGATCCCCTAGAAATAAATTGATTAGAAGTAAAGCTTCATGATAGGAGCTTACTTGATTAGGGTTTATATGAGGGATTTTGGTTGTGTAGTATTGAGATTGAGTTGTATATATCCTATATGACTATAATTGATCAAGAATAAGGCATGTGTTGAGGTTACCTTGAGAAGTAGGTATACTTAATAATCATGTGAGAGACTGATTGAGAGTAAGGCTTGTAACATGAAGATGAGTCCTAAGACTTTAAGGGTAAAATCTAGCAGGATTAAGTTAAGAATGTTAAGACTTTAAAAAAGAGGTTATTATGTATGTTTAGTTGTATATGACCCTATTGTCTGAATATCTCATCCACATGACTTATAAATATGATCACATGAGTTTATGCATGAGATGAATGCATTACTTGAGTCATGATTGTATCTATGTTCATGTATTGCATACTTAATGTGTTGACTCAAATATGACCCTTGAATGCAAGATATGAGTTGTATCCATGATTTTGGTATTATGTACATGTTTATGAACCTCTTGTGGGGGAAAGTGTCTATGATGATAAAGTTGTGGTTATGGTGTCATTGTAAGGACAATTATACATACACACTCACAAATACATGCATATGAGTATGATGTATCTAAGGTGTTAATTGAAAGTTTAGTTCTCATATGCATATTTACATACTGTTATGAAGTAAATGTGCATGACAATGATGATCCACTTGAAAGATGGAGGTGTTTACTTATTATGTATGAACTATCGATCCACTTGAAAGGTGAAGGTGTTTAGTTAATGTGCATATTGTGGTATGGATGCAAGATCCTTCTTTCATATGCCCCTACACATGACAATGTATGATATAACTATGTACGATATGTAATGACTATGTATTATATATTATGACTACGTAAGACATGTTATGACTATGCATGATATGTTAAGACTATCATAGTATTGTAGTGTTAAATGAAAGGCTATTCTCATGAACACACTATGATTATGATATGAAAGGTTTTCTCACATGTTAATGATTGTTATGTTGAAAGGACATTTCCACCTAATGAATCTACGAGCTAATATGATATATGTTAGTTTGAGTGCCTAGTGCATTCTTCCATGAATATGAACTTAAAAAATGACTTAGTTTTACTTTAAAGGAAATTATACTTAGCATCGAGTGAACATGAATATGAGATGAAAACTTTTACGCTAGCAAGTACGGATACCCACATGGATTCCTTCACATTAGCAAGTCCTGGTTCCCAATGCATTTGTGTTGTCTTATGAGATGAAAAACTTCTATGTTAAGCAAGTTTGGGTTTCTAGTAGCAATTTGTTTGTTCCATAACTATGTGCCCACGTAGGTCTTAGCTAGTAGATCCACCTAAAAGCTAATACGTCTGTTATACCTTAGGCAAATAGGATACCTTTTTTTTTGGTGTGACGGTAGAACAATGAATTTCATGTAGCTCACATGGTCTATGTCGGTTAAGGCTACATTCCCTCTAATGACAAGAATATGAATTATGAATACGAAAGTGATTTATGTGCTATGGTTCCTCAAAAGGGTTTACTTAGTATGAGTGGTAGTGTCACGACTCGAGTCTACACCCTAGACGTGGTCGACACTAAAAAATCATTGTTGGTTCCCAAGCGAACCCTCATCCTGGCCGACTACAAGCGAAAGACTAACGTAAGCATGCAAAGCTTAAAATTAAAATAAAGTTCATAAATAAATGAATACTTTTAAAAACTCTACCGTCTATCTATAAATCCTCTAAATGAAAATGATGAAAGTCGGGACAAGACACACGGCCTCCTAACAACTGAAAGTAAATGGAATCCTCCGGAAGCAAAGAAACTCACCATTGATAAATCGAACTCCATGTGACATAAACGAAACTCATTTCGATGATCCTGAATAACTGGATGTGCATCATGAGAAGATGCAGGTCAAATGGCTCAATACGTGGAATGTATGAGCATGTAAGGGGAATTCTAAAGCACAACATAAGCTTGAATTTGATAAAAATGGAAACATACTTACCTCTTTTCAAACTTCCTCAACTCAATGAGTACTCAAAACTACTCAACTTACTCAACTCAAAAGTACTCAAGGATAAGATACTCAACTCAGAGATATGATAATCGACTCAATAAAGCACACATCAACTCAAGATAATCAACTCGAAATACTCAACTCCTGATACTTAATTGAATTCATTTCAATCTAAAGCAGTTTAAAACAAGTGCAATATTAAAGTAAAGTTGTTTAAAAACATAGTGTCAACTCTGAATATGTAACAAGGATACAACATGAAATGTTTATGAAAATACAATTAACTGATATATATAAAAATACAATAACTTCTGTGAGAGTTTCTCTAACCGACAACCATCATATAAGGGCTATCGTGATGATACAACGATCTATCTCACACTTTTAGAGCATCCTATACCCGGCCAAGAAGTATATGACCTGAACTACTAATGGATCCACTAGTGTATGTGAAAGGATTCATCTAAAAAGTATGATTTATGGGGGATGTGAGTTGTTGAACTCTCCCCCATATCGGTGCTCAATACTACTCCACAATATACTAGCTCTTATGTTTTAAAAACATACTTCTTTTTTCTATTTGAGATTACTATTAAAAATTTAACCCAAATGCTATCTTGGAAATCTCAATTTCCTCTCTTGCTTTATTAGAAAGCGATTACTTTTTTCAGAAAACTAGCACGAAAGCTCTTTAAAAATCTCAGTTTCCGTTCTTATTTAAATGTGAAAATATTTTAAAAATCTCTTTGGGAATACTTAGTCCCCATATACTTCTTTGAAGAACAGAACTTCAACTTTAATCTTTCTCAACTTAGTGGTCAAGTCTTTAAAACATGTTTTAGAACAATTTGTAAAAGGTTTTTTTAAAATAGGGTTCATGCTGAATTATGGACATGAAAGACTCAATTCAAATTTTTCAATAACCATCATAAAACTCAATACTTGGTATTCAACAACTCAATAACTCAATCTACTCATCTCAAGAATGCTCGACTCATAGGGTTCATACGGAATTATGTGCATGAACTACTCAACTCAAGAACTTCATGGGTAATATGTAGTTTTCATATGATTAGGAATGAATCTCAAAGAGGGATTAGGAAATCGTCACTTAAAGGCTTAGAACTTGATGATACCGCTTCTCTGAAAGATGCTCAACTTACGAAGTTCATGCCGAATTATGGGCATGAAACAACTCGACTCGAAGGTCTACATAACTACATGGAACTCATGTATATGACTCTTCTTATTCTATGACTTACTTTCTCAAAACATAGTTCAAATTGATAGTTTCTCTCAAAGAACTCATAATTGAACCCAAAGGCTTTCTTGAACTCTACTCTTAACTCGCTCTTGAATATGAATTATAAATTCAAAAGTTATAGTTCATGATAAGAAAAATTTTATGATGACAAGGTTGACTCATGAATACATTCTCCTCACTCTCATGCTCACTTTCTCAAGGTTTTGAAATAAATTAGTAGAATTTGTAGAAGACTCCTCCAAAAAGACTAAAAGGGATTTTCTGAAAAATGTTCGAAAGAACTCTCAAGACTTGACTTCAACTCTACCTTGAATGTGATTTATGAATTCAAGGTTGTGATTTGTGATAGGAAAGGTCTGATGATGTTTAGGAATGATTTTAGATAGCTAAACATGAGGAAAGTCATGAAATTACCGTCTTGGAACAAGTCCACGATGCGGAGTTGCATTAAAATCTATGGTCACAAAATAAAATTTTGAGACATAGGAGTCCACAACCTAACCGCGATGTAGAGCCAATTTTTGGTCACTAAGGGAGCAAGTCAGCAACGCGAACTTGCGTCCAAAATCTGCTCGATTTTTCCTTCTTTGTTTTCTAGCCCCAATTCACCTAAATTCAATTTTCTTTCTTAATCCCTATGTAGATTTAGATACCCAGCACATGAACACAAGAACCTACTCATTAAAAACTCTAAAATTGACATGCTTTCATTAAGAACTCGGTAGTCTCATCTAAATTCAAGAACTAAAGCGAATCTCAAGACATAATTCAAGAACATCATACTTTCAACTTTCTAGAACGAACTTATTACTGAAATCGGCATGATTAGAGTGTGGGTGAACAAACCCAACACTATGGAAGCTTACATACCTGAAATAACCATATTCTTGAAGAACTTAAAGGAAATTCTTTAGCGTGAAATCTTTGACGTGAACGAGAGGGGTATAGATTTAAGAAAACTGATTTAGGGCAATTTAAATAACCTCTAAAGGGATTTTAGGATTAAAATACCCCTAAAAACATAGTTAAAACAATCTTGGATTTTTAATGATCTTTCACAAGGCAGTGAGGTCCAGTTGGCTCCGCACCGCGAAGCTGCTTCTAAGTTTGTGCGATGTTAGTAAATCCATCACAACTTTTTACTTAGAGCTCGGAATTGAGAAAACTCAGTGATTTGGGAAAGAGGACTCAAAGGGCTTCAGTTTAATATCTTATGGATCTCTTAGTTCATGTTGTACTAAAAGTTATGCTCGTTTGAAGTTGACCCAAAACTTAAGAAAACTTAGGAATGACTTGAATGCTTTTCTCTTTGGTTCTTCTTTGAACTTAAGGTGCTACATCTAGTGACCTTAACATTCAAGTCTTTTAAAATTAACCTTATCACATTTTTATAATTTTAGGTAATATATATATAATTTACATAATTATGTATATAATTTGTATATTTTATGATTATTCGAAAATCGTCTCAAAAAGATTTTATTTTGCTTGAATATTTTACTAATTAGTTTATTATATAGTAGCTTATATTTTTTTGGATTAGTTATTTTATAATTAAGTCGATTATTTTATTTCGTTAAAATTAAGAAACTTATTAATTAACTTATATTGATTTACCTTATTTATTCATTACGATCGAATTCACCAAGTAAATTCAATTTGGCTTATTTACTAATTCTAAAGACAGTATTGAGCTCCTTTTTGAATTTTCAGCCAACCCAAAACCTATTCCATTTTGCTTTGCAATTCAATTTTGTCTATAAAAAGAAGGGAAATTTTTCAAAATGTCAATATTTTAACATTTGAGAGGGCTCATTAGCAACACTTTCAATATTTAGTAAAAATGTCAAAATTTTAATTTGTTATGTATCTTATTTATGTTTTTATTATTTGTTTTTATTTAAATAATAGAATTATTTAATAACAAAAGGGAGAAAATCAAGGGAGAGAATATGTCAAAAAAAAAGAAAAGGTAATGATCACTTAATTTTTTCATCAGTTACATTTTCAAATAAAACTCAAACTTTGTTATTTTTTTCTCCATAATCTTAACCTTCTTTTATTAGTTTGTAGTCATTCCAATAGGTATGCCAAATGAACCTATAGTTATTTAAGAAACATATTTGTATTCATATATTTTTTTCATGTGTATAAATATTTGTTTCTTCGAAAATTTTGTATTTCGTATTCATTTCAATATGTATTTTATTCGTATTTATATTTATTCTAGTTTTTATTTAGAAGATTGTACATAAAATACAAAAAAGTAGTATGATGAAAAAGTGAGATAATAATTTTTAGAGAAGGAGCATATCACTTAAAATTCTCATCATTAACAATTTCAAAAAAAAAACTCCTTTTTCATTCTATTAGATCAACTTTCCTTTGTTATGTTTTCATTTTAATTGTATATCAATATTTTTTACATTTTATATGCTCACTTTACCATTCAAATTAAAATTGATTTTTTTCTTTCAAACTATAAATTGTATTTCGGTGATCAAAATTCTATTTATATATATATATATATATATATATATATATACGTATCTCGATATGTATGAATATGATTTATGAAAGGGTACAAGATTTTTGGGGGAAAATAGCATACTTGGTGGAAATAATAAATTTGTGGAGGAAGGATATAATATTCTAAAAAAATAAATACAAATTTGACTATGAAAGAAATAAGAATACAAGATTCTGGAAAACATATAGCATACATAGTAAAACAATATAATCAGTATACAATATTCTAAAAAAAATACAAATTAATTGTTGAAAAACAGGATACAGATATGTTTAAGAAATACAAATTCATATGAGATAGCATACATAGTGAAAATGATATAATCAGAATACAATATTCTAAAAAAATATAAATTGACTGTTAAAAAATAGGATACATTTATGCTTCAGAAATACAAATTCATATGAGATACATATTTGAATGACTACAAATAAAAAAGAAATACAAAACACTTAATAAAAATACAAATGATGAGTAAAAGAAAAATAATTGACAAACAAAAATTAATATGAATATTATTCTGATATGAATACAATTTCGCAACCTTCTTCTTTGACACTCTCTTTCTTCTTCGTCTTCTATGTTCCTTTTTTCCAATTCTTTTCACCAAATTCAAATCTGAATCTGTGTTTATTTGTGAATTAATAACACTATAAGCAAAATTCAAAATTATTAAATATGAATATACAAAAAAAATCAAACAATATATTATGTATGAATGCTTATGTGGCTTACTACAAATTACGATTTACTAAATCTCAAATATGAAAATAAAATCATAAACATAATGTTTCAAATACTGAAATTCCGAAATGCATAAATATTTGATGAGTATGTTAATAAACTCATATAAAAATCGGAAAAAATGACGAAAAAATTGTAATACGTACAATCTAAAATTTAACATAATTTTTTATTTCGAAAATAAAATCTTATGAAATCTCGCAAAATAAAAGATAATTATGAAAATACCTTTATGTATTGAGAGATTTCTTACATTAATCGATCGATCTGAACAAATTGATATGAACTTGAATAATTAATTCTTCTTCAACAATGAGACAATAATGGTGAAAATGGTAAAAGAGAATTTTTTTTGAAAACCTTAAAGATGAAAATAAATTTAATGATATTAAAGTCTAGAAGAAGTCTAAATGGGTAGTGAATATATTTAATGTTGAACTGTTTTGAGAAACAAAAGGAAAGACAAATAATAGTATTTGGATACAAATTATTTTTAATATAATATTTGACATTTTGACTAAATATTTTAAAGTGTAGATGTTTTTGCTAATTAAATTAGGGAAAATTGTATATAATAGCAAACTAGTAACCTAAATTAAATGGAATAGCAAGGGTTTGATTTAATTGTGTTCCATAGCAAACATTAGCTAAAATTTGCCAGCGTCTCTCTCCCACAAATCTCGCTCGCCACTCTCCATTCTCTCTCGCCTCTCTCGCTTTATACACAGAAGTGTATAATTCTGTTTCTGTTTTGTATAAAGCGAATGAAAATTGTATATACACATGCAAAAATGTATATCTTCGTATTATACACTTAATTATACAATTTACAAACATTTTACTTCAAATATTGCAGAGAAAAAGGCCAACGAATTATACAATTGCAGTGAAATACAATTTTCTCTAGCTTTATACAACAGAAGTGTATATATTGTGTTTCTGTTTTTGTATAAAGCGAGAAAGCATATATCTTCTTGCTATACACTTATAATTATGCAATATACATACATTTTAATTCGATTCAACTGTATGCAAAATAAATTATACAATTGCAGCGAAATAGGCCAGCGAATTATACAATTTAGGCCAACGAATTATACAATTGTATATGTATAGCAAATTATACAGTTTTATGTTTGCTATGGAGCGCAATTATGCAAAGTTTGTTATAACATACAAATATGAATTTTTTGTTTGCTGTATGTGAAAGTTGCCCTTTTACATAACAAAATAATGTTAGAAAAAAGACATTATGTATTTCAGCATAAAGATTGATAATATAAAAAATACTCAGCTTTTAAGTAAAACATTTAATTTTTTCATAATTAAATAAATATAACTCTTTTATTTGTATTTAGAGTCAGCAACATGTTGGAAGTCAACTCGATTAATATTGTCACTAGATAACTCAAAGCTAACTGGGACAATTTTTTTTTGGCATAATACATAAATTAAACCTTTAACTTGACTTTGAATTATAATTTTGACCTTTAACTTTGATAGTGCACAAAGAGACACTTTAACTATTCGAAATTTAAACAAAAAAAACACACAAATATTTCAAGCAAAACGCATGTTACACACATGCTCTGACGTGGAAAAGTAAACCACACAGTTGCTGCCAACTAACTAAAATAAATACACCTAGATTTTAAAAATTATAAAAATAAATTATAATATAGAATTAGATGAAAGTGAAAACAAATTCATTTTTAGGAAAAAAAATATTAGTCAAGGTATCAAGATTCAACATTTTACAAACAAGAATTTGCATAATGTTGGTCAAATGTTCAAACTAATATGAGAATCTCTAGAGGAAACTAATGTTTTTATTGCAAAATTATCTCAAAGCAGCCATAAATATGGAAAGACATGAGAATCATGAACTTCTCTTTCTTTTCTTTAGTTTGAAGTATATTTATGCTTTAAGTTCTCAAATACTTAATGGAAAAAACAGGGTGATTTGCGTATTGTGATTGTCATAGTGAAGAGAACTGCAATTATGAATTTTGGAGGCCAAAAAATAAACTTACAGTGCTAAAAATTATCAAGTGAAATGGTGCACTAAAAGTGTTTGATAAATTGTCTCATAGAATATTTCAGGAATTTTTGTCAAGTTTGAGTAGCAGTCTGATATCTAATCAAAATGTCTTAAAACTTAAATTGCATTCAACTTGTATAATTGTATACTAAGCTCATCTTGCCAAAAAAAAAACTTCATCATAATTTTTTTTCTTAATAACAAAAAAGTAACTAAATGTCACTTGCATTTTGCAATGAACAACAAATAATGCAAAAAAGAGGGGAAAATTATTGAAAAATTAGAAAGAGAGCTTAATTGTCATTTCAGTGTTTTTTTACTATTGGGCCCCTGGATTTTTACATTTGACGCGCCTAATTTGGGTGTATTTTACGCATTTTGCCAGGTAGGATCCGAGTATTTTTTCTTTATGTTTTGTATAGTTAAAGTGTCTATTTGTGCTCTAACAAAGTTAAATGTCAAAGTTATAATTTGAAGCCAAGTTAAGGATCCGATTTATTTATTATGCCTTCCTTTTTCACCAACTAACCTATGTATTATGAGTTGTAATACGCAAACTTCCTCATCAATTTTGGAGGGAATAGAGGCGATGACCTCTCAATTCGAGCTACTTCCTCCTTCTCAGCTTGTTTTTAAAGCTCTATCTACGTATTTTTTGTCTCACTAAATTTTCATAATACCTTTTGGGGGCACAAAATCCTTTCATACCTCTGTGTAGAGATTACATTTACTTTCCTGTCGATCGTTAGGATCTGTATCCCTTGGTAGATCTATAAAAAGAGGGAGAGGAAGAAAGAAAAAGAGAAGAAATATGATATGAAATATGGTGTTCATATTCATTTTCTCGACAAAAAAGGTGGAGCGAGGTGATGGTACATTTATAAAAGCAATACAATGAAGAAAAAATGGTTTTAAAATGGATTTGAATAATTAATTTAACTTCAATTGAAGGAGTTTAAGCTTGAAAAAATTGTGGGAGTTGTTGGCTTGAGAAATAGAGAAGAAGAAGATAAAATAAAATAAATAAAATAGCTAAATAAAGCCTTTTACGCGCTAGTGTATTGAGTGTATCATACTTAGTTTGGCGTGTCAGCGCAAAGTATCAAAATGACACATCGAAATCTTACATAAGGACTGATGTGTCTAAATAAACATCGCTTAGTCGAAGTGCCTAAGTGAAAGTTGATGTCAACTTTAGGGGTCACCGATGAATTTGATTGACCATTAACTTGAATTGCTTAAGAGTTAAAAAAATATATATATTTCATGACATAATATATTTCATATTTTATTTTTTATTTAGAGGTTATTTGGTATGATCAATGATGGATAAGGAAAGCCGAAATAAATTTTTGGTAGTCTTTAATCTCTTGTATGGTTGCAAAACCTGAAATTACTTGTATATTTCAAGATTAATAGCTAGCATTAGGATACGTTATCTCTACATTTTAGTGGAGTATGATAACTGAAAAGCTCATCCCGAAATAAAATAGGTAAAATGACTGAAGTATCCTTTTAACCCTTTTTATACATAATTTCACATTCATGTATATTCACATTACTTTTAAACTTTATATAATAACATTCACAACCTTCACAACTCCTTATTTTTATGTTGATTCTTTGTATTTTTCATTATAAATTATATTACATAAATATAATTTTTATTTATGAATATATCATATGTTGAATTTATTTGAGTAGTTCTTATGCTTGTTTATATTTTTAACATATTTTTTATTAAGTATATTTGGTCACTTAAAATTTTATATTATATATATATGAATTAATATGAAGGTAACTTTAATATTTTACAATTTAAGAGTGTCATGTGCTTAGATTAAGTCATATAAATTATATTTTTTTTTACTTTAACAAATTTAAGATGATTTTTTTTATTTTTTAGCTAAATAAAATGAAAGTTTTGTGTTAAAATATACATGGTACAATTATGAGAATGTACACACACAAATATTTCACGATATAAAATGGAAATTTTATTTTTGAAGAACGAATTACAAAAGTTTGCAAAGATAATATAACAAACTACAAAAGGTAGAGGGTAATTTTGTAAATAAATAACTTATTCTTAGAAATTATGCAATGTACATTATTTTGGATACAACTAATCAAACCATCAATAAAAATACTCGATAACTAATTACAACATAATATATCCCAACATAACTTATCCTAAGATAACTAATCTCAATATCACTTGTTTTCAAACCAAACAACCCTTTAGGGGACATAAGATATATTCTTGCATCAATCGTGACTCTTAATCACGTGTTATCATTTACTATAGTTTTTAAAATAAAAACTTATGGTTTTTCAAATACTTCAGTCGGCGAAATAGTGAGATAAAAATCAACACATTCTTCATGTATGAGAACTTATTGTAAAGGAAAAAGGATCAAAAATACCCTTAAACTATTTGAAATAGCTCATCTATATACCCTTAAACTTTATTTCGGCTCAAAACTACCCTTCCCGTTATACTATTGGGTCAAAAGTACACTTCTTATTAACGGAAGTTGTTAAATGCCACGTGGATACCAATAGGATTTCACTGTCACGTAGATTAAATTGAAAGGGTCAAAAATACACTTAAACTAGTCGAAATAGCTCATATTTATCCTTAAACTATATTTCAGCTTAAAACTACCCTTCATGTCAAACTGTTGGATCAAAAGTACCCTTCTTATCAATAGAAGTTGTTAAATGTCATGTGGATGCCACATTGCATGTCAATAAGGTTACACTGCCACATAGACTAAATCCCTAAATCCTAATTACTTCCCCACTCATTTCATTATTTCAAAAATGATATATTCACCCGTTCTCCATCATTTCGCGGCTAGGGTTTCATACTTTTCTTCGTGTCTGGGTTTCAAAGTGGATATTCATGCTTGTAGGTTGGTAAATATTTTTTCTTATTTTATTATGTTTATGATTTCAAAGCATGATAGTTAGAATTTTACAATTTTCCCCTAATTTCACAGCTAAGGCTTTGTAGCTTTCTTTGGGGTTGAGTTTCAAAGTGGATATTCATGGTTGTAGGTTAGTAAATATTTTTTCTTATTTTATTACGTTTAACCGACACTAGCCTATTATATAGTATACACTAAATCTATGTTGATAATTCTTTTCCTATGATCTACCTCCTTGGTCCGGCAAGTAGCAATAAGGCGAGTTCTAAAATTGGTCATCCGTTAAATGAACTTCTAAGCGAAAGAATTAGCATTACATGCAAGACACTATTCTAGAATTATTATTTTAGCTAGATTTTACCTTGTTATTATGGAGTTTATTTACCCATGTTAATAATCACACAATTCATATTGATAACATAAGAATTCATGCACTTACTTTTATGAGAATGAAGAAAATCCAGAAATTCACTTGAATAATTCACTAAAACACAAACAATTGATTTCGAATAGTATGATCAAATACCAAAATCAAGAGTTCAATACTTAAACAGGAGAACTAAAAAAATAGGGAAAAGGGTCTGATATACCCCTCAACTTTGTTATTTGGAGCTGATATACCCCTCGTTTTAAAAGTGGCTCATATATGCCCTTACCGTTATACAAACGGCTCACATATACCCCTGCCGTTACAAAATGGCTCACATATACCCTTCATTCAACGGAAGTTAAAAAATTAGTTTTAAATTTATATTTGTTACTTCTAATTTTTTTAAAAAAATTATTTAGGGGTATATATGATTCTTCTATCAAAGTTCAAGGTATATTTTAATTTTTTTCATACATAAATTATTTTTTGACTTCTTTTATTATAATTATTTGAGTTTCTTATTCTTATTTTGTTTTTTTCTTTCATTCCTTAGTTTAAAGAAAAAAAAATTTTAATTGTTTTTTTGTGTGTATTATAATTTAATTTCGTATTCGAAGAAAAAATTTGGTCATCTACAATAAGTTTTACAAAAATATTAGTGAAACATAAATAAATTTGATTACCAAAATAATAATTATAAATTAGTCACTGAAACAAAAAAAAGTAAAAAAAAATATGTTTGACGAGGATTAAATTTACTCATATGAGATTATATTTTTTAGAAAAAAATAATAAAAATTTAGATTAAAATTATTTTTTTCCATTTCCGTTAGAAGAAAAGGGTATATGTGAGCCATTTGTTAACAAGTAGGGGTATATATGAGCCACTTTTATAACGAGGGGTATATCAGCTCTAAATGACAAAGTTCAAGGGTATATCAGACCCTTTTCCCAAAAAAATATCCAAAGTCTAACCCCAAAAATGAGGTTTTTTGAACTATTTATAATAAAATAAAACCTAATAAAATAAGGACTCTATTTAAGGCAAATCTATCCAAAACGCGTCTGAATCGACGATCCCTGCGACTGACCGTCATGGACATGACCATCATGGGCTCCGTCATTCCATACTTGGTATAATTTTCAGCTGCTTTCTTCATCAACTTTCTGTTACCCTCGACGGACAGATATGACGGACCATTGCAAGCACGACGGTCCGTCGAGGGGTTCTGTTCCACAACACTTAGAAACTTCTTGAAATTGGGTACTGGAACTACTCTTGACAACCACGACGAATATGTAAGGATGGATCGTCATGGCTGTGACGGTCCGTCATGAGCTTCCGTAGTCTCACACTTTGTCAAACTTCCCCAACTTCCTTCAGCAACTATTTTCTTCTCACTACGGTGCCACATACGGACCATAACAGGCACGACGGACCGTCGTGGGCTCCGTAGGTGGTCACTTCTGCAATTTCAGCTCAAATCCTACGCTGTCTTCTTTGGACAGATTTCCTGCAAATAAAGAGAAACCTACATCAAAAATAAATACAAAAAAGCTTTAGACACGCACTAAACTTAAGAAAAAAACATTGAAAGTACCGTGAAACAACGGTACATCAGTCGTCTTATACCTTACCATAAGTGTAGAACTAAACTACTAAGTGGATCCACTAGTTTATGCTAAAAGAAACTTAAACAATTATCTAAAAAATATGATCATTTTCTACCCATGGTGGCTACATGGTTTATCGGGGCTGTGAGTTATCTGAACTCCTCCCCATATTAGCTCTCATGTTTTAAAACATACTTCCTTTTGTGATTTGAGATTAGTGCTCAAAAACTTAGCTCAAAGGCTATCTTGGAAATCAAAGTTTCTCCTTTTGCTTTATTATGAAAGCATATACTCTTATTCGAAAACTAGTTCAAAGACTCTTTGGAAATCTCACCTTCCGTTTTTAATTAAATGTGAAAATATTTTAAACTTCTTGGGAATACTTAGTTCCGAATGAATTTCAAGTTTGAACTTTTTGCTTAACTTTGAAACTTAAGCCTTAAAACAAAGTTAAAACATTTGTGAAAGATTTTTGAAAACTTTAAGAACTTATATTGACTTCTTAACTTTCCTTGAATTGAATTATGGATTCAAGGATCGTGATTTGTGATTGGAAAGATCTCATGATATTTATGAATATTTTAGATAGTTAAACATGAGAAAAGATCAAAAATCAATATTTGAAAATGGGTTCGCGATGCGGAGAAACATTTAAAGTTTAGTTTTGGAAATAAATTTTGAGGCAGCACCCTGTGGCGACTCTGCGATACGAAACGAATTTTTCCAAATCTGGGGATGGCTCCGCAACGCGAATGCAGTGTCAAATTTCGTCCGATGAAATTTCTTCTTCGTTTTTAAACTCTGAACCCTCTAAACTCCATGGGTTCTTTTACCAAACACTTAGAATCGATTAAATGTTCAAAGTACATCAGATTCTACTCAAAATTAACCTAAATTCATAAATTCAGATCAAACAGCACCTCAACAATTTCAACGAATCAAGGATTTAATATAATTTCAACAAACCCATTTAGAACTCAATTTGTAAGCATTCAAGAACTTAAGTTCGCTGAAATAAATCATGATTGGCGCAAGGGTGAACTGAACCAACGCTATGTGATCTCACATACCTTTGTAGAGATCACTCTTGACGAAATGCACAAGTTAATCTCGATGAATCTTTAGCGATTTCTTGAACTTTCTTCTCATTCCTTCTCTTTTCTCCTTTCTCCAAGCCCTAGAGTGAAATTAATTTTTCTAAAACTGACTAAGGGCCCGTTTGGATGGGCTTAATAAAAGCAACTTTAAAAAAGTACTTTTGAAAGTGCTGAAACTTATTTTTAAAATAAGCAGTTATGCGTTTGGATAAAAGTGCTGAAGTTAAAAAAAAGTTGTTGATGTGTTTGGCAAATAAGTGCTGATAAACAACTTTTTAAATCAAAATGTCTGAAATACCCTTAAAAGCTGTTAACATAAGAAAAATTAATTAATTTATATTTTACAGCCATAAATAATTATATTTTGCTATCATTCACATATTTCTTTCTCATCACAAATTATTTATAAGAGGAATATAAACTTATTATAGATTTTAAAGATATATAATTTGAATAGATTAAAGAACGATTTAAGATTTTATTTTAGTTTCAACCATAGGTAATAATAGTTGTCTATCATTCACATATTTCTTTATTATCACAAATTATTTATAAGAGGAATATAAATTTTTATTTAAGTTATATGTGCAACTTATTTTACATTTTATTAATATATATGTCACGACCCAAAATCGAGCCGCGATGGCACCCACACTTACCCTCCTATGTGAGCGAACCAACCAATCTAAACCTTAACATTTCAATTTAATATCAACAGAAAGTAATGCGGAAGACTTAAACTCATTAATAAAAACCAATTCAATAACTTCTAAAATTCAACATCTATTATTCCCCAAAATCTGGAAGTCATCACCACAAGAACATCTATGATCAAATTACTAAACTAAGAGTATTCTAAGAA
>NC_028648.1:57658685-57670459 GCF_001406875.1 Solanum pennellii
GTTATGTGGGTAATTTGGAGATTGTATAAAAATATTAAGGGCAAAAAGGTAAAAATGTGGTCAACTTAAAACAGCTTATAAGCTGGAAAAAAAAAGCACTCCTACCCCAACTTTTAACTTTTGGACTAAAATAAGTTTTTTTTAAACTTAAAATAAGTTATTTTGAGTATTGTCAAACAGCTAAATAAGTCAAAAACCAGTTTTTAAGTCAGTTTGACCAGCTTTTAAGCTGAGCCAAACAGACTCTAAGGTCTGGCTTTACTCCAATTAAACTCCTAAAAATGAATTAGAATAATTAGGCAAGGGAAAGACTAAATTATCCCTATGAAATCCAGATTTAGACTTTCCTTAATCTTACAACTCAACTTCCAAAGCGCATAACTTACTCATACGAACTCGGAATTGCACAAACTCAGTGACGTTGGAAAGATAATTCCAAGATCTACCTAAAATTATTAATAAGTGCTCGTATATCATCTTGAGCTAGAAGTTATGGTCATTTGAAGCTAACCAAAAACTCATTTTTTCTAACTTAAGTAAATTTTGAGACTTTTAATTATTTTCAAAAATGACTATTTCCAGTTCTTAACTTCTTCCTAGCTATTTCGAATTGTGAGATGTTACAGACACTATGTCTCAGACAGTCTATTATACTTTGAATTAGGATGCTTGAATACAATCTCAGGGACACGACCCTTAAATAAGTCTAAAACATAATAATAATTGACATAAGGGAACAATGTGGGTTCATCCTTGAAACTATGTGGACTCCCCAAGTCTTCATCTCCAAGCTCCTTAGAAACCTATCTTCCAAGTGTTAAACATCAGATCTCCAAACCCTACACTTTATTAAAATGTAGAAATATGGGTTAGCACAAATAATGTACTAAGTATGGAAGTCATGAAAAAAACTCATTAAAACATTCTCAAAAAGGGATTTTTTTATTGAAACCATGATTTATGCACTTTTGAACATCATCTTGAAAGAGTTGGACAATCACAAATCATAAGCAACTCACATATAGTTTATCAAAGCACAAAGAATAACATCTCCATAAACATAGTCTCTAAACATAGTCATAATACCATATTACTCATTACAAGACATAATACTTATGCATAATCAAATATCAAGATCATTATATCATAATAGAATAACTACATAAGTAACCCTAGGTTGCACTTGTGTCATGTATAGATAAAACCCCATAACCCTACTTACACTAAGTACCACCTTTGGATCACCGTACCTATACTTGTCATACATTAGTCTCATCCATAGTTCATATACATAGTAAGGAGACATTCATAATCACTAGCTCATGTCAAGGAAAGCAAATCATAAAACCAACTCAATTGGAGCATGCATTAACTCATAAGTCATCATAATAGAAAGGAACTACACCTTGGCTACTTTAGAAGTCATTAGCATAATTCATGAAACATATTCATATCATAAATATATGGAATCGCACATCTTCATATCATAAGGAAACCATAAATAACCTTTTATAAATCTACTTGTGCAATATATAAGTGAAGTATCATACCTTCACTCACACAAAGTAAAGTTCATTGAGGAGTCATAAGCATACTCCATATTCATATTCATAATTCATAGTACATAAACATATATAATATTCATTAGGTACATAGACATAAGAGTAACAAACCATGACTACTCTCAAAACCCACTCATGCCATGTATGAATGACATCTCATACTACCTGTAACACCCTGTTTTATTCAAAAATGAAATAAAATAAAAATTGACTAAGTTTCGAAAAAACAATTAATCTTATGATTTAAGAGAAATTGGTTTTCCAAATTACAGAGTCGCCATTTAATTCTTTTTAGTAAAAATCAAGAAAAACGTATAATTATTTTCAAAAGATTAAAATAGACAAAATCAATTGAAAAGGATTCGAAGTTCATATGTACATTCCGAGAAAGTGTTAGGCCCTCGAAATGCCCGCTAACTCGAGGTTGACCGACAATTTGACTAATAAACTTTTAAAGTAATTATCAAATATAACTAAGTAAAAGTGAATTCATTTTTTATTTATTTAATTGTTTATTATTATCATTTTCTAATGAATTATTTTAGGGGGAAAGAGGGAGATCATTTTAAAAGGATAGTGACTTAAAGTGGTCGGTAAGGTTAAAAATAAAAGCTAAGTGACTTGTACAAAATAAATATTTATATATACTTTTTATATATAAAGAAAATTCGCAATCTCGGGAATTTGATTAAATTAAACCATATAATAAGCAAAGTTAGTCAAAATAATACAAATAGGAGTAAAAAGGAAGAGAGTATTAAATTTGGGCCTTAGACCCAAATCTTTATAGGGAAATTTTTTAAAATGTCAATATTTTAACATTTAAGAGGGTTCATTAACAACACTTTCAATATTTAGTAAAAATGTCAAAATTTAAGTTTGTTATGTATCTTATTTATGTTCTTATTATTTGTTTTATTTTAAAAAAATATAATTTTTATATAACAGATTGAGAGGAATTTAGGGGAGATTATTATTTTTAAAAAGGAACAAATGTTAAAAGTTTCATCAGTTACAATTTATTAAAATACACCAACTTTCATCTATTTCTTCTTTTTTTCAACATGTTATAAAAAATTCTTTTTTTTCTCCATTGTTCTAAAAAAAATCAATATCCAATTCTGGTAATCTTTTTTTTTTGTTTCTAAACACTTTTATTAACCAAAATAAATATCCAATTTTCACTAATTATTGTTATAAAAATCACGGAATTAAAGAAGTACCACATCTATAAAATTTCAATATCAATTTTTCACTAATTATTGTTATGAAAATCATAATCAAAAAATATAATATCTCATTCTCACTAATTATTATTATGAAACTTTATGATAATACATTATAGTTTTATCTATTAAATTTATTTATTTTTTAATTTAGAAACTTGAACACCTATAGTTTTATTTGTAATTGCCATACTTTTCTCACAGTGTATTTGTTTTATTTTTTAAAATTTTGTATCCTTGCTTAAATTGTATTTATTCCAATATGTATATCGTTTGTATTAGTATCCGTTCTAGTTTTCATGTTGTATTTTGTATAATAAAGCTTGTATTTCTTTATTAGTTTGTATTCATTCCAATATGTATGTCAAATAAAATGTAGCTATTTAAGAAATACATTTGTATTCATATATATTTTTCACTGTGTATTTATTTTTCTTTTCAAAATCTTGTTTCCTTTTCTAAGTCGTATTCATTCCAATATGTCTATTATTTGTATTTGTATTCGAATACAAATAAACTAATAGAAAGTTGTTCTTCTTATAAATAAAATACATAACTAGTTGATATACATTTGGATGAATACAAATTAGGGACAAATACAAGATTCATAAACCATGCAACATGAAATTTTTAATAAATACAAATATTGATAGTATACATAGTGATTTGAATACAAATTGAGAAAGCATACCAAATTCTAAAAAAGAACTATAAATACAAAACAAACTAATAGAAAATTGTTCGACAACTATCCGATCTTCGTCGTCTTTTCCAAGATCCTCACGAGTAGACAAAGATTCTACATTTGCGTTCTGAATTTGAGGAAGGTTTTGCACACCAATGAGTCTTGTAAATGTTCTTACCCTCTTTCTTCCCTCATTTTAGCAGCGGATTATACATTATACACTATTTGTTAAGTAATAAATAAATTAAAGGATGAAAAATCACTAGAAATTGGTTGATTAAGATGAATACCTCTAGTAAGCCTCTTGGATTCAGCCATTGGAGAATAAATCATAACGGAAATTGAAAAATACAAACAACATTTTTTAAGATTTAAACAAAAATAAAATTAGAAAAGAAATCTGAAAATAGGATAAAGATTAGAGATACCTTAATAAAGGGATTCTTGTTGATCCAATTTTGAATTAAAAATATAACCAAAATATATGGCAGAAAAATATTTGCAACTTGAATGTTGAAGGAAAATCAGAAAAGATAATCATGAGAGAGAAAAAAAATTAAATGGGAGAGAGAATTAACAATTTGAAAAGATAAATATGAGAGAGAATGATTTTTTTTTAAAAAAGGATATATAGAATTAATTGAAAAAGAGAGATAAAATAGGAGAAAAATTGGGACACATAAATTTTTTAAAATAATGACATTTTTGACATTATTGCTAATATTTATAAAGTATGGATATTTTTACTAAATATGTTATTTATTTTGACTAGTTTACTAATTTTTCCTAAAATCCTCTAAATTTAACGAGAGTTATGGGCCGTGTTCCATAAAGATGAATTTGGGCTTGGAGTAGTGTTAGGGTTATAGGTTTTTGAAGCCTACAGTATACCATCGCAAGCTCTGCACTCGGATCGCTATTTCTGTAAGTCATTCTTCACTGAATCTTTATGTTGTATTTTGCATCTACGTAATAATTTTTGTTTTGCATATCTGTATTTGTACGATTCTCTGATAATTGCAGACATTTCAATGTGGATGCAATTTCAAGGGTTTATCTGTTGAATCATATCGATTTTGAATTTTAAACGACTGATATCAATTTTGCTGCTTGAATTTTCAGTTTTTGACTGTATTTTTGATGGTTTATGGCAGGTTTGGCTTGTATTTGGTAATTAGATTCAAAAAGAGAAAAAGTCTGGGTAAGTAGTTATAGTATTACATCTATGTGTTTTAATGATGTTCACTGTCATGATAATAACTTTTTTTTGCCTGCAGCTTACATGTTACTATGATCTATATTAGGTGAATGTTTGTTGAAAAATTTGGGCTTTAGTAGTGTTAGGGATTTAGTTTTTTGAAACCTGCAATATAACATCGTAAGCTTCTCACCATCTCTACTCCATCCGCATCGTCTCTTCACCCTCTCTGTAAGTTATTCTTCATTTAATCCAGGATTAAATCCTACGTTCAATTCTGTCTGCATTAAAAATTTTGTTTTGTGCATCTGCGTTTGTACACATCCAAAAAGATGGGTTCAAGGGCTACAATTTTGAGTTCTCGAAAAGAATATTTAGAAGTGAATGAAATATTATAATGTAGAACCTATCATGATTTAGAAATTTAAAAGTATGCAAATTTAGTACTAAATATTTTGCTTTAATGTAGAATCTACAACTGTTTTCAGGTCTTTATACCGGTCTTGCGTCCTCTTTTAGACTACATTTTACATTAATCTGCACATAACATTGGGTCCTTCATGAGGTTGTTTTGTTACAAGAAATTCTTTTACCCTTATCTCTGCTAGTAGAACAGAGAACTCAAATACAAGTATTTCAAGTTGTTGAGGCACCAGGGAAAAGCTTCTGCGCTGGGTGTTACGAATGACTTGGATTACGGGTGACAAATGTCATGATTATATGTGTGATATTTTAATGTAACATAAAATGCGATGATTTGTATATATGCATGTATTGCAACATAGAAAAAATTGGAATCATCTATTTCAACAAGTCCTAGTACTCCATTTTTGATATGTAAGATAATGATAGCAATGTGCAAAAGAGGTATAGAGATGTAGTTCTTAGCTGTGCCTATAGTTAAATTAGACAGCCTGTTAAGATATCCACTTCTTGTACTTTTTTGAGATGAAATCACATGGCTACTAATTACTAGCAATTGTATTTTAACAATGCGCAATCTCAAATTTTCCTAAAAAACACCTTTGATATCTCTCTCTGAAACAAAGATCCACAAAATAGAAGCAACGATTGCAATCCAAATCCCTAACCTCTTCTTTACAGCCAGTACTGTTAGAGTTATTTAACAGTATTGGTTAAACATTCATGTAAAACATATATCTAGTCACTACAGTGTGAAGCAATCAGTAGGGTGAAGGTGAGAGCAACTTTAAAACTAGAGCAAATGCCATCTGTGTTAGCAAACTAGAAGAGAGAATAGTGTTTCTGATCCTAGTAATTTAAGTATGGAGGTCTTGTGCGCTCTTTACTTTCTCTGGCAACAATATGTCATTTGCAGTTCAGAAATATGTTGTAAATTTGATGTGGTTGTCTCAGAGGGACTAATCTTGTATTTTCTAACTCTTTATTTTTTTCATTTGCTATATGATTGTGGCATCCTCTTACAATCATGTAATAACCTTGGAACTTTCTCTCGATAACCTCTGTACATCTCATTTTAGTATGCCTTGATAGACTTACATGTCTAAAATTCGAATTTGTGAAAGAAAAGTATTATATGTATTTGTTTCCAGGACGAATGGCTGGAAAGTCTGTAGTAAAAGCAGTTGGGCAATATCAATATCCATGGCAAGAAAAGTTGGCAAAATACAAGGATGAGCTTTCAAAGGGAGTTTGGGGTTACTGGGAGCTTGGAGCCTGGAAACCTCTGGGGATGAGTGCTCGCCATCGAGCTCGTCTGCGCAAGGAAGTTATTGTTGCTGGACAAGATTGGCCATACGATCCAGCGAGAAAGGAAATGAGAACGAAGCAGAAAGGGCACAAGTGTGACAGAATATCAGCAGAAAAACGGGCAAAGACAGCCGAACTGATGCAAAAAATGCCTGAAATGTTGGCTGATTACAGGAAGAGAAAGTGGGAAAGGAAAATGAAAGCAGAAGAAGATGCTGCCAGAAAATCATTGCAAGAATAGATTTCCTGCTCACTTGCCTTGTTTTTTTTTCTTCCTTCTGTATTTTCGAGCCCTAGCAATGGGTGCGAATAGCGGTATTTACAGTAAATTAAATTATAAACATTTGTTGTACGCTAAACAAAACTTATCAGGTTCTCGTTAATTCAGTGTTGTAGTCCAGATATTAAACATAATTAGTTTAGGGCTTAATTATGTTTAATGTTTCCTGAATTATAGAGTAGTGGGAAGACGTACATTTTTCATCTCCTTCCTTGTTCTTCAAGGCCTATTTTATTTGATCAAACTTATATCAATGCAAAAGTTATTATTTCCAAAATAGTGCATATGTCTTTTTTAATTATATAGTGCATATTAAATTCATAATTCTTAAGCAGAGTTTTTGAATTTGAGTCTTGAAATTTTATCCTAAAATGAATTTTTTCGATGTAAATTTAAATAATCAGACACAAATGATAAAAAAGACTGGATGGAGAACAAAAATAATAATCAAATTCACTATATATTAATTCCTATAATTATAACAATCATTTCATCATATGTTAAATTAATTGCATATATGTACCATTGAGGAAAGCTTGGATCATGTCATACATGTCTTGATATATACATATTTTAATTAGATTATTTTTTTGGTTAAGAAAATAAGAAAGGAGAGGAAGAAAAGAGGAAGTTAGCCCGTGAGCAAAGAAAGTCTAATGAGAAAGAAAAAAAAAAAGATAGAGGAAATTTCTTAAACAGCCGCTAAAAATATTTAAATTAGAATTCATCACACTATAGTTTGTTAATTATGATTTTAACTACATGTTAGAGGAGATAGGAGAGAGACAAGTGAGATTGGGAGGAGGAGGAGAGAGGCAAGCGAGATCGGGAGGAGGAGGAGAGAGGGCAGAGAGTGGAGAGAGTTGAATTGTGTTTGTATTTCTATCGAATTCTATATGTATATCTGTCAAATAGTTGTCTATATGTAAGTGGTATACATATGTACTTGTATATCTGAGAAGCGAGATCGATAGAAGGAGGAGAGATTCAAGCGAAAGAGAAATGGAGAGAGACGAATTTTATTTGTATATATGTTATATAATTGTGTGTGTGTGTATATATATATATATATATAATTTGTATTTTTATCTGTATAATAGAGGAGAGAGGCAAAAGATGAACAAAGGAGAGAGGCACACATAATTATAACTAAAGAGGATGCAAGTAATAATTAATTTAAAATTATAACTATATTAGCTAATTAACTAGTATATATTTATTTATTCGCATAATTTTTTCAAAAGATAAGGTAACCCCGCAAAGAAAAAAGAAAACAACAATAAAGAGTAAAGCAAAGAAACTTGTCCATGCATATCCTCAACATTAGGCATAATATGGGGGGAGGGAGTAGACATTTCTGATATAATTAATGTTTACATTACTAGGTCATTTTTATAAATAACTTCTTATAAGGACAAATATCAGATGATAATTTAAAAATTGATAGAATATCTACCGTTTAAAGTTTAAGAATTTATGTGTTTGAAATCTCAAGTAAATATATAATATATAATAACTAAATTTATGGTAAAAGAAATTATAAACTTTTGTTGTACGCTCAACAAAAATTATAGGTTCTCGTTAATTCAATGTTGTAGTCAAGATATTAAATAGGATAAATAACACAAATTTCATTAGTTTAGGGCTTAATTATGTATCTTTCAATGAGTTTTCAAAATTATCATTCGTCCCAAATTTCATTCGTCAAATTAAATACATATATCTGGTGCATCCAATACATGTGTAAGCATATAAGTTACCATTTTTTTCATAATATAATTGTAGGAATAATTTTATAAAACTAGTATCCTAAATCAACATTTTAACCATTATGACATATATTAAAAAACAATTATTTATATGGAAGAAAATAAATATCAACCTCAGTATCATATTCTTACTATTCTAGGAGAAAATGATGATATTGTATACTTACGTAAATACGTCACATTTATGTGATTATTGTGAAGTTGGGAGTGTGAAGAAATGGAGCATAATTATCCTATTTATCACTCCTTTTTAAGAAAAAATTTATATAAAAATTCATATTAAATGTGAGTCCTTATAATTCGTAAGAATGTGAACGGTCAAATTTTCATTTTTAAGCAGAAAAGTCTACTATAAGGTTAATTATAGACTTTCTCTTTCTTTATGATAAGTACATGAAATCCAATGTAATGTAGTACAATATCTCCTACAATCTAAAATAGTCATTTTACATCTATTAAAAAAATAGTATTATATTTAAATTCACACTAAAATTATATGCCTGCAATATACTAAATGAGTAGTAACAATGTATAAATATGCCATTTTCTTCTCAAGATCTTTGAGGGTAAACTCCTATGTGTATGACGTTATCGTCATCTATCAGCAAGTCAAAATCATTAACGTTCAAGCTGAATAAAAGAGATTCAACTACATTATTCCTAAAAAATACGCCAAAAAATATTCTTACCTTTATTTTGTAATTTTTCATAATGTTACATCATTTAGCCTCCGACTCGACCAACAAGTATTTTTATCCACATCTTAAAATACATAAAAACTGTATTCAAGAAACAAACTTATGATTAGCACGTCAAAAATCTCACCATTGGATTAGTTAGAGAAGAGCTAAAGACGGAAGTGCAAAAAAGAATTTTTTAATAAAGCAAAACTATCTAATTTTGGAATGAGGAGACGAAAATTAACTTGAATATGCAATGAAACGTTATGCTTTAGTATTTGTAACTTGCATAAAAATAATAAAATATTATAAATAAATAAGTGTTGAGTGATTAAATTGTTAGTAATATTTTTTTGATTAAGTTGTGATGAACTTTTATTGTTAATTTCTACAAAAATCACATTATTAATAACTCTTAATTATATTAAGAGTTATTTGTATGCTATAACTATACTTTGCATAATTGCACTCCATAGCAAACATAAATATGTTTATTTTGCTATACATATACAAAACAATAGTTGTATAATTCGCTATACTTTTACAAAGAAACCAATTGTATAATTCGCTATACATATACAAAAGATCAATTATATAATTTGTTTATATATAAAACGGGAAAGAGAGAAAGACAAAAAAGAAATTGGGTAGGGAAATATTTGTATTGTATAATTATAAGTGTATAGGACGAAGATATATGTATTTGCATGTGAATATACAATTTTTAGTGTAGTTAATGTAATACTAGCGACGAAACACTAAATCATCTTTGTATAAATTTAGCAACACACATTTAGTGACGATTGCGTGACAATTATTTTTTGTCTCACAAAATTTTTAGTGACGAAATATGATTTATAAATGACGAAGTTATTTGTCCGTGATAATCAAATTTGTTGTTGTGGCTATGAAGCTTATATAAGGCTTTTCGAAGTCTTGTACGTCGTGTTACATCTAGGGAGTACTCCTCGATCGTGACATTCAAGGGAATGGAAACATCAATGATAATATCACACACCGTATTGGTGCAACGTGGATGAAGTGTAGACTTGCCTCTAGAGTCTTCTGTGATAAAAAGGTACTATCGAAACTCAAAGGTAAGTTTTATAGAGTGATGGTTTGTTCGACTATGTGACTGAGTGTTATCCAATCAAGAACTCTCAAGACCAAAAGATGCATGTTATGAAGATGAAGATATTGAGGTGAATTTGTAATCATAGTACGAGAGATAAAGATTAAAAAAGAAGATACTCTATCATAAGTATGTTGAGGCGGATGTACTATCATTGTCTATAATCATTTTTTATAATTTATCCTTGTATGTTATTTATGGTGTTTTGACTATTATATGCTTCATTGTTGTTTTGGTTTTCTTTGGTACACGTTGTCAATATTTCATTATTATTTGCTATATTTCTCTTCATTGTCTCCTCCTTCTTTATACCGATATTTATTGTATTTGAACTGAAAGTCTCTCATAAATAGTCTCTCTGCCTCCACGAGGTAATGATGAGGTGTGTGTGCATTCTACTCTCTCCGGATCTCATTTATGAGATTTCACTGAATATGTTATTGTTACCTTTGAATTTAATTAGTGACACAAAATGTATTAATTATAAAATTCCTTTAAAATATATTTTGTAATATATTCCAAAGTATAATTAATATCAATAAATTGTTTTCTTATCTACATTCATATGATAAGCAAAATAAAATTTGAAGTATGAATATTAAAATATTTAACTTCAGAAAATAAAATGAATTATATCACACTTCAGAAATTTATCTTTAGATTTTTGAATGTAAAGGGCTTGTCATACTCTTAATTATTAGACATTGCAATTGATATAAAATTGAATCTTGTAGTATATCAAATATTGGTCCCTTTACATTCACTTAAAAACTGAAAACCTTTATTGCTCCTTAACCTAAAAAATACACAATGAATTCCCAAAGACTTTCCACCACCAATGTTGCGCTCCAAACGATTATTTATTCAGGGGCTCTGTTATTAATGGTAAAATCTTAGTTAATTGATAAATATATACTAGCTTCACGACACGTGCGTTTCACGTGCGTCCCAATTTTGCTACCATATTTAAAAAAAAAAAAGAAGATAATATTAAACATGTGTAAAAAGAGTAATATAAATTTGAAGAAACAAATAATTAAGCTATTTAAATGACTTAGTTGTTCAATACAAAACATTAAAGATGACTTAAACTTAGAAAAATAATTAAATTTAGTTATATAGGTGCAATATGTAATCAAATAATAAATATGTGGTTGTTTGTACAACTACAAAATGACATTATTATAATATAAATTGTACCAAAATTTTCAAAACTAATGTTACTACAAATAGCTCTAAGGAATCTTACTCAAAATAAAGACACGTATATGCATTTTAAAGTGTAAGCATATAACTAACTTTTTTTTTTCATAATACAATTGTAGAAATAATTTTATAGAGCTAGTATCTTAAATCAGCATTTTAACCATTACGTCATTGTCACGACCCAAAACCGAGCCGCGACTGGCACCCACACTTACCCTCCTATGTGAGCGAACCAACCAATCTAAACCCTAACATTTCAATATAATATCAACAGAAAGTAATGCGGAAGACTTAAACTCATTAAT
>NC_028648.1:57676960-57708715 GCF_001406875.1 Solanum pennellii
CAGGTGGACTGTGACGGCCCGTCACACCTGTGACGGTCCGTCCTGCACCTCCGTCCTGACGGTCAGAGACTCGTTTCCCGTACCAATTTCTCAAGAGTTGAAGTGTTTTGCAACGGGAGCTTACGACGGCTCGTCGTGGATGTGTCGGCACGTCCTGCAGGTCCGTCACCGATTACAGAGAGTCGATTTTCAGTACCCAATTTCAGAATTTCTAAGTATGCTGAAACGAGACATCTGTGACGGGCCGTCGTGCCTATGACGGTCCGTCGTGATGTCCGTAATCTTAGCCAGTTTTTCCAGAAATAAATCTGCTGCTCAAAACGACTAAACAGGTCGTTACAGTTCTGATACGTTATTATGAGATCAGAGTGTCACGTTCCGACACAGTATATGGGATCAGAGTGTCACGTTCTGACACAATAAGATTTGAGGAAAGGAATCTTGAATTAATTTAATGTACTCAATCTCAAAGAACCCATTTTTCAAATGAGTGTGGTATGGAGGCATGAGTCCTCATAGGTGTGATTGATATTGTGATTGATGGTGTACCTACTATGGTGTTGTTGTCACTGGTCCATGTGTTTGTTTCTTACCACCTCTTAAGTATTGTAGTTTATTTTATATTATTATTCAATATATATTGGTTTTTATTTTGAATTGGCCGATGATACCTACTCAGTACGTTTTCCTTGTACTGACCCGACTTGTATTTTCTTCTTTGTTCCTTTGTGGAGTGCAGCAAGTGTACCATCGTCTTCTACTCGCCCTGAGCTTTAGCAGTCTCCAGCACATCACATTTCAGGGTGAGCTATTATTTCTAGCTCGTGCTGGGTTCGTTCATTCACGTCTTGATGTCCTTGAATTTCGGACATGGACTATCTTTTACTTATTTTGATTTCTTAAATAATCTTAGACTTGGTAATTTGAGAATGAATGTCCTTGATGTGTTGACTTTCAGATTTTGGGGATAATAAGTGTTTAACTTTAGAATCTATTTAATTGGTTACTTGATAAGTTTTGGAGCTTCCGCATTATTTTTGTTATTTATAGTTGAACTATTGGTATATGTTGGGGTTTAGATTTGTTGGTTTACCTACCTAGGAGGTTAAGTGAGGGTGCCATTCACGACTCATTTTGGGTCGTGACAACTTGGTATCAGGGCATTAGGTTAAATGATCTCATCACATAAGGACAGGTCTAGTAGAATCTTGCGGAACGGTACGGGGACGCCTTTACTGTTCTTCGAGAGGCTGTGTGGCTTTAGTAAAATTCATATTTTTCATTATTTCGTTCTATTACTTGGATCCAATTGGTATCTAGGTTATACTAATTGGTATCTTACCTTCTTCACTCTATTTGGCAGATGGTTAGAACTAGAGCAACAACTGTGCCAGCACCAATACCGGCAAGATAGGGTGCTTCCGAGCTAACCATTGGGGCTGCAGATCGAGGGGGTGCAGTGGCGAGAGGTCGTGGTAGAGGTCGCGGGAGAAGTCCCACTAGAGGTAGAGTACAAGCACCTGGTCCATCTAGGTATAGGGCGGTGACTCCACCACCGACTGTAGAGGTAGGAAGAGAGGGTGATGAAGGGGAAGATGAGCATATTCAGGAGAAGGAAGTACCACCCCAGCCTACTCCGGAGATGATAAATCAGGTTCTCACTTATGTCAGCGGGTTATCTGATCAAGGTCAGATGCTCCCAGTGTTTTCTGCACCAGCACCTCAGGTTCAGGAAACACAACTTGCAGCTACTGTGGCTCCCCGCATGGATACATCCTTGGAAATAGGCACGTTTCCTCGATTGACTACAGGGTCTATAATGTCAGGTGATCATCATGACCTTTTCATTAAGTTCTTAAAGTTGAAACCTCCAGTCTTCAAGGGTGCTGAATCTGAAGATGCCTATGATTTTCTGGTTGATTGTCATGAGCTTCTACATAAGATGGACATAGTAGAACGATTCAGTGTTGAGTTTGTGACCTACCAGTTTCAGGGGGATGCCAAAATGTGGTGGAGGTCTTATGTTGAGTGTCAACCAGCAAAGGTACCACCTATGACTTGGTCATCATTTCTAGCTTATTTATGGAGAAGTATATACCCCGGACTTTGAGGGATGGGAGGAGAGATGAGTTCCTGAGCCTAGAGCAAGGAAGAATGTCTGTTGCTGCTTATGAGGCCAAATTTCGTGCACTATCCAGGTATGCCACTCAACTTTGCTTCAGTCCACAAGAGAGGATTCACCGCTTTTTGAAAGGATTGAGGTCAAATTTGTAGATTCAAGCCTTACAAGTAGCTACTGCAGCAAAATTCTATTAGAAAGTGGTTGATTTTGTGATAGAGGTAGAGGGGGTGAAGCCAGACGACTTCACCAAGGTGTCGACATTTAAGAAGTTCCCTATAGGAGGTGAGTTTAGTGGTTCTTACTCCAGAGGGTAGAGTACAGAGGGTTATCCAGCCCGTCCTATTCAGTCTTCATTGCAGGCTTCAGCTGAGGGTCCGTCGCAAGCCAGTCAACCTTTTTGAGTTTGGAGGTTATCTCCAGACTTCTTCCTCTTCACAGAGACCTACACTTGTTATGGATGTGGAGAGGCTGGACATATTAGGAAATATTGTCCAAGGTAGAGTTACAACAGATCCTCAGTAGTTAGAGGAAGAAGTGGTCATGGTAGAGGTCGTCATTCTGGAGGACATGGTTACCAAAATAATGGTAGTCACCAGTTCAGTCGGGGTGACGGGTAGGTAGGGGCAATGGACAGACAAATGATAGGGCCCATTGTTATTCTTTCCCCGGGAGGTCTAAGGCAGAGACTTTTGATGCTGTTATCACAGGTACTCTTCTGGTTTGTGATGCATGGCTTCTGTAGTGTTCGATCCTGGATCCATATTTTCATATGTATCTTTCTCATTCGCTACTAGTCTTGCTTTACATTGTGATTTGCTTGACATGCCTATTCGTGTCTCTACTCCTGTGGGTGAGTCTGTGGTAGTTGAGAAGGTGTATAGGTCTTTTCTTGTGACTTTTGTGGGGAGAAATACTTATGTAGATTTGATTATTTTAGAGAGGGTTGATTTTGATGTAATTATGGGTATGACTTGGCTTTCTCCAAATTTTGCTATCTTACATTGTAATGCTAAGAATGTGACCTTGGCAAAGCCTGGATAGATCCGTAAGTGTGGGAGGGTGACTATATCTCCACTCCAATTCGTATCATCTCTTTTCTTCGTGCTAAGAGGTTGGTGAGTAAAGGTTGTTTAGCTTTCTTGGCACATCTCAGGGATGAAACTTCCAAAGTGCCTTCGGTCGAGTCTGTTTCGATAGTCCGTGAGTTTTTTTATGTTTTTCCTGCAGACCTGCCTGGTATGCCACCAGATAGGGATATTAATTTTTGTATTGGCCTAGAGCCGCGGACTCGCCCCATTTCCATTCCACCTTATAGAATGGCCCCAGCTGAGTTAAAGAAGTTAAAGGCTCAACTTCAGGAGTTGTTAGGTAAATGTTTTATTAGACTGAGTGCATCTCCCTAGGGTGCTCCAGTGTTTTTTGTGAAGAAGAAGGATGGCAGTTTTTGGATGTGCATATACTACAGGAAGCTGAATAAGGTAACTATTAAGAACAATTATCCCATTCCTCGTATTAATGATTTGTTCAATCAGTTACAAGGTGCTTGTGTCTTCTCTAAAATTGATTTGAGGTCCGGTTATCATCAATTGAAAATATGAGCAACATATGTGCCAAAGACTGCTTTTTAAACCAGGTATGGACATTATGAATTCTTAGTAATGTCTTCTGGGCTTACGAATGCAGCTGCTGCTTTCATGAGCCTGATGAACAGGATTTTTAAGCCATATCTATACTTCGTTGTTATTGTATTTAATGATGATATACTGATATACTCAAAGAGCAGGAAAGAACATGAGGAACATTTTACAATTGTATTGGAGTTGTTAAGGGAGAAAAAACTTTATGCCAAATTCTCCAAGTGTGAGTTTTGGCTCGACTCAGTGTCCTTCTTGGGGCACGTGATTTTTATGGATGGAGTGATGGTGGATCCTTTTAAGATTGAAGCAGTGAAGAGTTGGGTAAGACCTATTAATGTTTCAGAGTTAAACAACTTTGTTGGTTTAGCTAGCTACTACAGTCGATTTGTCAAGGGATTTTCTTCTATTGCTTCCCAATTGACAAATTTGACTAAGCAGAATGTTCCATTTGCATGGTCGGACGAGTGTGAAGAAAGCTTTCAGAAACTCAAGACCTTGTTGACTACTGCACCAATTCTTGCCTTGCCAGTGGAAGGTAAGAATTTTGTTGTTTATTGTGATGCATCTTATTCTGATTTTGGGTGCAGTGCTAATGCTAGAGAGGAATGTAATTGCTTATGCTTCGAGGCAATCGAAAGTGGATGAACGTAAATATCCGACCCATGATTTGGAGTTGACCGCAGTTGTATTTGCATTAAAGTAGTGGAGACATTATCTACATGGTGTCAAGTGTGAAGTTTATACAGATCATCATAGTTTACAATAGGTCTTTACTCATAAAGACTTGAATTTGAGACAGAGGAGGTAGATGGAGTAATTGAAAGACTATGATATTAATATTTTATATTACCCAGGAAAAGATAATGTTGTGGCAAATGCCTCAAGTAGAAAAGAAGGGAGTATGGGTAGTTTAGCCCACTAAGAGGTTTCCAGACGCCCATTGGCTAGAGAGGTTCAGATTCTGTCTAATGACTTTATGAGGCTAGAAGTACTGGAGAAAGGAGGACTTTTTGCCTGTGTGGATGCAAGATCTTCTTTTCTTGACAAGTTTAAGGGAAAGCAGTTTGATGATGAGAAGCTGAGCTGAATTCGAAATATAATATTGCGAGGAGAGGCTTAAGAGACAGTAATTGATGAAGAAGGCGTCTTGAGAATTAAGAGAAGGGTATGTGTGCCCCGTGTTAATGATTTGACTCACAGTATTCTTACAGAGGCTCATAGTTCGAGGTATTCGATACATCCTGGTGCAACCAAGATGTATCGTTATCTTAGGCAACATTATTGGTGGAGTAGAATGAAGCGTGACATTGTTGATTTTGTTGCCCAATGCCCCAATGGTCAGCAGGTAAAGTATGAACACCAGAGTCCTGGAGGGATACTTTAGAGAATGTCCATTCATGAATGGAAGTGGGAAAGAATTGGAATGGATTTCGTAGTTGGTCTTCCAAAGACATTGGGTACGTGATTCTATTTGGGTAATTGTTGACAGGTTAACTAAGTGTGCTCACTTCATTCCGGTGAAGATGACTTACAATATAGATCTCACAATCCAATAATGGATGTGTTGCCACTCGTCTTATCCCACCAAGATAAGTCAGCGTAAAATCGAATCAACTAATTACGTGCGAAAATAAAATAAAACTTTGATAACAATTTAACTTAATTCAATCCCCAAAACCTGGTTGTCACGTGTACAAGCCTCTAAAGTATTTACCAATGAATCAAAAGAAAGATACAAGTCTCATATGACATTGTTCCTAGAGTAGGACAAGATCATAAATAATAGTAAAAAGGTCCGCAGAAATGACAAGCAACTACCTCACAAATCTCCATATGAAGCCTCAGACAAGAAGAAGAGAAATATCACAAAGTCCGGACTAGTAACCTACAAAAAAATTGTAGTAACAAGGGTTGAGTACCAAACCACACAGTACCCAGCATGTAAACGTCTAAACTCAAGCTAAGGGGACAAAATACTGGTACTCCTTACACACAACTGAACCTCCAAAACTACAATCTATATAAAATTCAGCCCAACCTAACCGTTCACAGTTTTCATAGCACCCAACTCATCAAAATCATTTTCAATAAATTTGCACATCCTCAACTACAAACTCAATATTCAACAATCAAAACTTTCACAAAAAGACACTCACAATATCAGACACACAAGATCAAGTTAATCAAGTAGAGGTAATCAAATATCGAGATACAACAATTGAATCACACTCAATGTCAACTCCATGTATTTTTTTCACATGCCAAATTACAACTAATATTCAAAACCATCATACACCTCATAACAACACCTAATAAATTTTTTTATCACTTCAATAATTTGGTTTAATATAAGCTAGCTCATCACCTCTACTCATTATCAATTCCCTATGTAATACATCATACCAATCTATATTGTCCCATCAATAAATTAGTTTTAATCCCCTCAAAATCCTCAGTAACCTTGTATAACCGTAGGTTCATACTATTGTTTATCCATAAGTCACCTACCATAATCTGAATAAATTAGCCCCATATAACAACACCAAATCTTACACACCTCACTTTTTTTTCCACTGAAATCAAAATCCTATATTGATAAAAAAATCGCTGACAAATTACTTGTACGTCTATACCAAACAAATTCACAACCATAGTCATATTAGATATTATATATGAAACTTCATACATCCTTCAACTTCAAATCAAGATTCTATATGAGAGGTCTTGTTCCTTCGCATCTCTTAAATCCTTTCCATGATGAAAATTTTTAAATATCTCGAACCCTTCAATACACCAGACTCCTTTTCCTTCTGTGGACTCACTACCAATTTTTTTCTTTGGCCAACAACACCTGATATTTTTACCTTATCCTCAAAATAAAAACTTTAGGTGAAATCTTTTTTAGGTCCTTTAAAATTTTAAAATCACACACTTTATGACTTTAAACATATACAAGTCCTTTCAAATACTCAATATTCAATGTGATCGATTTTTTCTTACCTTACCAATCTACACCTTGGAAAATCATACTATCACAAACATTAACTCACCATGAAAAACTTTAATTATTATTTTTCCTCAACCATGTAACACAATCTCATTATTTAACAACATTAGCTCATATCTTGATTTTTTTTTATGAATATATGTATCTTAGATTATCACTGATCGACTTTCCATCAACTTTATCATATCTTTCTCTAAAAATTCAAGCATACTCATTATCAAACTCAAAACCATAAAAGAACTTATCATCACACTCAAGTCAAATGTATTTATACTTCTTTCTTAAATTTTATCAAATAGTATTTGACAAATATGATGAACTTGTGACACTATTATCATAAGTAGAGCAAAATAGATGAAATCACACGTCTCTAAAATCCCTGTTCTACAATATGAAGATACATCCTTTGTACTTGCACTCAAAGTGAATATCTTTGTTCTCGAACGCCTCCTTCCAATGACTAAACTGCATCCCACTAATTCTTTTTATTTCTGAATCTAACACTTTTCAATTTTATTCAAGCAGTGTTTCATCATCTCCTATGACTTTCCATGCAATCAAGCTACTCACCAAATAGTATTAAATCACAAAACTAAATGCTCGCAAGTAATTATATAGTTGCATCTCAATCACAATTAATTACGAACTCTTATTACCATTATGCTCAACTAGCTCTTTTATCACCACGAAGTAAACTTTGTCATCAATGTCACCTCAGTTATATCA
Source organism: Solanum pennellii (assembly GCF_001406875.1). Classification (NCBI taxonomy): domain Eukaryota; kingdom Viridiplantae; phylum Streptophyta; class Magnoliopsida; order Solanales; family Solanaceae; genus Solanum; species Solanum pennellii. The sequence continues at coordinate 57,684,453 of NC_028648.1, forward strand.
ATCAAATTCAAAGACTAACTTAATTTTATATGCTTTTTCTTACTAAAAGTTTTCAATTACCTTCATGCAAGAATACTCGCTGAGACTTCCTTTACCTATAAGCTTGTCATCCTAATATCGATCCACTTTCGTGGAGCTTACTATGAAATCATAACTCATTTACAGTCCTCGAGATACACTTCATAACCTAAACACATCAATACCGTACCAATGATCAATCACTAAAATTTTCCTTACACATACTACTTAACCCCAAAAATTTGTAGTAACAACCTAGTTGAATTCTTAAATATGAATACAATATCAAATCTCATTATACGAGCATGTGATAAAACTAATAACTCCTTATGTAGTTAGCATTTATGCTTAACGATCAACATACCCGCTTTCACATACCACTACTACCATATAGTGAAATTCCTTTACATCCACCACTATAACACATAATACCTACCGAGAAGATCATATCCAATCATGTCACACATTTCTATCTATCAAATAGATGTTACATGTTACCAAATTAGTTTTATATCCAGCCCAAGCTATATGAATCTTCCATAGGTCAGGTTAATATTAGAAGTAACGCACTCCATAACTCTAACCAAGTAAGAATCGATACTATTGTAGTAGTAATTCTAACCATAATTGGTGCATCATTTTCTAAGCAATTTATTCATGTTATGATAATTTTACTAATTGTAGTTTCCAAAGTTTAAGCTCCATTTAATCATTTCACTTTCAATCGTCAAACCACTTAAGATATTGTCTATACCACACAAGTAATGATCCCACTACTAGATGACTAGCCTAAAAATAAACATCAGGACGCTCATAAAGTACCTTACCCTACTATTTAACCTAATCATCAAAACATCCTAAAAATATTTCGTCAAGTTACTACTTAACTCAATTTATTCGAATCGTTTGACATTCTATATTTGATCACATATCTTTGTCATAAATCTACCACTTTCACCTTAGTATCATGTCTAACCTCCAATCCATACACGATACACCAAGTTCTAAATTAAGGAACCACACACGACTCATCACTATAAGTAAGAGAGAATAAAAGGAAACAATAAGACTCAGAATGGAAAAATGATGCACGATAGAGATTCTAGAAGTGAAGATTTATCTTAAAAGTCACTATAGCCTCTCGAAGATAAGTACAGACGTCTTCGTACCAATCATCGAGACTCTACTTCCACTCGACTTGTATACACGTGAGACCTAAGAACCAAGGGCTCTGATACCATGTTGTCATGACCCAAAAATGGATGTGATGACTCTCATCTTATCCCACCAAGACAAGTAAGCGTAAAATCCAATCACCTAATTACGTGCGGAAATAAAATCAAAGTTTAATAACAATTCAATTTAATTCAATCCCCACAACTTGGTTGTCACGTGTACAAGCCTCTAAAGTATTGCGAATGAATCAAAAGAAAGATACAAGTCTCATATGACATTGTTCCAAAAGTAGGACAAGATCATAAATAAGAGTAAGAAGGTCCACAGAAATGACAAGCAACTACCTCATAAATATCCATATGAAGCCTCAGACAAGAAGAAGAGAAATATCACAAAGTCTGGGCTAGTAACCTACAAAAAAATTGTAGTAACAAGGGTTGAGTACCAAACCACACGGTACCCAGCAAGTAAACGTCTAAACTCAAGCTAAGGGGACAAAATACGGGTACTCCTTACACACAATCAAACCTCCATAACTACAACCTGCATAAAATTCATCCCTACCTAACAGTTCACAGTTTTCATAGCACCCAGCTCATCAAAATCATTTTCAATAAATTTGCACATCCTCAACTACAAACTCAATATTCAACAATCAAAACTTTCACAAAAAGACACTCACAATATCAGCAACACACAAGATCAAGTTCATCAAGTAGAGATAATCAAATATCAAGTACTTTCCTACCACCAATAAAACACATAATCATCAAGAATGAAGGATGTCATGAGATGCAATGCAATATGATATTATGAAGTGATATGCCTCTATTTACCAATTTCTCTCTCAACCGTATATACATGATACTCCTCAAAAATACATCGAGAGTTCATGACCCATGGGGGACTCGCGAGGGCCATATACCGACACAAAGGATCTCCACGTGTTTGTGCGGACGATCTCAATGCACTATCATAAATCAAACAAATTCCGCACGGACGATCTCAATGTGCCCAAATCATAATCATAACTTTTCTATCGCACGGACGATCTCCACATGCCCAAATAATCATAACTTGATCTCAACACGGATGATCTCCACGTGTTAGACTTTTACTCATACTCAATCTCATGTCAATGCATGTGCACAATAAGATATCAAATAAAGGAGATGATGCAACGTCTCGATAAATCAAATGTCGCTGACATATAATCACCTCAATTATCACAAGTATACGGGTTTAGTAAAGAACACAATCACACATAATAAATCAAATCAATAATATATCAGTTAATGCCCATATACTTTGGCATTCTCGGATTACAATCCGCATTCTATAATAATAAACCTTCCCATTAAAACACTGGTACTCGTACCATTCTCAACACATCATATACAAACAAATAATCACATATTCTTTTATTACCCTTTTTTTTATATAATTAGAATTAATCAATGTGGATAGGTCAACCCATCACCAAGTCCATTACTCCCAAACATATACCACAAGAAAATACACGCATTTAATACACTTAACAAGGGTTTGGAAATTCACTTGCTTGAATCCAACAAGAATTTACCCCGGGACTTGAGCCCTTCCATTTGTTGAACTTCCAATTTAAAGAAATCTATCCACATACATAATCACAATAAGATTTTAGAACTAACAACACCCATATTGCTATAGGTTTAGCTTAAACCCAAAAACTCACTCAAATCGAAAATCAAGTTTAAGGTTAAGCGTTAATTCCCTCCAACAATAAAATCCTAATAGTTTGTGTTTAGTATAACACACATAATATTTAATTACCTATATCAATATCGATAAACTTAAACTATAATGTGATAATAAAATAACATTAAATTAAATAAAAATCAATTGTTTATGTACCAATGGTGAATACTATACGGACTCTTAGTACTTGTTACACCTATTCGTCCAATTGCACAACCACAAATCACCTGCTAGAGCATTTTTTCAATTTAATTTTATTTTCAATTTCGGAAAGGAATCATTAATTAATGCCAACCTCCTTTACAATTGTAGGAATAATTTATAGAGCTAATATCCTAAATCAGCATTTTAACCATTACATCATACNCTCCCTCTACATTAACTTAAAAACTAAAAACCTCTATTGCTCCTTAACCTAAACAATATACAATGAATTCTCAAACACTTTTCACCACCAATGTTGCGCTCCAAACGATTCTTTCTTTGGGGGATCTGTTATTCATGGTAAAATATTAGTTAATTGATATGTATATACAAGCTTCAGGACAACGTATATCCCGATTTTGCTAGCATATTTTTTTTAAAAAAATAATAAGATAATATTAAACATGAGTAAAAACATTAATATAAATTTGAAGAAAGAAAGTACAAATTGATTTTGACAAATAATTAAGCTATTTAAATGAATTATTTGTTCAATACAATATATTAAAGATGACTTAAACTTAGAAAAAATAATTAAATTTAGTTATATTGGTGCAATGTGTAATCAAATAATAAATATGTGGTTGTTTATACAACTATAACATGACATTATAAATATAAGTTGTACCAAAATTTTCAAAACTAATGTTACTACAAATAGCTCTAAAGAATTTTACTCAAAATTAAGGCACGTATATGCATTTTAAAGTGTAAGCATATAACCAACCTTTTTTTTTCATAATACAATTGTAAGAATAGTTTTATAGAGCTAGTATACTAAATTAGCATTTTAACCATTACATCATACAAATAAAAAATAATTATTTATATGGAAGAAAATAAATATCAAACTCGGTATCATATTCTTACTATTATATATATATATATATATATATAAACACCATCTATTGGTCCCTCTACATTCAGTTAAAAAAACTGAAAACCTCTACTGCTCCTTAAACTAAAAAATATACAATGAATTCCCAAAGACTTTCCACCACCAATGTTGCGCTCCAAACGATTATTTCTTCAGGGGCTCTGTTATTCATGATAAAATCTTAGTTAATTGATATGTACATACTTGCTTCAGGACACGTGCGTTGCACGTGTGTTCCAATTTTGCTAACATATTTTTTAAAAAAATAATAAGATAGTATTAAACATGTGTAAAAAGAGTAATATAAATTTGAAGAAAGAAAGTACAAATTGAATTTGACAAATAATTGAGCTACATAAATGGCTTAGTTGTTCAATACAAAATATTAAAGATTAATTAAACTTAGAAAAAAACAATTAAATTTAGTTATATAGGTTCAATGTGTAATTAAATAATAAATATGTGGTTGTTTGTAAAACTACAACATGACATTATAAAATATAAGTTGTACCAAAATTTTCAAAACTAATGTTACTAAAAATAGCTCTGAATAATCTTACTCAAAATTAAGACATTTATATGCATTTTAACGTGTAAGCATATAACTAACCTTTATTTTCATAATACAATTGCAGGAATAATTTTATAGATATAGTATCCTAGATCAGCATTTTAATCATTACGTCATACAATTAAAAAACAATTATTTTTATGGAAGAAAATAAATATCAACCTCATTATCATATTCTTACAATATATATAAACACCCTCTAATGGTCCCTCTACATTAACTTAAAAACTAAAAACCTCTATTGCTCCTTAACCTAAACAATATACAATGAATTCTCAAACACTTTCCACCACCAATGTTGCGTTCCAGACGATTCTTTCTTTGGGGGCTCTGTTATTCAAGATAAAATCTTAGTTAATTGATATGTACATACTAGCTTCAGGACACGTACGTTGTACGTGTGTTTCGATTTTGCTAACATATTTTTTTTAAAAAAATAATAAGATACTATTAAACATGTGTAAAAAGAGTTATATAAATTTGAAGAAAGAAAGTACAAACTGAATTTGACAAATAATTAAGCTACTTAAATGACTTAGTTGTTCAATACAAAATATTAAAGATGACTTAAACTTAGAAAAAACAATTAAATTTAATTACTTAGGTGCAATGTGTAATCAACTAATAAATATGTGGTTGTTTGTACAGCTACACCATGACATTATAAAATATAAGTTGTACCAAAATTTTCAAAACTAATATTACTACAAATAGCTCTAAAGAGTCTTACTCAAAATTAATACACATATACGCATTTTAAAGTGTAAGCATATAACTAACTTTTTTTCCATAATACAATTGTAGGAATAATTTTATAGAGCTAGTATCCTAAATCAACATTTTAACCAGTACGTCATACAAATAGAAAACAATTATTTTTAAGGAAAAAAAATAAATATCAACCTCAGTATCATATTCTTTATATATATATATATATATATATATATATATATATATAAACACCCTCTATTGGTCCCTCTACATGCACTTAAAAACTGAAAACCTCCATTGCTCCTTAACCTAAACAATATACAATGAATTCTCAAAGACTTTCCACCACCAATGTTGCGCTCCAAACGATTATTTCTTCGGGGGCTGTGTTATTCATGGTAAAATCTTAGTTAATTGATATGTATATACTAGCTTCAGGACACGTGCGTTGCACGTGTGTTCCAATTTTGCTAGCATTTTTTTAAAAAAATAATAAGATAATATTAACATGTGTAAAAAAAGTAATATAAATTTGAAGAAAGAAAGTACAAATTGAATTTGACAAATAATTGAGCTACATAAATGACTTTGTTGTTCAATACAAAATATTAAAGATAACTTAAACTTAGAAAAAATAATTAAATTTAGTTATATAGGTGCAATGTGTAATTAAATAATAAATATGTGGTTGTTTGTAAAACTACAACATGACATTATAAAATATAAGTTGTACCAAAATTTTCAAAACTAATGTTACTGCAAATAGCTCTGAGGAATCTTACTCAAAATTAAGACACTTATATGCATTTTAACGTGTAAGCATATAATAACTTTTTTTTCCATAATACAATTGTAGGAATATCCTAAATCAGCATTTTAACCATTACATCTTTCAATTAAAAAACAATTGTTTTTATGAAAGAAAATAAATATCAACCTCAGTATCATATACCGACACGGACGATCTCCACGTGTCTATCCGGATGATCTCAACGCACTATCATAATATCAAACAATTTCCGCACGGATGGTCTCCACGTGCCCAAATTACAATCTTAACATCTCACCATCCCCAGCACGGACGATCTCCACTCAATCTCATCTCAATGCATGTACACAATATTATTTCAATATAAGGGGATGATGATGCATCTCACTCAATCAATATCAACATAATACATAACCACCTCAATTATCACAATTATACGGGTGTAATAAAGAAAACACAATCACACAATATTTTCAAGTCAATAATATATCATCTAATGCCCATATGCTTTGGAAATTCTCAAATTACAATCCACATACTATAGTAGTAACTTTCCGTTTTATAACACCGGTACTTGTATCAATGCATGTCTCACCATCGATGTGAGACCCCCATATTTCGCCCTTACCCCTTTGTCAATTTTCATTCTTAATCTCTAATTAGGAAAACATCCTTCAACAAGTCTAAAAAGTGTTAACATACCTCAAGTGCCGAGCTAGTGTCACGAATCCTCAAGATAGTTCCTTCCCTTTTTTCAAAGCTTCGGAATATTCACGATCTACCAATGATGCAATATTCGTAAGTAAGCGAGTTTGTAGACATTCAAATTATTATATGTCTATCATTGACCCTAAAAATCACTCATATTTCTAACTGAACTTCAAATCTTGATATATATTGGTGTGCCATAATTTTCGTACTTGCTAATGTCAAGCCAAGAACTTAACTCTAACCTCTTCAAATATACTTAAATTCAATGTTAAATCATATAATATACACCTAATAATTAATTATCAATCTCAATATATTAAATTTAAATCCTAATTTAATAATTAGCTTAAGCAGGTCAACGTAAGAAAGTACACTCCAGACAAACACGAGCACTGCAACATGATCTGCAAGTCATTTTTTAATATGCCAATCTTAACATACAAATGCCAATCATTGGAACATGATTTCCAATGATTGCCATGATTGCCAATGATTGGCTCATGGTATTTTCCTCCAATATTGACAAATCATTACCACATAATGCCTACAACCATATTGACTCCATTTTTCATCCCAAGCATGCTGCTCCTCGTCCCTTTTTTGATTATTTTATTTTAAACAAGTTTCCATACACTCTTCCCTTTAATACAATCACATGACCCTAAATATTTTCCTTCAACTTCATTAAGTGTAACAACTAAACTTCTAATAATAATAACAGAAACAACATACTCTAACTACAACTGCGAAGAAAATTATTCATCGTTCTCTGCCAATTTTCCTATCAATTCCATTATAATACTAATAAATAGACGAACAAGGGATCAACTTTCCATCTACCTTACATTCATTATGATCCATATAACAATCAAGAAATTTTCTAAATTTCTTCTTACCTGAAGATTTCGTTGGTTCTCTGATGTTCTGATGCAGATGTTATTAATGGGGATGTGCAAGATCATGTCGAGGGGGATGGGACAGCTCAGGCTCCACCCAGTACTATTGTAACCCAGTGCTTCAAGAGGGGATAACTCAAGCAGGAGCTTTGCCTATCACTTCTGATGGCTCACACACCCGTGTTGGAGGTCAGACTCCAGATCTGATAGTTGCTCCAGATTCTCAAGCTCCCAGGACTCAGCCAACTGCTATTGTAGCTCCTCGTTTGGATAGTATGGAGTTTCCAGATATTGCATCACATTTGGCGAACAGACCTTTTATGACCATTGATGAGCAAAAGATGTTTGGGAGGTTCAGACTAATGTATCCTCCTACTTATATTGGTGACTTAACTTAGGATGCATATGAATTTATAGTTAGTTGTCATGAGAGATTGCATAATCTTGGATTAGTGGAGTCTTATGGAGTTGACTACACAGCGTTTCAGATGACTGGCTCTGCCAAGCAGTGGTGGAGGGATTATATTAGTAGTAAGCCAGCTGGATCTCCTCCACTATCCTGGACTCAGTTTACTCAGGTATTTCTATGCAAATTGGTTCCACGCAGTGAGAGGGAGCACAAGAGGGCCGAGTTTAAGGGTTTGCAGCAAGGTGGTATGTCAATTACAAAGTATGAGGGTAAATTTCATGCCTTGGATAGGCATGCTTCGATGATACTTCCCACAGAGGCTGAGAGAGTGAGAAGGTTTGTTAAGGGGCTGATTATTTCAATTCGTCTAGGAGTTTCTCAGGTTGCTGATTCTGGTGCTCTGTTCCAGAAAGTTGTAGATATTGCTAAAGAGTTGGAGATGATTTGATGTGAGGGATTTGAGCAGCGTGAGGGCAAGAGGATCCGTTATTTAGGTGATTATGGTGGTGCTCCGTCTAGGATTCGAGGTTATATAGGGAGAGGTGATCAATCTCAATCCATTCATGATGATATACCAACATCTGAGGCTGGTTACGCTGGGCATAGTTCTTTGAGCTCATTGCACACTTCACGGGGTTCATCTTGTAGACCTATAGTTCGTGGAGGGCATTCTAGTCATTCAGGTTCCTTTCATCAACATGTGTCTCGTAGGGGATGTTTTAAGTGTGGTGATATGGGACACTTTGTGAGAGACTGCCCTAGGACTAGACGAGGTGACTTACATCACGGTTCTCAGACTTCCACTTTCAGGGCTGCATAACCTCCAGCTGGGGGTGGTCGCTATTAAATCTTCTTGACGATCAAGCACAGAGTGGTCGAGGTGGTTCTCATTCAGGTAGAGGTGGTTCTCCTTCTGGTCGAGTTGGTGGTCGTGAAGGTTCACAATCTGAGGGAGGGCCTTCCTAATGTTATGCTTTTTCGGGTAGGCCAGAGTCTGAGGCTTCAGATGCTGTTATCACAGGTATTATTCCGGTTTGTCATCGACCAACTAATGTATTATTTGATCCAGGCTCTATTTATTCTTATATGTCCACATATTTTGCTTCTAGTTTGGATATATCATGTGAGTCCCTTGATTTGCCGATACATGATTCCAATCTTGTTGGAGATTCTATAGTTGTAGATCGGGTATATCAATTATGAATTGTTACCTTGATGGGGTATGACACTTATGCAAATTTAAAGGTCTTAGATATGGTAGATTTTGATGTGATTCTTGGTATGGATTGGTTATCTTCTTACCACACAATTTTAAATTGCAATGCCAAGACAAGTACTTTAGCTATGCCTGGAATTCCTATAGTATAATGGAGAGGTTCTCTTAGTCACCCTCCTAAGGGTGTGATATCATTTCTTAAGGATCGTCAGTTGTAACAGAGAGGATGTTTAACTTACTTGGCACACATTGGAGATACTAGTATTGAGACTCCTATGCTTGAGTCTATTCCAGTGGTGAGTGAATTTTCATAGGTATTCCCGATCGATTTTCAAAGTCTTCCACCAGATCGTGATATTTATTTTTGTATTGATGTGGAGCCAGGAACTCATCCTATTTCCGTTCCTCCTTATCGTATGGCACTGGCTGAATTAAAAGAGTTGAAGGAGCAGTTGCCGGATTTGTTGAGCAAGGGTTTTATTAGTCCAAGTGTATCTCCTTGGGGTGCTCCAGGGTTATTTGTGAAGAAGAAAGAGGGATCTATATGTATGTGTATTGACTATCGGTATTTGAACAAGGCAACCATCAACAATAAGTACCCGTTACCTCGTATTGATGATTTATTTGATCAGTTGCAGAGTGCTTCATTTTTCTCCAAGATTGATTTGAGAACTGGCTATCATCAGCTGAAGGTTAAGGCGGAGGATATCCCTAAGACAACCTTTCGAACATGTTATGGCCATATCGAGTTTTTGGTAATGTATTTTGGATTGACTAATGCCCATGCAACTTTTATGGACTTGATGAATGGAGTTTTAAGACCCTATTTGGATTTCTTTGTTATTGTGTTCATAAATGATATATTGATATACTCACGCACTAAGGAGGAACATGAGCATCATTTGAGGATTGTGCTTGGGATTCTAAAGGAGAAGAAGCTTTATGGAAAGTTTTCAAAGTGTGAGTTATGGCTTGGTTCGGTAGCATTCTTGGAACATATAGTGTCCAAGCAGGGTATTATGGTGGGTCCTAAGAATATTGAGGAAGTTAGAGATTGGGTCAGACCTGCTTCCGTTACTGAGATAGGTTATTATGGATGGTTTGTAGAGGGTTTCTCATCCATTGCATCTCCATTAACTAGATTCACACAAAAGGAGGTGAATTTTAAGTGGTCTAACGAGTGTGAGATTAGTTTCTAAAAGCTCAAGAATTTATTGACTACTGCTTTGATTTTGACCCTACCCTTGGAGGGAGAGGTTTTTGTTGTACATTGTGATAATTCTCGGATTGGTCTTGGTTGTATATTAATGCAGAAGGGAAAGGTGATAGCTTATGCTTCGCAGTTTAAGGTTCATGAGAAGAACTACTCGATTCATGATTTAGAGGTAGCAGGTGTTGTGTTTGCATTGAAGATTTGGACGCATTATCTTTATGGTGTGCATTGTGAGGTGTTCACGGATCATCGTAGTCTCTAGTATATATTAAATCAGAGGGATCTCAATTTCAGGCAGCAGAGATTGTTGGAGTTGCTCAAGGACTACGACATGACTATTCTTTATCATCCAGGCAAGGCAAATGTTGTAGCAGATTACTTGAGTCGGAAGGCGGTAAGTTTGGGTAGTCTAGACATATTACAGGTTGGTGAGCGTCCTTTAGCTAGGGATGTCCAATCCTTGGCGAATAGCTCTGTGAGACTTGACATTTCAGAAACTGGTAAGGTGTTGGCTTATATAGAGGCTAGATAATCCTTGTTGGAGCATATTTAGGCTCAAAAGTTTGATGATGGTGATTTATGTAAGATTGGAGACAAGGTGTTAAAAGGAGAAGCCAAGGCTGCAATTCTTGATAATGAGGGAATTTTGAGGATTAAAGGTCGTATATGTGTTCCTCGTACATGTGATTTGACTAGATTGATCATGGAGAAGGCTCATAGTTCGAGGTACTCTATTCATCCTGGGGCTACTAAGATGTATCGTGACTTGAAGCAACATTATTAGTAGGGTCGTATCAAGAGAGACATAGTAGATTTTGTATCCCGGTGTTTGAATTGTCAACATGTGACATATTAACACCAAAAGCCTGGAGGTGTGACACAGAGGATGCCTATAACTGAGTAGAAGTGGGAGCGTATTGTTATGGACTTTGTGGTAGGATTGTCACGTAACTTGGGTAAGTTTGATGCTATAAGGGTCATTGTGGATCGACTGACTAAGTCTGCACACTTTGTACCAGTTCAGACTACCTATAACTCAAAGAAGTTAGCCAAGATCTATATTTGAGAGATAGTTCGTTTGCATGGGATTCCTATATCTATTATTTCAGATCGTGGAACCCAATTTACATCTCATTTATGGCGTCCTATGCAGAAGGAGTTGGGCACTCGAGTGGATCTCAGTACAACTTTTCACCCTAAGACTAATGGTCAGTCTGATAGGATTATCCAGATTTTGAAGGACATGTTGCGGGTGTGTGTGATTGACTTTGGTGGTCAGTGGAATCAGTTCTTGCCATTAGCAGAGTTTGTTTACAATAATAGTTACCATTCGAGCATTGAGATGACATGATTTGAGGCCGTGTATGGTAGAAGATCTCGATCTCCAATTGCTTGGTTTGATGCATTTGAAGTTAGACCGTGGGGTACAAATTTGCTAAAGGAGTCCTCGGACAAGGTCAAACTGATCCAAGATAGACTTCTCATGGCTCAGAGTAGGCAAAAGAGTTATGCAGATCGGAAGGTTTGTGATTTGGAGTTTATGGTTGGAGAGAGGGTTCTATTGAAGGTTTCACCCATGAAGGGTTTGATGAGATCTGGAAAGAAGGGCAAGTTGAGCCCAAGGTATATTGGTCCTTTCGAGGTTGTGGAGCACACTGGTGAGGTGGCGTATCAGTTAGCTTTGCCACCTGCTTTGTCAGGTGTCCATCCTGTATTTCATATTTCGATGCTGAAGAAGTATCATCAGGGTGGTGCTCATGTGATTCAGTGGGATTCAGTGTTACTTATTTAGAATTTAACTTTTGAGGAGGAGCCGGTTACCATTTTGGATAGGCATATTTGAAAGTTGAGGTCAAAAGAGATTGATTCAGTGAAGGTTCAATGGAAGCATCGTCCAGTGGAGGGAGGCTACATGGGAGACCGATTCAGACATGATGAGTAAATATCCTCAGTTTTTTGAGCATTTAGGTGAGTTCTTTTTCCTTTTTTATGTTCAAGGACGAACGTTTATTTAAGTGGTAGGTGATGTAATGACTCGCTAGGTCGTTTTGAGAACTCGAACTATCATGACTCTTCCGTAGAAATTAAAATAGAAATTTTAAAATATTCGGTAACCACGATTATTTAATTGTCGGATATTTGTTAAATGATTAATATAGCTGAATATTTAATGGGCCAAAATAGTACATAATTTAATTAAGACCCTTAGCCCATACATTGAATTAAGTTAAATGAGTGATTAGTATAACCCCAATAACATATTCTGACAAAATGTGTACGGGAAAAGAAACCACAGAATTTAGATTGCGAACGTTCCGAAGCTTTGCAAAGAGGAAAGGAAAAATCTTGAAGATTGGTGACACGAGTTCGACATTTAAGGTATGTTAAGACTTTTTAGAGTTGTTGAAGGACGTTTTCCTAATTAAAAATTTAAAAAATTTTGAAATAGACAATAGGTAAGGGCGAAAGATGGGGGTCTCGTATCAATGGTTTGATGGGCATTGGTACAAGTATCGGTGTTATAAAAGGGAAAGTTACTACTATATAATGTGGATTGTAATTTGAGAAGGCCAAAGCATATGGGCATTAGCTGATATATTATTGACTTGAAATTCTTGTGTGATTGTGTTTTCTTTATTAAACACGTATAGTTGTGATAATTGAGGTAGTTATGTATTATGTTGATACTTGATTGATTGAGGTTAATCATCATCCCCTTATTTGAAATAATATTGTGTACATGCATTGACATGAGATTGAGTATAAGTTGGGCACGTGGAGATCGTTCCGTGCTAGTATGGTGAGATATTAAGATTGTGATTAGGGCACGTGGAGACCATCCGTGCAAAATTTGTTTGATTTTATGATAGCGCGTTGAGATCTTCTGCACAGACACATGGACATCGTCCGTGTCGGTATATGGACCTCGCGAGACCCCCGTGAGTAATGAACTCGTGATGTATTTCCGAGGAGTATCATGTATATACGGTTGAGAGAATACTGGGTATTATGAGACATATCATTTCCTGGCATTATATTGCATTGCATTTCATCACATCCTTCATTCTTGATGATTATGTGTTTTATTTGGTAGTTGGAAAGTACTTGATGTTGGATTACCTCTATTTGATGAAAGTTGACTGGTAAGTGTAATATAGACTTGTATAATTAAAAATTTTGATTTTTTTCTTATATAAACTCCCGTTACTACTTCTTCATTGTCGGTAAATAAGGTATATTGGGTACACATAATTTCATACTCATAATACACTTGTTTCATCTTTGTGGTGCAGATTCGATTCCGAGTAGGAGCACATCTCGTGTAGCAATTTGAGTTCGAGTTGGAGTGTCTTGGAGTTGTGATGAGCTGCTTGACTGTTCTGTGGCCTACACCTCCCTTTATCTTTTACTTATTCTGTCATTTAATATTCAGACAGGATATCTCTTATGTTAGATTAGTCATTTTAGTTTCAGACTTACATCGTATTTTAGAAGCTCTTGTACTTAAGACACCAATTCTTGGGGTGGTATTTTATTTAGTTTTCGCATTTCATACTTATAAGGAACTCAGTGTTGGAGATTTTTTGTCACGACCCAAAATAATTCATGAGTGGCACCCACACTTACCTCCTTAGGTGGGCGAACTAACACATCTAAACCCCAACATATACCAATAGTTCAACTATAAATAATATAAATAATGCGAAAGCTCCAAAAGAAACTAAGCAACCAATTTAAATAAGTTTCTAAAGTTTAATACTTATCATCCCAAAATCTGATAGTCATCACATCAAGGACATCTATTTCTAAATTGCCAAGTCTAAGAGTGTTTAAGAGACCAAAATAAGCTAAAAGATGGTCCATGTCCGAAATTCGAAGACATCAAGACATGAATGAGAGAATCCAGCACGAGCTAGAATTAATAGCTCACCCTGAACTCTGATGTGCTGGAGACTGGATAGAGCTGAGGGAGAGTCGAAGTCGATGGTACACTTGCTGCACTCCACAAAAGAACAGAGAAGAAAATACAAGTAGGGGTCAGTACAAGGAACACGTACTGAGTAGGTATAATCGGCCAACTCAAAATAGAAATCAATATATATTGAATAATAATATAAAATCAACGACAATACTTAACAGGTGGCAAGCAACAAAACACATAAACCATTGACAACAACACCATAACAGTTACACTATCAATCACAACATCAAGCACACCTATGAGGACTCATGCCTCCACACCACACTCATTTGAAAGATTCTTTGAGGTTAAGTATATTAAGTTATTTCAAGATTCCTTTTCTTTAATGTTATTTTGTCGGAACGTTAATCACTAAATTATTTGGAATCTATAAACCCATGTGTTGACAACAACTTATTTCAATTTGCTGCTCCAATTATTTATTACGTTCATATCTTCTAAGTGAGCCGAAAACCCTTAAGTTACACAAATTCATAATGTCCTCCCAACTATCAAACCAAATTCTCCAAACTAACATATTCTCCCATAACAATATATACTATATTCCCTCAAGTCCAATTTGCATCAATGAGTCCGTTTCTAATATTTTTTTTCAATACACTTTTTCGACCTTCTCTTCACTATTCATATATAATAATTGATATGAAACAACACACCATGTAAATAAGATTAGATTTAGGAGGCGTGATTGATGTACCTGAGTCCACGATATTATCCTTGTGTTTATACGGTGACGATATGGACGTCCTCTTTCTCACCCAAACCCTTGTTCTTCTACAAACTATTTAATCCCTAATTATTATATAAAACTAATAATAAAAATAGTAAAAGTGACTCACTATTAAATTTAATGTTATTTTCTTTAACCACCAACTAAATATATTATTAAAACTACCCCATTAATTCTATAATTATAATTACGAATAGTCCAAAACATCCTTTTAAATCTATCGGAAAGTATATTCTGACATAAAAAAGTTCTAGTACTCAAAATGATCGAAAATGGTTGTTACAGTAGATACCAATTTACCAATCGTTCGTCCTCGAACGATAATAGGAAGAAAGGCGAGGGCGAGAAAGAGTACCTGAATCTGTAAAAAGATGTGGTTATCTTTCTTGCATATCAATCTCACTCTCCCAAGTGGACTCTTCAACTGGCCGATTTTTCCACTGAACCTTGATAGATGTTATCTCCTTTGATCTCAACTTGCGGACCTCCCTACCTAGAATAGCAACATGTTCCTCCTCATAAGACAGATTCTCATCAAGAAGAACTGAATTCCAACGAATAATGTAATTTCCATCACCATGGTATTTTTTCAACATAGACACATGAAATACCGGGTGCACTCCTGACAGCCCTGGAGGCAAGGCCAATTCATAGGCTACCTCCCCCACGCGCTTAAGAACTTCAAATGGTCCAATATACCTCAGACTAAGCTTACGTCGCTTACCAAACCACATTACTCCTTTAATGGGTGAAACCTTCAGCAAGACTTGTTCACCCTCCATAAAATCCAAGTCCCTAACCTTCCGATCTGCATATTCCTTCTGCCTACTCTGAACTGCTAAAATCTTTTCTTGAATAAATTTTACTTTCTCTAATGATTCCCTCAGAAGATCAGTACCCCAAGGTCTAACCTCAAATGCATCAAACCAACCAATGGGAGACCTACATCTCCTCCCATACAGTGCCTCAAATGGGGCCATATCAATACTTGAGGGATAGCTATTGTTGTACGAAAACTCTGCTAAAGGTAAGAATTTATCCCAATAACCACCAAAATCTATCACACACGCAGGAAGCATATCCTCCAGCACTTGAATTGTCCGCTCAGATTGCCCATCGGTCTGAGAGTGAAATACAGTACTAAGATCCAATCTAGTACCTAATTCAACATGTAGGGTCCTCCAAAACTTAGAAGTAAATTGTGTACCTCTATCTGATATGATGGAAAATGGAACTCTATGCAATCGAACAATTTCTGAGATATAGAGTTTGGCTATCTTCTCTGCATTATAAGTCATCTTGACCGAAATGAAGTGAGCAGAATTAGTTAACCTGTCAACAATTACCCAAATAGAATCAGATTTACTCAATGTCTTTGGAAGACCAACTACGAAATCCATTGCAATTCTTTCCCACTTCCATTCAGAAATGGGCATTCTCTGAAGTATCCCTCCAGGCCTCTGGTGTTCATACTTTACCTGCTGACAGTTTGGGCATTGTGCAACAAAATCAACAATGTCACGCTTCATTCTACTCCACCAAAAATGTTGCTTTAGATCACGATATATCTTGGTTGCACCAGGATGTATAGAATATCTTGAACTGTGAGCCTCTGTAAGAATAGTGTGAGTCAAATCATCAACACGAGGCACACATACCCTTCCCTTAATCCTCAAGACGCCTTCTTCATCAATTACTGCCTCTTTAGCCTCTCCTCGCAATACCATATCTCGATTTCGGCTCAGCTTCTCATCAGCAAACTGATTTCCCTTAATCTTGTCAAGAAAAGAAGATCTTGCCTCCACACAGGCCAAAAATCCTCCTTTATCTAGTACTTCCAGCCTCATAAAGTCATTAGCCAGAGTCTGAACCTCTCTAGCCAATGGGCGTCTAGAAACCTGTAAGTGGGCTAAACTACCCATGCTCCCTGCTTTTCTACTTAAAGCATCTTCCATAACATTAGCTTTTCCTGGGTGATATAAAATAGTAATATCATAGTCCTTCAATAGCTCCATCCACCTCCTCTGCCTCAAATTCAAATCTTTCTGAGTAAAGACATATTGTAAACTACGATGATCTGTATAAAATTCACACTTGACCCCATATAGATAATGTCTCCATTGCTTTAATGCAAATACAACTGCATCCAACTCCAAATCATGGGTCGGATAGTTACATTCATGCACTTTCAATTGCCTTGAAGCATAAGCAATTACATTCCTCTCCTGCATTAGCACTGTACCCAAACAAGAATAAAATATATCACAACAAACAATAAAATTCTTACCTTCCACTAGCAAGGTAAGAATCGATCCAGTAGTCAACAAGGTCTTGAGTTTTTGGAAGCTTTCTTCACATTTATCCGACCATACAAATGGAACATTCTGCTTAGTCAAATTTGTCAGCTGGGAAGCAATAGAAGAAAATCCCTTGACAAATCGACGGTAGTAGCTAGCTAAACCAACAAAGCTCCTTACCTCTGAAACATTAGTAGGTCTTACCCAACTCTTCACTGCTTCAATTTTAGAAGGATCCACCATCACTCCATCCTTAGAAACCACGTGCCCCAAGAAGGACACTGAATCGAGCCAAAACTCACACTTGGAGAATTTGGCATAAAGCCTTTTTCCCTTAACAACTCCAATACAATTCTCAAATGCTCCTCATGTTCTTTCCTGCTCTTTGAGTATATCAGTATATCATCAATAAATACAATAACAAAGAGGTCCAGATATGGCTTAAAAATCCCGTTCATCAGGCTCATGAAAACAGCAGGGGCATTCGTAAGCTCAAAAGACATACCTGGTTCAAAAAGCAGTCTTTGGAACATCTGTTGCCCGTATTTTCAATTGATGATAACCGGATCTCAAATCAATTTTAGAGAAGACACAAGCACCTTGTAACTGATCGAACAAATCATCAATGCGAGGAATGAGATACTTGTTCTTAATAGTTACCTTATTCAGCTGCCTATAATCTATGCACATTCGAAAACTTCCATTTTTCTTCTTCACAAATAAAGTAGGAGCACCCCAAGGGGATGCACTCGATCTAATAAAACCTTTACCTAACAACTCCCGAAGTTAGGACTTTAACTCCCTTAACGCAGCTAGAGCCATTCTATAAGGGGGAATGGAAATGGGGCGAGTACCCAGCTCCAGGTCAATACAAAAATCAATATCTCTATCCGGTGGCATACCAGGAAGGTCTGCAGAAAACACATCCAGAAAATCACGGACTATCGAAACAGACTCAATCAAAGGCACTTTGGAAGTATCATCCTTGAGATATGCCAAGAAAGCTAAACAACCCTTACTCACCAACCTCTTAGCACGAATAAAAGAGATAATACGAACTAGAGTGGAAATATAGTCACCCTCCCACACTAGAGGATCTGTCCCAGGCTTGGCTAATGTCATAGTTTTGGCATTACAATCTAAGATTGCATAATTTGGAGAAAACTAAGTCATACCCAGAATTACATCAAAATCAACCATCTCTAGAATAATCAAATCTACATAAGTATTGCTCCCCAAAAAAGTCACAAGGCAAGACCTATACAACTTCTCAACAATCACAGACACACCCACAGGAGTAGAGACACGAATAGGCATGTCAAGCAAATCACAATATAAATCAAGACCAGTAGCAAATGAGGAAGATACATATGAAAATGTGGATCCAGGATCAAACAATACAGAAGACATGCAATCACAGACCAAAAGAGTACCTATGATAACAGCATCAGATGTCTCTGCTTCAGAACTCCCGGGGAAAGCATAACAATGGGCCCTATCACTTGTCTGTCTATTACCCCTACCAAGCTGCGCTGCAGTAGTTCCAACTTGCCCGCCACCCCGACTGAACTGGTGACCACCATTACCTTGGCCACCACGTTCTCCAGAATGGCGGCCTCTACCATGACCACCTCTACCTCTAACTACTGGGGTCTGTAACTCTGTTTTGGACAATGTTTCCTTATATGTCCAGCCTCTCCAATCCATAACAATTCCTGGAGTCAATTATAGGTCTCTATGAAAATGACGAAGTCTGAAGATAACCTCCAAACTCAGAAAAAGGCTGACTGGTCTGCGATGGACCCCCAACTGAAGCCTGCAATGAAGACTAAATAGGATGGGCTAGGTAACCTCCTGAACTCTTCCCTCTGGAGTAAGAACCACTAAACTCACCTCCCTTACGGAACTTCTTAAGTGTCGACGCTGTGGTGAAGTAGTCTGGCTTCACCCCTTCTACCTCTATCACAAAATCAACCACTTCCTGAAAGGATTTTGCTGCAGCAGCTACCTATAAGGCTGACATCTGCAAATCTGACCTCAATCCTTTCACAAAGCGGTGAATCCTCTCTTGTGGACTGAAGCAAAACGGAGTGGCATACCTGGATAGTGCATGAAACTTGGCCTCATAAGCAGCAACAAACATCCTTCCTTGCTCTAGGCTCAGGAACTCATCTCTCCTCCTATCCCTCAAAGTCTGGGGTATATACTTCTCCATAAATAAGTTAGAAAATGATGCCCAAGTCATAGGTGGCGCCTTTGCTGGTTGACACTCAACATATGATCGCCACTACATTTTGGCATCTGCCTGAAACTGGTAGGTCACAAACTCGACACCGAATCGTTCTACTATGTCCATCTTATGTAGCAGCTCATGACAATCAACCAAAAAATCATAGGCATATTCAGATTCAGCACCCTTGAAGACCGGAGGTTTCAACTTTAAGAACTTAATGAAAAGTTCATGCAGATCACGTGTCATTATAGATCCTGTAGTCAATCGAGGAAACGTGCCTACTTCCAATGATTGCATACATACGGGGGGGGGGCACAAGAGCTGCATGTTGTTCTCTCTGAATCTGAGGTGCTGGTGCAGAAAACACTGGAGGTATCTGGGCCTGATTAGATAACCCGCTAAGATAAGTAAGAACTTGATTAATCATCTCTGGAGTAAGCTGGGGTGATATTTCCTTATCCTGACTCTTCTCATTTTCCCCTTCTTCACCCTCTCTCACTACCTCATCAGTCGGTGGAGGAGTCACTGCTCTATTCCTAGCTGGACCACATGTTTGTCCTCTGCCTCTAGTGGCGTCCTCCTGCGACCTCTACCACGGCCTCTTGCCACCGCTCCTCCTCGAGTTACAGCCCCAATGGTTGGCTCAGACGCACCCTGTCTTGCTGGTGTTGTTGTTCGCACATTTGTTGCTCTAGTTCTAACCATCTGCGAAATAGAGTGAGAAGGTTAGATACCAATTTGTATCACCCAGATACCAATTGGATCCAAGTAATATCACGAACGAAAGAAAGAATGGAGTTTTCCTAAAGTCTTATAGCCACTCAAAGAAAAGTAAAGGCGTCCCCATACCGTTCCTCAAGACTCTACTAGACTTGTCCTTGTGTGATGAGACCAACAAACCTAACGCTCTGATACCAAGTTTGTCACGACCAAAAATAATTCGTGAGTGGCACCCACACTTACCTCCTTAGGTGGGCAAACCAACACATCTAAACCCCAACATATACCAATAGTTCAACTATAAATAATGCGAAAGCTCCAAAAGATACTAAGCAACCAATTTAAATAAGTTTCTAAAGCTTAATACTCATCATCCCAAAATCTGATAGTCATCACATCAAGGACATCTATTTCCAAACTACCAAGTCTAAGAGTGTTTAAGAAACCAAAATAAGCAAAAAGATGGTCCATGTTCGAAATTCAAAGACATCAAGACGTGAATGAGAGAATCTAGCACGAGCTAGAATTAATCGCTCACCCTGAACTCTGATGTGCTGGAGACTGGCTAGAGCTGAGGGCGAGTCAAAGTCGATGGTACACTTGCTGCACTTCACAAAAGAACAGAGAATAAAATACAAGTAGGGGTCAGTACAAGGAACACGTACTGAGTAGGTATCATCGGCCAACTCAAAATAGAAATAATATATATTGAATAATAATATAAATCAACCACAATACTTAACAGGTGGCAAGCAACAAAACACATGAACCATTAACAACAACACCATAACAGGTACACCATCAATCACAACATCAAGCACACCTATGAGGACTCATGCCTCCACACCATACTCATTTGAAAGATAGGTTCTTTGAGGTTAAGTATATTAAGTTACTTCAAGATTCTTTTCCTTTAATGTTATTGTGTCGGAACGTGACACTCTGATCCCATATACCGTGTCGGAACGTAACACTCCAATCCAATAATACCGTGTCGGAACGTGACACTCTTATCCAATTATCTTATTATTTTATTTCATCAAGCCTTCTTTATTCAAGGCGTCATTTTACTAGAGAAGGTTCAAGATTAGAAATTCAACAGTCTCATAATTTTAGGCCAACCACAAACCACACAATCAAGTACATAGGAGACTTTACAATATCACTTAATACATATCAATATCTATTGAGAGTTTATCTATCAAATAGAAATAAACCATAACCTATCTGCACTGAATNAACACCCATGTTACTATATATAGTCTAGACCCAAAAATCATCAAACACAAATCTATACTCAAATTCTTAGTCTTGAGGTCCATTAATATGTCAAGTATCTTATTTCTTATATTCAAGCGTAAGGTTAAGTTGTTATTTCTCTGAATAACATAACCTTAATGTCATCCAAATAATATGTTACACTTAATATTTAATTACCTATCTCAATATACCAAAACTTATTGAATAACATGTTAACAAAACTATAAACTGGAAGCCACAGGTTGCGAAATAAGTGGCAGCGAAAAGTCCACACATATATGCCTACACTTGTATATTCCAATTTTAATTGTCATTGATCAAATGAATGCCTCAATCATTTGGTAATCATTACCAATGATTGCAAGGCAGAATGTTGCAGCAGCAAAAAATTATGGCCACAACACAGAAAATTTTGCCAAGAGAACTTTCATCCACTTTCTTTTCAACCAACGAATAAGAATTTTATATATATATATAATTTGTATTTCAAACTTTATTCAATAAATTTGGAACCAAAACTTAAAAAATTTATACATACATCACCTCCATCCTTAGCTAAACATTAATCACTAATTTATTTGGAATCTATAAACCCATGTGTTGACAGCAACTTATTTCAATTTGCTGCTCCAATTATTTATTACGTTCATATCTTCTAAGTGCACCGAACACCCTTAAGTTACACAAATTCATAATGTCCTCCCAATTATCAAACCAAATTCTCCAAACTAACACATTCTCCCATAACAATAGATACTATATTCCCTCAAGTCCAATTTGCGTCAGTGAGTTCGTTTCTAATATTTTTTTTCAATTCACTTTTTCGACCTTCTCTTCACTATTCATATATAATAATTGATATGAAACAACGCACCATGTAAATAAGATTAGATTTAGGAGGTGTGATTGATGTACCTGAGTCCACGATATTCTCCTTGTGTTTATACGGTGACAATATGTACGTCCTCTTTTTCACCCAAACCCTTATTCTTCTACAAACTATTTAATCCCTAATTATTATATAAGACTAATAATAAAAATAGTAAAAGTGACCCACTATTAATTTTAATGTTATTTTATTTAACCACCAACTAAATATATTATTAAAACTACCCCGTTAATTCTTTAATTATAATTACGAATAGTCCAAAACATCCCTTTAAATCTATCGGAAAGTATATTCTGACATAAAAATTTCTAGTGCTCAAAACAATCGAAAATGGTTGTTACATTTTTTTGCTAATTGTTTGTCTTTTTACTCATTAGTTGGTTAAGTTTGGTTAATAATGTTGGTTGGCTTACCTATTGGTTGGGAACATAGGTGCCATCACGACTTATGAATTTGGATTGTGACAAATATAGTACAATATCTCCTACAATTTAAAATAGTCATTTTACATCAATAAAATTATATGTTTGCAATATACTAAAATATTAGTAACAATGTATACATATGCCATTTTCTTCTCAAGATCATTGAGAGTAAACTCCTTTTTGTATAACGTTATCGTCATCTATCAACAAGTCAAAATCATTAAAGTTCAAGATGAATAAAAGAGATTCTGCTACATTATTCCTAAAAAATACCCCATAAGATATTCTTACCTCTATTTTGTAATTTTTCATAATGTTACATCATTTAGCCTCCAGCTTAACCAACAAGTATATTTATACACATCTTAAAATACATAAAATATATAATAAAGAAAACAAACTAATAATTAGCACGTCAAAAATCTCGCCATTGAATTAGTTAGAGAAGATCTAAATACGAAAGTGCAAAAAAAATTGTTTAATAGAGCAAAAATACCAAAAACTGTGGAAGGTAACAAAAAAAAAACAAAAAAAAACTACCTAATTTTGAAATGAGGAGACAAAAATTAACTTGAATATGCAATGAAGCGTCATGCTTTAGTATTTATATTTATATTTATAATAAGTAGTACAATTTCTAAGTTGCATCGAAATAATAAAATATTATAAATAAGTAAGTGTTGAGTGTGTAAATTGTTAGTACTATCTTTTTAGTAAGTTGTGATGAACTTTTATTGTTAATTTCTACAAAAATGACACTATTAATAACTCTTAATTATATTAATTATGAAAAATACATAAAAATAAATTTTTTTGTCTATCCCTTAGATTTACAAGAAATCATATATTATTAAATCTAGTGATGGTTAGACTAATAAACACACTCACACACACACGCACGCACGCGCGCACACACACACACACGCACACACACGCACACACGCACGCACGCACACACACACACATCACTAAAGGTGGGTTGTAAACCTTATTAGATTCCATTGACTCTGGTATCTAATAAATTTTACCTATTTTTGGATTTGAACCAATGACTCCCGCAGTATGAAAGCAGTACTCTAACCACTTAGTTAAGTAGGTCATTTATCATCCCAAAGAGAACCAAATGAAACCCATCTTGTCGAAGGATTATAAATATCATATTACTTATAAGCAATACTAATATAAGGAATACCACTCAAAGAGATCAAAGATTCTTGAT
>NC_028648.1:57708975-57710034 GCF_001406875.1 Solanum pennellii
ATATATATATATATATATATATATATATATATATATATATATATATGTTCTCCACTCCCTTTTTTGATTTCGAGTTTGTATTTTTTCTATTTTATTTCATTAATCAAATGAACAGGAGTCTCGACATAGATGGTAAGATTATTGTCATCTAATGAGGATATGACATGTTCAAACCGTAAAATAGCATTTTGCAGTCACACAGGGAATTGTTTTGTAAATTAGACACCGCCCTCATTTCATGAATCAATTAAATTAATCTACTTTACTGTGTAACATTAATACAAGAGATAAATGAAAAATATACCCTTGAACTTTTCAATTTGGAGCAGATATCCCTCATTTTAAAAATGGCGCATCTAAACCCCCGCTGTCAGATAAATGGTCTATATATATCCTTTTTGTAAATAAACCTACATTATCCCAATCTTAAAAAAATATAATTTAAGTTTTAAATGTCAAATGAATTTAAAAATTACCTCGCCCATTTCTTCACTCAAGGTATGGTATTCTTTGATACATGAATAGTTTTCATCTATGAAGTCCCTCCAAACTCAATTTCAAACTTGTAACTTTACCCAAAAAGCTAGGGTCTTACTCAAACTCATGAATTCACTTCAAAAACATTTCTAATGGTTTAATTGTTTTATATTATGATAAAATTGATGGTTACTGACTGTTTTTAAGATGAATTCCTCAAGAACTCACGAATATCCCCAATTTATCTAAATTAGATTTTAAACTGTGGGTATTGTTTGTTATAACAGATAGTATTAAATAAATAGTATAAAATAATATTAGTATTTACTGTGTACTAATCCTAGTCCTATTAGGATTAGTACTCCTTAATCCTAGTCCTATTAGGATTAGTACTCCTTCCTATATCTCCTATATATATCTCCCATGTATTCCCTTAGCACTTCAATACAATCAATATTCCTTCATGGTATCAAGAGCCAGAAAACCTAGATCTTCTTTTCTCTAGGTTTTTTTTTCTCTCTTTAGGGCACTGATCGTTCCCTCTCTTCTCTTGGGCGGCGGCAGCCATGACAACCGAGGTGG
>NC_028648.1:57713855-57735510 GCF_001406875.1 Solanum pennellii
TCCGTCCTACACACCAGAATAAAGCATGTTGATACCGATTGTCTCTTTGTTCGCGATGAAGTTTAGGACGGCACCACGACTGTGCAGTATGTACCCACTGAAGAACAACCGGCTGATATTCTCACCAAGACTCTCCCGAGCCGACAACACGATTACCTCAGTTCCAAGCTTCCGTTCGCTTCCGCTCAGCTCAGCTTGAGGGGGGGTAATAACAGATAGTATTAAATAAATAGTATAAAATAATATTAGTATTTACGGTGTACTAATCCTAGACCTATTAGGATTAGTACTCCTTAATCCTAGTCCTATTAGGATTAGTACTCCTTCCTATATCTCCTATATATATCTCCCATGTATTCCCCTAACACTTCAATACAATCAATATTCCTTCAGTTTGATGTGAGTTAAATGTTATCGAATTATGAATGTTATGGATTGATTTATTGAATTATGTATTAATTAAGAAATTTCTAGGATTGTTATGTTGACTTTCCCCAAGAACCATGAACTATTTACCCAATTTATGAACTTGTGGTGTGGGTGAATTATAAAAAAGATGAATATCACGAGAATGTGCTTGTAGTAATTGAACTATTTGAATCATGTTGTTATTCATGTTTAATATAGTAATCCTAGATGTGTCGATGAATCATGATCATGGTGCTTATGTTCATTCTTTGTGAATACTTGGAAAGTAATGTGATTATGACTATAATGTAATTGTGATGATGTGAAAGACTTTCCTCATCTAAATGAATCGGTAGGCCAGTGACATCCATTTATGAGTGAATGAAAGTGATCTTGATTGATATACCTTAAATTAGTATTCTAAGGGCATCCTCTTCATCTATAATTAAAAGTGACCTTAATAAACCTTGAATCAATAGGCCAATGACGACATTCCTTTGAGGGAATCTCCAACCCTACCCTCTATTTTACTCTTCAAATGTAGAGTTCATTATTTTTTCAGACAACCAACTCCTACCCAATTCTCTATTTTACTCTCTAAAAGTGAATGTTTTTCTCTCTCTTTAATATTATATTATTATTGTTATTTCATTCTTATTTTCTTATTTCATAATATAAACCCCTTATTTGTTTTTCCAATCATTACGTTATATAATTTTAATTGATATAACATTTTATTTTTTCAAAATTTTTATCTAATATAAAATGATATTTTATTCTAAAATTTTAAATAACATAAATTTAAAAAAAAAATGCTATAATAAACAAATTAATGGACAAATTCTAATGAGATTGAAATACAATTACATAAGCGCTCAATTTTTGAAATTATTACGTTGCTTCTATAAATGTTCTATTAATGCATACAGAGTTCAAAATTGGCATTATCGTCCTTATTTTTTTATGTATTGCTAAAATTGTTCAAATCGGAGATTTTCATCCACCACCATATCCGTCGTTGGAGTTTGAATATCTACAATATCTTGTTACTGTCAAAAGTATTAATTGACAATGATTGCCATTAGAGAAATTTGTCATTATGCCTTAGGAATTTGGAATTGGGTTACGTGAATAACATCTGGTAAACATTCTTCGTGATCAGTCCTAACTAGTTTTTATTATTTTCTTATTGTTACATTATAATCTAAGTTTTTGATATATTAAGATAGACAATTCAATATTAATTGTATTATAGTATATGAATAATATTAGATTTATGGTGTTGGAGAAATTGGAACTTAACCTTAGACTTTAAACTTAGAGGAAATTTAAAAAAAGAGTTGACATTTTAGTTGACATCAAGATTTAGAAACTTGATTATAGGTTTTGATGAGTTTTTATGGGTTTAGGCTAGACCTGTAGTGATATGAATGTTGTTAGTTTCAGAATCTTATTGTGATTATGCATTTGAATAGATTGCTTTGAGTTGGAAGTCCAACAAAAAGGGAAGGCTAAAGTACCAGAGTGATTGTTCAATAAATTAAGACAAGTGGATTTCAAAACTCTTGCTAAGTGTATGGAATGTGTATATTTCCTTGTGGTATGTGTTTAGGAGTAATGGGATTTAGAAGGGTTGATTTGTCCACCTTGATTAATTTCAATAATAAAAAGGGGTAATAAAAGACAATGTGATTAATTATTTGTATGTGATGTGTTGAGAATGGTACGATTACCAGTGTTATAATGGGAATGTTCATTACTATAGAATGTGGATTGTATTCCGAGAATGCCAAAGCATATGGGCATTAACTGATATATTATTTATTTCATTTATTATGTGTGATTGTGTTCTTTATTGAACCCGTATAATTGTGATAACTGAGGTGATTATATGTCATAGCGACATTTAATTTATTGAGATGTTGAATCATCTCCTTTATTTGATATCATATTGTGCACATGCATTGACATGAGATTGGGTATGAGTAAAGGTCTAACATGTGGAGATCATCCGTGTTAAGATCGAGTTAAGATTATTTGAACACGTGGAGATCATCCGTGCAATAGAAAAGTTATGATTATGATTTGGGCACGTGGAGATCGTCCGTGCGGAGTTTGTTTGATTTATGACAATACGTTGAGATCGTCTGTACAGACACGTGGAGATTGTCCGTGTCGGTATATGGACCTCGCGAGTCCCCTATGGGTCATGAACTCTCGATGTATTTTCGAGGAGTATCATGTATATAAGGTTGAGAAAGAAATAGGTATTCTGAGGTATATCACTTCATGGTGTCATATTGCATTGCATCACATGGCATCCTTTATTCTTAAAGATTATGTGTTTTATTGGTGGTTAGAAAGTACTTGATATTTGATTACCTCTATTTGACGAACTTGATCTTGTGTGTTGCTGATATTGTGAGTGTCTTTTTGTGAAAGTTGTGATTGTTGAATATTGAGTTCGTAGTTGAGGATGTGCAAATTTGTTAAAATGATTTTGATGAGTTGGGTTCTATGAAAACTGTGAACTGTTAGGTTGGGCTGAATTTTATGCAGGTTATAGTTGTAAAAGTTCGGTTTGTGTGTCAGGAGTAACCATATTTTATCCCTTTAGCTTGTGTTTAGAAGTTTACTTTCTGGGTACCGTGTTGTTTAGTATTCACCCCGTGATACTACAATTTTTTTGTAGGTTAGTAGCTCAGACATTGTGATATTTTCTTTTCTCCTTGTCTGAGGCTTCTTGTGGAGAAATTGTGAGGTAGCTGTTTGTTATCTCAGCAGACCTTCTTACTCCAATAGTCCAATTTATGATCTTGTTCTATTCAAGAAACAATGCCATCTGAGACTTATTTTTTTCTTGAATCAATTGTAATACTTTAGAGGCTTGTACACGTGATAATCAGATTTTGTGGGTACTTTTGAGTAACTTATGAAATTTCTGCATTTTATTGTAATGGTCGAGTTTTAGGAAGACTTGTCTTGGTGGGATAAGATGAGTGTCATCACGTCCATTTTTGGGTCGTGACACTACAACATCTTGAATTGGTGCATTAAGATCATGTTCACCCTCAATTATGATGTTGTGCAGTATAATACATGTAGTTATTATTCATGTAGCAATTTATTTCCTCAAAAACATGATGGTTTTATAATAATTGAAAAACGTGATTGTAAAACTCTGAATGCGCGTTCAACATCTTTTCGGCGTGATTATTGCTTCATTCCGAATTAATTATTATGTATTGTATTGTATTTTATCTTGTTATTTAAATTGTAATGTTATGTACTGTATTATTATGTTGTATTTAAATTCGTATTATGTATTTTATTTATAAATTAAAATTTTCATCTTATTATTTTAATTATGTTTATTCTTTATAGTGAAAATTAATACTGAAATCAAATTATATCATTAATGAAAATTAGAAAAAATTAAAATACTATTAATTCGTGATGAAAGTACTATATATTAAATAATATATATTTTAAAATATTATATACATTTAAAAAGAAGTATGAATATTAGATATTTAATTAATGATATTATATAAAATAATATGTTAATTAGAAAGTTATAGAAATAATAATAAATAGTCAAAAAGTAAAATAGAGAGTGTGAATAGTAGTTCTCCAAAATTTGGAGAACTACTATTCACGTCTCTATATTTGGAGAATAGGTAGTGATATAGAGATGGGTTGGAGTGTTTATTCTCTATTTTACTCTCCAAATATAAAGAATGGAGAGTAAAATAGAGGTGGGTTGGAGATGATCTCATAAATGAATAATGAAGTATTCTAAGGCTTTGTCTTGAATTGATAGGCCAATGAAATTCCTTTCATGATGAGTCAATAAACTATTTTAATGATGAACCTTGAATTGGTAGGCCTAAGACATTCCTTTCATGAGTGACTGATAATGAACCTTGAATCGATAGTCCAATGGTACCCCTTTCATGAGGATTAAATGAGTTATCCTTATAATGTACCTTGAATCGATAGGCCAATGAAATTTCTTTCAAGGGTAATAATGTTAAAGAGAATTTACTACTCTATGGGAATTTAACGCTTAGCACCGAGTGAATATTGTGAGGGTGGATGTTGTCCCCACGTTAGGTCGGATTTCTAGTGACAACCTCTTTATCTCATAACTTTGTACCCACATAGGTTATTAGCTAGTGGATCTACCTAATCTAAATTACCGGTTCTACCTTAGGCAAGTAGACCAACTCTTTTCGGTGTGAACATGACACCAGATTCCATGCTTTCCTCACATGGTGTATGTCGGTTAGGGAATATTCCTATCACGTGAGTTATGTACTATGATTACTCAATATGTTCTATGAAGTGTGGGTGGGATATGGGACTTCATCCATGCATTGCACGAGTAAACTTTGAGAATGGTGTGTTCCTCAAAAGCTATAATTTCTAATGAAATGTATGTTCTTATAAGGATTTATTGAAAATATTGACATAAAGTCTAATGTAATGATGAATGTTTAACTTGGATTGTTTCTATGAGTTGTTTTCCTTTACATTACTTGTTTAATGTGAATGTTCCTTGTCTATGAGTATTAAATACAGATGGGATCAAAGAATGGTAAACATGACTGTGGTGGCCTAAAAAGGATACTTAGTATGAGTGGTATCATGGGACATCATTTATACATTAAACAAATATAACTTACAGTTAACTAGGTGATGATTCTACTATGTTATAGTGATTGATATAATGAACATGCTTGTGACTTGTGTTTTTCACTAAAAGTGCATGATGATTCTCAAAATTAGTAAATACATATTTTTCAATTAAAATTTCATTTTTAGCATGTTTTCAAGGATTTTACGCATGACTATCATACTTAGTGCCTTTTTGTGCTAATAAATATTTTTCTGCATTTTTTTACAAAGTGTAGGGTTTTGTGATATCGGCTTCCATCCTCGTGGATAGGTTCATAGAAGTTCAAGAAGTGAAGTCATGATGAGTCCTCATAGTATTCGAGGGATTGATCATCATGTCATTTACATTAATTTTTATGTTTAGAGTTTTCGTATGGGTTGCGTCCCAAAGTTTTAGTTTTGATGGTAATAGATGGTTTGAGACAAAGTATATATTTCCTCTTAAACATAAAAGACTTCTATCATAAAAGAAATTTTTTTAAATTCTGCACCATTTTCTTATCTTATGTTGTGATATGATTTGAGGCGTTCCGGAGTCTTGTACGTCGTGTCACATATAGGGGGTAATCCTGGATCGTGACTTTCAAGAGAATGAAAACATCAATGATAATATCACACACCGTATTGGTGCAGCGTTGAAGAAGTGTAGAGACTTGCCTCTAGAGTCTTTTTTGATAAAAAGTTATCATCGAAACTCAAAGGTAAGTTTTACATAGTGGCGGTTTGTGTGACATTGTTGTATGTGACAAAGTATTGTCCAATCAAGAACTCTCAAGTCCAAAAGATGCATGTTATGAAGATGAGGATATTGAGGTGAATTTGTGATTATAGTAGGAGAGATAAAGATTAAAAATGAGGATATTCTATCATAAGCATGTTGAGATAGATGTTGTCAAGGCCCAAAATGAGTCATGCATGGCATCCACACTTAACCTCCTAAGTGGGTGAACCCATAAATCTAAACCCTAACATAGATCAATAATTCAACTATGAATACCAATAAAAATGCGGAAGCTCAAAACTTATTAAAGTAACCAATCAAATAAACCTCTAAAGCCTGACACTTGTTATACTCAAAATCTGAAAGTTAGTTATCACATCAACGACATATGTTCTCAAATATCATGTCTAAAAAATATTTAAACACACCAAAATAAGTAAATAAGATGGTCCATGTCTGAAATTCAAGAACATTATTACCTGATTGAGTGATTCCAACACGAGTTAGAAGGAATAGCTCACCCTGAAATCTAAGATGCTGGAGACTGGCTAGAGATGAGGGCGAGTCGGAGTCGATGGTACACTTGTTGCACTCCACAAAAGAAAAATGAAGAAAATGCAAGTAGAGGTCAGTAAAAGGAACACGTACTAAGTAGGTATCATCGGCCAACCTAAAATAGAAACTAATATATATTGAATAATATTACAAAATCAACCATGATACTTAGCAGATGGCAGGCAACAAAAAACATGAACTAGTGACAAAACCGCTATAGTAGGTACACAATCAATCACAATATTAAGCACACCTATGAGGACTCATGTCTCCACACGATACTCATTTAGAAAAATAGGTTCTTTGAGATTGAGTATATTAAGTTAATTCAAGATTCCTTTCCTTTGATGTTATTGTGTCAGAACGTGACACTCTGATCCTATATACCGTGTTGGAACGTGACACTCTGATTCCATCATACCGTATTGGAACACTATGATTCAATAATATCGTGTCAGAACGTGACACTCCGATCCTATTATTTCATTAATTTATTTCATCAATCCTTCTTTATTCGAGGCGTCATTTTGATAGAAAGGGTTCAAGACTATAAATTCAACGCTATCAGAATTTTAGGTCAACCACAAACCACACAACTAAGATATACAACCACACAATTAAATACATAGGAAACTTCACAATATCACTCAATACATATCAATTGCTATGGAGAGTTTATCTATCAAATAGAAATAAATCATAACCTACCTCCACCGAAGAATTGAAGTCAAGCAAACTACTTATATATGCACATTTTTGTAAGTAAACGACTCTATAACCACTTCGATTAGTCTATGTTTACCCTAGACCCAAAATCTCACCTAATTATATAATCAATTTCCTAAAGTTCGAACCAAAGGGTAGACCTTAATTCCTCTCATAAGCATCACTTTGATATAATTCATAAATATACTACCTTATATTTAATTTTTTATCTCAATATATCAAATTTTAGTTTAAACTATGATAAAACTGAAACAACTGGTCACAATACCAGTAGCAGCTAACACAGGATGTTAGGTTTGGGCATTTTTCCCTTCCTATGTGGATGAATTAAAGTCCAAGGTTTTGCGTCTTCCATCCTTTCCTTTGTGGATAAAATTAGCCCAAATTTGACAAGCCCACTTTTGCCCATAAGCCCAATATTATGGTGTATATGAAAGACTTTATTTCAGGTCTTATTTGAAGAGAATCGTAAAATTTGAAAGCAGTCATATAGAGAGAAAAGTGAGAAAGTGTAGATTTTCGCACAAGCCATAGCAGTCAATTTGAAATTGTGATTTCCGCTTCGTTTCTTGTCCGGTTGAGCTGATTTTTGGATAGCGTATTTCTTTCAACTAAATATTTAATTGGGAACTGGTAGAGGCTGATTTGGAGTCCAGTAGTTCCATATTTTAGCTCGTGAACAGTAGCTGCGGTTTGGTGTTTTTGCTTCTTTTGTTTCTCTAGCTTTTTTAGTGCTATCTTGTAGTTGTGTTGCTCATTGTTTGTCACTTTATTGGTGACCATATTGGAGGACACTTTTGTAACTCTTGTTGATTATAGTGGAGCTTTGGTCTTGTGATTTTTACTCTTCACACCAAAGAGGTTTTCAACATTAAATTTGGCATCTCTTGTGTTGATTTATTTTTTCTTGCTTGGTTGGTTTAGTTTGCTGCCCAAACTATTTTATACTTGCATTAGTTTGTATTCTCTTGTTTCAAATATAAGGGAATGTTGACTTGGGTTTCTTCCGCTATCGTCTTTGTCGTGCACATATCTATTTTGTGCTTGTCTTTTCCAACACAGTGGTATCAAAGTATTGGGTTGTTGTTGATATCCTATTTGGATGATGGAGTCAAATATGAGAAAGATGGTTTGTTTGAATGGTAGTAATTATCATATTTGGAAAGACAAGATGAAAGATCTTCTATTTGTTAAGAAAATGCATTTACCTGTGTTTGCTTCTAACAAACCCAAATCTATGAATGATGAGGATTGGGAATTTGAGCATTCACAAGTTTGTGGCTATATTAGAAAATGGGTTGAAGATAATGTTAGAAATCACATTGTGAATAAGACACATGCTAGAAGTTTGTGGGACAAACTCGAGACACTATATGCTTCGAAGACTGGACACAATAAGTTGTTTCCTTTGAAACAATTGATGAACATCAGGTTTAAAGCGGCACTTCTATTTGTGATCATATTAATGATTTTCAGGGTGTTCTTGACCAGCTGTACTGAATGGGTGTAAAATTCGATGAAAAAATTTAAGGACTATGACTTCTTAATACTCTATCGGACTCTTTTGAAACTCTTCGAGTTTCTTTGACTAATTCTGCTCCAAGTGGTGTTGAGACCATGGAATATGCTAACAGTGGTGTTTTGAATGAAGAGATGAGAAGAAGATCTCAAAGCTCATCATCTTCCACTTCACACTCTGATGTTTTGGTTACTAAAGACAGGGGGAAAACCAAGTATAGAGGTCAGAATGACAGAGACAACAGTAGATTAAAGTCAAAGTCTAGATTCAAGAATGTTACATGTGACTATTGCCACAAGCATTGACATATCAAGAAATTTTGTTTCTAGTACAAGAGAGATATGAAACAACAAAATAAGAAAGGTGATAATGAAAATCATGGTGCGGTTATTGCTAACGATTAACTTCTTGTTTTTTGTGATGAAAATGTCATTAATCTTGTCCGTGATGAGTCTAGCTGGTTTGTGGATTCTGGTGTTACTTCTCATGTCACGACCATGAAGGAATTATTTTCTTGTTATACTTCAGGTAATTTTGGAATGTTGAAGATGGGTAATAATCATGAGGTTGAGGTTCTTAGTATTGGGACAGTTTGTTTGGGAAGTAATAATGGCTCCAAACTAGTTCTCAATAATGTCAAGCATGCTCTAGATGTTTGCTTAAATCTGATTTTTGTTTGATACCTTGATGATGAAGGATATGTTAATACCCTTGGTGTTTGATAGTGGAAGATTACAAGAGATATAATGGTGGTAGCTCGTGGTGACAAGTTATCTAACTTGTATATTTTTCAGGGCTCCAATATCTAAGCTTCAGTTTATGTGGTAAAGAATAATACTTCATAATTATTATGGCTTAGAAGACTGATTCATATGCACGAGAAGGGGATGTACAATTTGGTTAAGAAAAATTTATTTTTCGGAGTGAAGCAAGCAAGGTTGAACAAGTGTGTTCACTATTTAGTCGGTAAACAGAAAAGTGTTTTTTTCAGAGTCATCCACCTTCAAGAAAGCTTGATTTGTTGGAGTTGGTACATTCTGATTTGTGTGGTCCTTTTAAGGTAAAGTTTCATGGTGGTGCACTTTACTTTGTGACTTTTATTGATGATCATTCGCGCAAACTCTGGGTATTCTCTTTGAAGTCCAAAAATCAGGTTCTTGATCTGTTCAAGAATTTTCAGGCTTTGGTTGGGAGACAGGCAGGGAAGAAACTGAAGTGCGTCCATTCTGATGATGGTGGTGAGTATATTGGTCATTTTGACAGGTGTTGGAGAGAGCAGGGTATTTGGCATCAGAAAACTCCTCCGAAGATTCCTCAGCTAAATGGTTTAGTGGAGAGGATGAACAGAACTCTTGTTGAGAGGGTTAGATGTATGCTTTAAGATGTTAAGCTGCCATATTCCTTTTGGGAAGAATCACTTAACACTGTTGCCTATGTTATCAATTTATATCACGCTGTTGAATTGAATAGTAATGTCCCTGAAAGAGTTTGGTCTGGTAAAAATATTTCTTATGATCATCTTAATTTGGGTGTAAAGCCTTTGTGCATGTTCCTAAGGATGAGGGGTCAAAGTTGGATGTTAACACTAGGCAATGTATTTTTGTTGGTAATGGTCAAGATTAATTTGGCTATCGTTTCTTTGATCAAGTTAAGAAGAAACTTGTTAGAAGTCGTTTTTAGTGTTCTTTGAAGATCAAACACTTGAAGATCTTGACAAAGGTGAGAAAGTTGATTCTTAGACCAACGAGAGCCTAGTTGATGCTGATCCAGTTCCTTTGACTATTCCACCAGGTGAAAATCTTCAAGTTGATGTTGAAGATGGTGATCATACTCAAAATAACCAGGATACCGTTGATGCTCCAGTGCAGGACAATGTAGTTGGGTAAGAACCTACTATTATTGATGCTCCTGAGAGTTCTCTCAGAAGATCTACAAGAGAGAAAGTACATTCATCTTGTTATCTCCCAATGAGTATGTACTCTTGACTGATAGGGGAGAACCAGAGAGTCTTGATGAGGCTATGGAAAGTAAAGAAAAATATATGTGATTTGATGTTATGGAGGATGAAATGAAATCTTTACATGATAATCATACCTTTGATTTGGTTATGTTACCCAAAGATCGAAAATCTTTGAAGAACAGGTGGGTTTTAGGGTGAAACATGAAGATGGTAATTTGGTTCCACGGTACAAAGCTATATTAGTTGTGAAGGGATTTAACCAGAAAAAGGGAATTGATTTTGATGAGATATTCTCTCCAGTTGTAATGATGTCATCCATCCGTGTTGTTTTAGGCTTGGCTAAAAGTCTGGACTTGGAGGTTGAACAGGTGGATGTTAAAACTGCTTTTCTCCACGGTGACTTAGATGAAGAAATTAATATGGAGCAGCGGGAAGGCTTTGAAGTCAAGGGAAAAGAGAATTATGTTTGCAAATTGAAGAAGAGCTTGTATGGTCTAAACCAAGCTCCCAGGCAAAGGTACAGGAAGTTTGGTTCTTTTATGAATCAGCAAGACTTCTTCAGATCATTGTGTTTTTGTGCAAAAATTCTCTGATAATGACTTTATTATCGTTTTGCTTTATGTTGATGACATGATTGTTGTTGGTCAGAATGTTTGCATGATTAAAGAGTTGAACTAATAATTGAATAAGTCCTTTGCTATGAAAGACTTGGGACCAGCATGGCAGATTCTTGGTATGCGATTGTCCGTGATAGATATTCCAAGAAATTGTGGTTGTTGCAAGAAAAGTACATTCAGAAAGTACTTTGTATTTTTAACATGGACAAAGCTAAGGTTGTCAGTACACATTTAGTTATGCACTTCAAATTGAGAACTAGACATTTTCCTTCCAGTGATGGTGAGAAGGAAGATATTAAGCAACTTCCTTATGCTTTAGTTGTTGGTAGTTTGATGTATGCAATGGTGTGTACAACACCTGATATTGCTCATGATGTTAGTATTGTTAGCGCTTTCTTTCTTATTCGGGAAGAGAACATTGGAATGCTTTAAAATGGATTATGAGATATCTTTGTGGAACTTCTAGTCTGAGTTTGTGTTTTGGGATAGCGAAACCTATTCTTTATACTGATTCAGACATGGCTGGTGATGTTGATACTCGTAAGTCTACTTCATGCTACTTGATTACTTTTGCAGGGGGAGTTGTGCCTTGGCAACTAGATTGCAAAAATGTGTTGCTTATCTACTACAGAGGCTAAACTTATTGCAGTTGTTGAAGCTTGCAAAGAATTGATATGGATGAAGAGATTCTTGCGGGAACTTGGTTGTGCTCAAGAGAGGTATGTGCTTTATTGCGACAGTCAAAGTGCTATTCATCTTGGAAAGAATTCTACATTTTATGGTCTGTCTAAACACATTGATGTGAAATGTCATTAGATTCGAGATGCGTTGGATTCTAAGTTGCTTGAACTTGAAAAAATTCATACCAATGATAATGGTTCCGACATGATGACTAAAGCTTTGTCAAGAAGGAACTTTGAAGAATGTTGCATGATCGCCGAGATGGCGGTTTCCTCC
This sequence comes from Solanum pennellii, assembly GCF_001406875.1. Taxonomy (NCBI): domain Eukaryota; kingdom Viridiplantae; phylum Streptophyta; class Magnoliopsida; order Solanales; family Solanaceae; genus Solanum; species Solanum pennellii. The sequence goes on from NC_028648.1 coordinate 57,725,999, forward strand.
ACATAGTCGGTAGGGGCATAATTGTTGGGTTTGAACCTTTTTCCCTTCCTATGTGGATGAATTAAGGTCCAAGGTTTTAGGTCTTTCATCCTTTCCTTTGTGGATAAAATTAGCCCAAATTTGACAAGCCCACTTTTGCCATAAGCCCAATATTATGGGGCATATGTAAGACTTTAGTTTAGGTCTTATTTGAAGAGAATCACAAGAGTTGAAAGTAGCCAATATAGAGAGAAAAGTAGAAAGTCCAGATTTTCGCACAAGCCATAACAGTCAATTTCAAATTGTGATTCCCGCTTCGTTTCTTGTCCGATTGTGCTAATTTTTGGACAACGTGTTCCTTTCAACTAAATATTTGATTGAGAACTGAAATAAGGTGATTTTGAGTCTTGTAGATCCATATTTTAGCTCGCGAACAGTAGATGCGCTTTGGTGTTTTTGTTTCTTTTGTTTCTCTAGTTCTTTGGTGCTATCTTGTAGTTGTGTTTCTCATTTTTTGGCACTTTGTTAGTAACCATTTTTTAGGACACTTTTGTAACTCTTGCTGATTATAGTGGAGCTTTGATCTTGTGATTTTTACTCTTCACACTGAAGAAGTTTTTCACGTTAAATTTTGTGTCTCTTGTGTTGATTTATTTTTTCTTGTTTGGTTGGTTCAGTTTGCTGCCCCAAACTATTTTATTCTTGCATTAGTTTGTCTTCTCTTGGTTCAAATAGAAGGGAAAGTTGACTTGGGTTTGTTCCTCTATCACCTTTGTCGTGTACATATCTATTTTGTTCATACGTCTCCCAACACAGGAGACTCCAAATGGCTAACCAAAGAAACTAAAAGCAACACAAAAACCCAATCCAAGATTTAACATACAAAAGCTCGACTTTTCTATCCCTTTACATGGCACCTGACAACATTTATATTATGCCTATCCGAACTCACATGAATAAAGTTTTTCATACAATTTTTTAATATATTAACACTAATCAAAAAAGCCTAACAAATATTATCTAATCACTGTAATATTCGTTCTTGTCCAATCACATTTTCCTACACCACACATTATAATCACTCTTTCAATTCTTGAACAATCATCACGTTCCTCAACTTTGCACCATTCATTTTCTGTTTAATCTTTTTTTCCCCACTATTCATCATAAAGATCCACTATCAATAGTTAACCCTTAATTATACATGTTAACAATTAGTAAGGAAGCTTACCTCTAAAAGAACCCCAAGTTGATCTTTGATGTAGCCGCACAGGTAAATCATTCTCTCACTTGGTTTTACGCTTCTATTTTTGTTCTTTTCTATAGATTAGTTATCACCCTAATTGTATACCTTAAATTATAAAAGTGATCCACTATTAATTTTAAAGTTATCTTTTTTAATCACCAACTAACTTAATTACAAAAACTACCCCATTAATTTTATAATTGTAATCACGAATAGTTCAAAATACCCAATTAGAATCTATCACAAAAATTATTTTATGAACACGAGACTTTGCTACTCGAAACGACCAAAAGGGTCGTTACAGATATATTATCATTGTCTATTATTGTTTTTTATAATCTATCCTTGTATGTTGTTTATGGTGTTTCGACTATCATATGCTTTATTGTTGTTTTGGTTTTCTTTGGTAGACGTTCTCAATGTTTTATTATTATTATTTATTTCTCTTCATTGTCTCATCCTTCTTTATACCGATATTTATTGCACTTGAACTTAGAGTCTTTCATAAATATTCTCTCTACCTCCACAAGGTAGTGATAAGATGTGTGCGCATTCTACTCTCTCTAGACCTCATTTGTGGGATTTCGCTGAGTATGCTATTATTACCTTTAATTATAAAATTCCTTCAAAATATATTTTATAATATATTTCAAAGTATAATTAATATCAATAAATTGCTTTCTTATCTACATTCATATGATAAGCAAAGTTTAAAGTATGAATATTATAATATTTAACTTAAGAAAATAAAACGAATAATAGTGATATATTTTTTCCTCTTAAAAGGTATTTCCTCCATTTAAAAAAGAATGTCTCTATTTCTTTTTTAGTTTTGTTTAAAAAAGAATGACTCCTTTTTTTTTTTGGCAACAATTTAACTTTAACTTTCCACATGACATGTTTAACACCACAAGATTAAAGGACAGTTTGATACATTTGACATAACTTTAATTTAGAAACACAAGATTAAAAAGTCTTCTTTCTTTTCTTAAACTCCATTCCATGTCAAACTAGGTCATCCTTTTTTAAACGGATGGAGTATTTTGTAAATTGGTCAATTCTTAGAGCTATCACGCTTTCATAAATTAATATTTAGATTTTTGAATTTGAAGGGCTTGTCATATGTTTAATTGATTAGACATTGCAATTATTGTAAATTGAATCTTGTAGTATATCAATACAAGTAATACAAAATTATGGAAAATGAGTCAAACGAATTTAATAAAATGACTTTTCTTATGGGATAATGCCCAAGTACCCCCTCAACCTATGCCCGAAATCTCAGAAACACACTTATACTATACTAAGGTCCTATTACCCCCCTGAACTTATTTTATTAATAATTTTTTGCCCCTTTTCGACCTACGTGACACTATCTTGTGGGTCCAACGATGGTTGACTTTTTTTTTCAAACTAGTGCCACGTAGGCTAAAAAGGGGTAGAAAATTACTTGTAAAATAAGTTCAGGGGGGTAATAGGACCTTCGTATAGTATAGTGTGTTTCTAGAATTTCGGGCATAGGTTGAGGGGGTACTTGTGCATTATCCCCCTTTTTTTATTGACTTTTGCATAAAAATATTATTTATTCCTAATATTAATTTCTATATATTCCAACTCTATTGTTTTCTCTACAATCACCCAAAAAGTGAAAAACCGTACTGCTATTTAACCTAAAAACATATAAAATGAATTCTCAAAAGCTTTTCACCACCAATGTTGCGCTCCAAATGATTACTTCGATGACTCTCTTATTCATGGTAAAATCTTAGTTTATTCATATTTGTATGTAGATCTTTTTATGTTCTCCACTCCCTTTTTTTATTTCGAATTTTTATTTTTTCTACTTAATTTCGTTAATCAAACGAAGAGAGGTCTCGACATAAATGGTAAAATTATTATCATCTAATGAGGAGATGGCATGTTCAAATCTTAAAAATAACATTTTTGCAGTTACGCAGGGCAATGTTGCATGAAACAGACTCCGCCCAATGTTGCGTAAAATAGACGCCACCCCTATTTCATGAATCAATTACATTAAGCTAATTTACTCTGTAATATTAATACGAGAGAAAAATGGCAAATATACCCTCGAACTTTTTGATTTAGAGCAGATATCCTTATTTAAGAAATGACGCATATAAACCCCGNTATATATATATATATATAGATAGATAGATAGATAGATAGATAGATAGATAGATATATCCTTTTTTTTAATAAATCTACATTTTCCAAATCTAAAAAAATGGTTTTTAATTTTAAACATGTCAAATGAATTTAAAAATTGTCTCGCCCATTTTTTTACCCATCCATATCTAATCCAAATGAAAAAAAAACCCTATACATGTTCTACTTAGTCATAAACCCCAGGGGTTTGGATTAAATCTGAATAAAATAAGAATAAAATTTTTTAAACGAGAATTTGCATGATGATATATATGCATCAATTTTTAAACGAGAATGTTTTTTGAAAAATCTCAAATTGAAAGGTATATTTGTGTCTTTTTTATAATCATACAACTATATACACTAGAGACATGTTGTTTATTTTGCTTACCTAAACAAATGTTTTTTTCCCTCAGAGTGTGTATCTGTCATTGTTTTTAGACCATATTGGAGAAGAGACAAGGTATAAATATAATTTTTATTTTCTCTAGTTAATTTAGTATATGATACAAGTCGTATTTTCATATCTAATACATTTTTGTAGGTTATTTTTTCCCGAGCTTAAAAGATCTATCAAGATAGTTCAAGAACTAAAACATGGTGTTAGTGAAGATTTCTTCTTTTATCAATGTATATCTAGTAGTGATGAGAGCTCTGACAGCGATGAGTATGACACTATTACACATGATTGAACGGGTAATGATGGTGGTGGATCTTCTAATAACGATGCAGATAATAATAGTGATGTCAATGACCGTGAAGATAACGATGATGATAATAATAATCATAACAACAATAAGGATGAAAAAGATAATGATGACGATAAGGATGAAGGTGACGATGATGATCAGGATGAGGATGAGGATCAGGAAGAGGACGAGGATATGGACGATCAAGATTGTGATGAAAATGACCATGAAGAAGATCAAGCACCAAAAAACAAGAAGCAAAAGGTTGAGAAGGAAAAGGAGATAGAGGAGGAGAAAGGGGATCAGGAGGACAAGGGAAAGGAAAAATAACAGGAAAGGGGATAGGAAAAGTGTGAAATTAAAATTCATGCTTGATTTAATAAATAAGACTTTTTTCATAGTGCATATTATTGTGTTTTGAAATATACTTGGAACACGTTATTGCAGGATTAGTTATTCTGGGATAACTTATCCCATAATGCACATGAGATAACTTATCTCATCACTATGATATAAATGGCAATATAAGGTATCCCAACATGACAATCAAACAAGATACAAAAAGTTTATCTCATCACACTAAACAACCCCTACTATTACAAGTTTGTAAACACATGGACATCATCTCACACTTATCTATTTTCACATCGTTAAATTGTTCAAACTTAAGTAGTTATTGTGTTCTATAATACAACAATTAAAACAAGTAAAGAAAAATAGATTCATCAGAGGTCATTTATAATACCTTCTCATATATGAAAAATGTGTTAATTTATCTCATTATTTTCGCCAACCGAAGTATTTGGAAAACCATAAATCTTTATTTTAAAACTACAGTAAATGATAACACATGATTAAGAGTCACGATTGATGCAAGAGTATATCTTATGTCCACTAAGGTCAACCGTTCAGTATGAAAACAAGTGATGTTGGATAAGTTATGTTGGGATTAGTTATGTTAGAATAAGTTATATTGGGATATGTTATGTTGTGATTAGTTATCGAGTATTTCTTATTTATGGTTTGATTAGTTGTATTCAAAATAATGTACATGGCATAATTTCTAAAAATAAGTTATTTGTTTACAAAAATGTCCTCCACCTTATCTAGTTTGTTATATTATCTTTGCAAACTTCCGTTATTCATTCTTAAAAATAAAACTTCCATTTTATATCGCTGAAATATTTTGTGTGTGCATTCTCATGATTGTACCATGTATATTTTAACATAAAACCTTCATTTTATTTAGCTTAAAAATAAAAAAAAATCATCAGATGTTTGTTAAAACAAAAGAATATATATTATTTATATCACTTAATTTAAGTACATGACACTTTTAAATTATAAAACATTAAAGTTACCTTCATATTAATTTATATATATAATATAAAATTTTAAGTGACTAAAAATATTTAATCAAAAATATGTAATTCATTAGTAGAGACATAAAAATATAAACGAGGATAAGAATTACTCAAATAAATTCAACATATGATATATTCATAAACATAAATTATATTTATGTAATATAATTTTAAAATGAAGAATATCAAGAATCGACATAAAAATAAAGAGTTGTGAAGATTGTGAATGTTATTATATAAAGTATTAAAAGTAATGTGAATATACATAAATGTGAAAATTATGTATAAAAAGGGTTAAAGGGATACTTTAGTCATTTTACCTATTTTATCTAGAGATGAGTTCTCCAGACATTATATTTCACTAAAAGATAGAGATAATTAATCTTAATACTAACTATTAATCTTAAAATATATAAGTAATTTCAGGTTTTGTAACCATACAAGAGATTAAAGGCTACCCAAAATTTATTTTGGGATTAACTTTCCCTATCCATCATTGATCATATCAAATAACCCCTAAATAAAATATGAAATATATATTTTGTTAACTCATAAGCAATTTAAGTTAAAGGACAAATTCATCGATGACCCCGTAAAGTTGGCATCAACTTTCACTTAGGCACTTAAACTAAGCGATGTTTATTTAGACACCTTAGTCCTCATGTAAGGTTTTGATGTGTCATTTTGATACTTTCTGCTGACATGTCACACTAAGTGTCATACACTCAACACATTGGCGCGTAAAAGGCTTTAATTAGCTATTTTTTATTTTAATTTGTATTTTTCTTCTCCATTTCTCAACCCACCTCCTCCCACCATTTTTTCAAGCTTAAACTCGTTCAATTGAAATTGATTTTTTTTATTCAAATCCATTTTCAGACAATTTTTTTCTTCAATGCATTGATTTTTCAAATGTACCATCACCTCTCTCCACCTTTTTCTCCAAGAAAATGAATACGAATACCCATATATCTCATCATATTTCTTATGTCTTTCTTTCTTCCTATATCTGTTTTCTTCCAAAAAAACACTTAAAAAAAGAATAAATATGAAAACAAAATAAAAGAATAAATTTTTTTTTTAAAAAATAAAGAAATTTTCAACTTTAACAAAAATACGTAAAACGGATAATACACTCAAATGTGACATATTCTCTCTCTCTCTTCCTTGTCACGCCTCAAATTCCATTAATGCGGACAGGCACCCGATGCCCTAAGGGCCTGAGAGAACCAACCTGAAATATGTTCTTACTGTGCATATAACTATAACATTCTTGACAAGTTCACAAAGGACGCAATGATAAAAAAAACATAAGTAGATCCAAAAATTTATATAAAATACTTGGTCGTTGAGGCCACAACTCATTAAGACACAACTGAACTATGTACATACATTTACAAAGCCTCTAAAAAGATAGAAGACCTAGAGTAGGTCGGGACAAACCCCGCCTTACCCTTAACTACTATAAAATACCAAAATGAATTTACCAAGGACTCAGTAAAGCTCCGAATCAACCTAGAGCTCACCAAAAGTATCTGAGTGTCGTATGCTCCTACTGAGGAGGTCTACTAGCTGGAGTACATCTGCCTGCTACATGAAATGCAGCGTCCCCAGCGAGGGACGTCAATACGAAAAAATATACTGAATATGTAAGGCAATATAGCATATATAATATGAGGACTCAAATTAAAATTAAGTATCAGCATATGAGTGCATAGATCAGGAGAGAATACCACATTTGCTTACTCTTGTGAGATCATGTAAGGTACATTGTTTTCTTTACTTTTCTGTTCGTTATAATCTTTGTAGGACATGTGATACCAATGACCAGCTGATCTGTGGTAGAAGAGGATGACCCATGCTAAGCGTATTAATCCCTGGGATGTGGTTCTCATAATTACACAATTTGAGATCGGCACATGCTAGTCTTTTGCCTCTGAGCTGCCACCCTTATGTACCAGTTGGGATCGATCCATGCTAGGCTTTCGCCCCTAGGCTGCCACCCGTAATTATATAGATTCCTTCACTTAGATTCTTTTATCTTTGAGATTGTAATTTATCAGTTCTCTTTTGGGATTGTTCTTAGGATAATCGTAACTCTTTTGAGATGTTATTTGGTGGTCATAACCATTTTGGAGATATGGAAGTACAGACCAGTAATAGAAGATATGAAAATAATACTTTAAGGCAATAACAATCATAAGGAGCTATGTAACATCAACACATTACATTAAGAGCTTAATGACACAATTGACTTCAAACAACAAAAAGAAGGATTCACCAGACTTGCTTTTGAAAATACCATTTTTATATCAGCACATGGGTGGATAATTACACAAGTATAAAATAGTGAAAATATAATGAAGTAGTTCTATGCACTACGGAGAGGGATAAATAGTGTTAGCTATTTGGAGATAGTACGCTGCCACTATGTTTCCTTTTCTAGGAATAGAAATTATGTGATTCACTTCAGTGATATTAATCGCAAGTATCAAATTTCATGCCAAAGAGATATAGAATCGAATAGCCTTAAATACCTTATCCTCTGACCTATATAACTATCACGATTCAGCCTCCCCTTTTCGATTTTAATCTACAATTTAAGTCATGATAAACTAAAATTAGCAACTATCACACTGTGAGCTTCATAAAGCAGTAGCTAACTTTGGCTGATAATGAACACATCAAGCCCTTAACATAATGTGTATCACCACACCCTCATTCTACGTCCAACACATACATTATATATCCTTTCCACAAGATCAACCAAGTTTCACCAATATTAATACACATAGAACAGCCCTAAATATTCTTTATCATACAACCAATTATTGAATTCACCACCCCCTTGATTTCTTCATTACAACAGACCCCTAATTCCTCACTCAAACTCATACAAAAGGAAGACAAAATAAATGGGGCAGTCACTTTACCTCAATTTCTGCAACTTCTCTTAATAACTTGAATTTGTAATGATCCGAAAAGTCATAAATAGAAATTTTTGTAAAAATTATAGTTTCATCCTCCCGATAGTTATCCCATGTCATTTATGATTACTCGATGAAGTGGGTTTGAGAATTTTAAATTATTCGATAACTACAATTAATTAGTTGACATGCATTTATTAAGTAATTGATTTTAACTTAATTGATGGTTACTGGTCCAAACTTATAATTAATGTAACAGTTAATTTCACTTGGCCCATATATTAAAAAGGGTTAATGAATTTGTTACTTTTCATAAACAATTAACTTAAGAAAGAAAAAAAAGACGAAACCTTTATGGGCGATACCTATGGCGGACGATCTATTGCATCAAGTAAAAGTCTCGCCTAATTTTTGTATTCTTGAAATGTGACTGAAGTATTATTATTATTATAATATATTATATTTATAATGGTGGGAAATTAAAAGGAAAGTAAATTAAGTTGCACAAATTCTCGTCCAAATTTGTATATGCTATATTAATATAGATTAGAGAAAATTGTAGTGCCAATCATTGAAAAATTACTATGGCAATCATTGGGTAATTATAGCAAAATATTGTTGTTGGAATAAATTGAGATTTTTGTTCTAATTAGCTTATACAGTGGTCCGCATGTATGCATATATGATGATTATGGGTTTAGTTTTGGTCCACAAATTTCTTATAATTATCAAGTTATAATTCAAGGTTTGATATATTAAGATATGTAATTAAATATTGATGTATTACATTATATGAAAACCATTAGAGTTGTAATTTTTGGAGAAATTATGTGTAACGACCTGTTTAGTCGATTCGAGCGGTAGAGTTTATTTCTAATAATAACTGACTGGGTCGACGGATCCTGCGACGGACCGTCATGGGCACGACGGACCGTCGGGGGTCATCGTTCCAAAACACTTAAACTCTGAAAATCTGGGTACTGGGATCAACTCTCTGAACTTCACGACGGAACTGCAGTATGGACCGTCGTAGCCACGACGGACCGTCACAGACCTTTTACTGAAATTGAGTCTCTGAACTTTGTGACGGACGTGCAGGACGGACCGTCGCAGGTACGACGGGCCGTCACGAGTGGCGTAA
>NC_028648.1:57736421-57738272 GCF_001406875.1 Solanum pennellii
CAGCACGTCAGATTTCAGGGTGAGCTATTGTTCCTAGCTCGGACTGGATTCTCTCATTCACGTCTTGATGTCCTTGAAGCTCGGACAGGACTACCGTTTATTCTTTATTTTAGTTCTTAATTATTCTTAGACTTAGAAATTTGAGGATAGATACTCTTGATGTGATGACTTCCAGATTTTGGGGATAATAGTTGATAAATGTTAGAATGTTTATTTATTGGTTTTATTAATAAGATTTTGAGTCTTCCGCATTATGTTGGGGTTTAGATTTGTTGGTTCGCTCACATAGTAGGATAAGTGTGGGTGCCACTCGTGACCCGTTTTGGGTCGTGACAAACTTGGTATCAGAGCATTAGGTTCGTTGGTCTCATCACACAAGAACGAGTCTAGTAGAGTCTTGATGAACGGTAGGGGGACGCCCTTACTTTTCTTTGAGAGGCAATAGGACTTTAGGAAAATTCCATTCTTTCTTTTTTTTCGTGCTATTACTTGGATCCAATTGGTATCTGGGTGATATAAATTGGTATCTGACATCCTCACTCTATTTCGCAGATGGTCAGAACTAGAGCAACGACTATGTCAACACCAGCACCGGCAGGACAAGGTGCGTCTGAGCCAGCCACTGGGGCTGTAGCTCGAGGAGGAGCAGTGACAAGAGGCCGTGGTAGAGGTCGCAGGAGGACGCCCTCTAGAGGTAGAGGACGAACACCTGGTCTAGATAGTAATAGGGCAGTGACTCCTCCACCGACTGATGAGGTAGTGAGAGAGGGTGAGGAAGGGGAAAATGAGCAGGTTCAAGATGAGGGATTACCACCCCAGCCTACCCAAGAGATGATTAATCAAGTCCTTACTTATCTTAGCGGGTTATCTGATCAGGGCCAGGCACCTCCAGCGTTTTCTGCACCAGCACCTCAGGTTCAGGGGGTACAACATGCAGCCGTTGTGGCTCCCTGCATGGATGCCTCATTGGAAATAGGCACGTTTCCTCGATTGACTACAAGGTCCATAATGACAAGTGATCATCATGAACTTTTCACTAAATTCTTAAAGTTAAAACCTCCAGTATTCAAGGGTGTCGAATCTGAAGATGCCTATGATTTTCTGGTTGATTGTCACGAGTTGCTGCATAAAATGGACATAGTAGAATGATTCGGGGTAGACTTTGTGACCTACCAGTTTCAGGGGGATGCCAAAAGGTGGTGGCGGTCGCATGTTGAGTGTCAACCAGCACAGGCACCACCTATGAATTGGGCATCATTCTCTAGCTTATTCATGGAGAAGTATATACCCCGAACTTTGAGGGATAGGAGGAGAGATGAATTCCTGAGCCTAGAGCAAAGAAGGAATTTCTGTTGCTGCGTATGAGGCTAAGTTTCGTGCACTATCTAGGTATGCCACTCAGCTATGTTTCAATCCACAAGAGCGGATTCGCCATTTTGTGAAGGGATTGAGGTCAGATTTGCGGATCCCAGCCTTACAGGTAGCTGCTGCAGCAAAATCCTTTCAGGAAGTGGTTGATTTTGTGATAGAAGTGGAGGGGGTGAAGCCAGACGACTTCACCATGGCGTCTACATCTAAAAAGTTCCGTAAGGGAGGTGAGTTTAAAGGTTCTTACTCCAGAGGGCAGAGTTCAGGAGGTTACCAAAACCGCCCTATTCAGTCTTCCCTGCAGGCTGTAGCTGAGGGTCCACCGCAGACCGGTCAACAATTCTCTGAGTTTGGAGGTCATCCCCAGACTCCGTCGTTCTCACAGAGACCTATGCTTGAGTCCAGAGAGTGTTATGGATGTGGTGAGACTGGACATATTAGGAGGTTTTGTCCAAAACCGAGTTACAGACCCCCAATAGTTAG
>NC_028648.1:57739916-57741051 GCF_001406875.1 Solanum pennellii
ATTGAATCTGTTTCGATAGTCTGCGAGTTTCTGGATGTGTTTCCTGCAGACCTTCCTGGTATGCCAGCGGATAGGGATATCAATTTCTGAATTGATCTGGAGCCGGGTACTCGCCCCATTTCCATCCCCCCTTATAGAATGGCTCCAGCTGAGTTAAGGGAGTTAAAGGCCCAACTTCAGGAGTTGTTAGGGAAAGGTTTTATTGGACCAAGTGCATCACCTTGGGGAGCTCCTGTGTTATTTGTGAAGAAGAAGGATGGAAGCCTTCGGATGTGCATAGACTACAGGCAGCTGAATAAGGTAACTATTAAGAACAAGTATCCTATTCCTCGAATTGATGATCTGTTCGATCAGTTACAAGGTGCTTGTGTCTTCTCTAAAATTGATCTGAGATCCGGTTATCATCAATTGAAAATACGGGCAGCAGATGTGCCAAAGACTGCTTTTCGAACTAGGTATGGGCATTATGAATTCTTGGTAATGTCCTTTGGACTAACGAATGCCCCTGCTGCTTTCATGAGCTTGATGAACGGGATTTTTAAGCCATATCTGGATCTCTTTGTGATCGTATTTATTGATGATATACTGATATACTCCAAGAGTAAGAAGGAACATGAGGAGCATTTGAGAATTGTGTTGGAAATGTTGAGGGAGAAAAAGCTTTATGCCAAATTCTCCAAGTGTGAGTTTTGGCTAGATTCAGTGTCCTTCTTGGGGCACGTGGTTTCTAAGGATGGAGTGATGGTGGATCCTTCTAAGATTGAAGCAGTGAAGAGTTGGGTAAGACCTACTAATGTTACAGAGGTAAGAAGCTTTGTGGGTCTAGCTATCTACTACCGTCGATTTGTCAAGGGATTTTCTTCTATTGCCTCGCAGCTAACAAATTTAACCAAGCAGAATGTTCCCTTTGTATGGTCGGATGAATGTGAGGAAAGTTTTCAGAAACTCAAGACTTTGTTGACTACTGCACCAATTCTTACCCTGCCAGTGGAAGGTAAGAATTTCATCGTCTATTGTGATGCATCTTATTCTGGTTTGGGTGCAGTGCTAATGCAGGAAAGAAGCATAATTGCGTACGCTTCAAGGCAATTAAAAGTGAATGAACGTAACTATCCGACTCATGATTTGGAGTTGG
>NC_028648.1:57744037-57748880 GCF_001406875.1 Solanum pennellii
TGGATTCTCTCATTCACGTCTTGATGTCCTTGAAGCTCGGACATGGACTACCGTTTATTCTTTATTTTAGTTCTTAATTATTCTTACACTTAGAAATTTGAGGATAGATGTTCTTGATGTGATGACTTCCAGATTTTGGGGATAATAGTTGATAAATGTTAGAATGTTTATTTATTGGTTTTATTAATAAGATTTTGAGTCTTCCGCATTATGTTGGGGTTTAGATTTGTTGGTTCGCTCACATAGTAGGATAAGTGTGGGTGCCACTCGCGACCCGTTTTGGGTCGTGACATTATGAGTTAATACTAGACTTGAAAGTTGAAAAAATTTGAAAAGATTGACATGTTAATTGATCTCAAGATTTATGAAATTGATCATAAATTAAGGGTAAATTGTTGGTTAAAATCTAAACACATAGTAGTGTAAATGTTGTTGTTAGTCGCAAAATCTTATTGTGATCAATAATGGGAATAGATTGCTATGAGTTGGACAATCAACGAAAGGAGAAGGCTCAAGTCTCAGAGTGAATTCTTGATTTGATTTAGGCAAGTGGATTTCTAAACTCTTGTTAAGTGTATGAAATGCATGTATTTCCTTGTGGTATATGTTTGGGAGTAACGGGATTGGTGATGGGTTGACTTGTCCACATTGATTAATTATAATGATGAAAAAAAAGGATAACAAAAGGCAATGTGATTAATTGTTTATGTATGATGTGTTGAGAAAGGGTTGAAGTCTTGTTGAATCATTGTTGATGTGACTTCATGTTTGTGTGATGGTGAGCTGTGCGATGTTATGAAAATGGTCATCTCCTCATTATTTGTGTGAGCTTGTCATCTGCATTATTCTGAGGCATTGGTTGTTACAAGTGTTATGTGCATTGAGAAAGAATGAGTACTTAAGAAGATGTACCATTTCGAGGGACGTATCGCGCACCGCGATGGATACTATATTTCGAGGGACGTATCGCGCGCCGTGATGGTTACTATTATCGAGGGTCGTGTTGTGCATCGCGACAGATGCATGGACAGATATGTCCCCCATGTGTCCCGGAGTGAGAGACAGCGGGTGTGTGTCACTAGGTCAGGCATGCATCATTATACTTGACATTGCATTCCATTGCATTGCACATGCTTATCATTAGTGAACTTGATATTGTGTTTTGCTAATCTTGTGAATGCCTTTTTGTGGAACTTGTGATTGATGATACTGAGCTTGTTCTTGAGGATTTAAAATTTGTTAAAGTGTTGTTGTTGAGGATATGTAATTTGGCAAGGTATTGTTGTTAAGGATATGTAATTTGTCAAAGTATTATTGTTGAGGATATGTAATTTACCAAAGTGTTGTTGTTGAGGATATGTAATTTGTTCAAGTGTCGTTGTTGAGGATATGTAATTTGTCTAAGTGTTGTTGTTGAGTTACGTGCTATGTAAACTGTGAGCTGTTAGGTTGGGTTGATTTTAATGCAGGTTGTAGTTGTGGAGGTTCGGTTAGGGGTGGTAGGAGTACCCGTATATCATCCCCTTAGCTTGTGTTTTTAGAGGTTTACTTGCTGAGTACTGTGTGGTTTGGTACTCACCCCTTGCTTCTACAATTTTTTGTAGGTTATGAGCCTGGATTTTTGTTGTACTTGTCATTCTCTTGTTTTTCGAGGCTTCTTGGAGATTTGTGAGGTAGTTGTTACCATCTCAGCAGACTTTCTTCTCCTTAATTGTGATCTCGTTCTATTCTAGAAACAAGTTCATTTGAGACTTGAGTTTTCTTTTTTATCAATTGTAATACTTTAGAGGCTTGTACACGTGACTACCAGGTTTTGGGTTTTTTGTTAAGTTACTTATATTTTATTTCTGCACTTTATTGTAATGGTTGAGTTTTAGGCTGACTTGTCTTGGTACGATAAGACGAGTGCCATCACGCCCATTTTTGGGTCGTGACAAAATGGTATCAGAGCCCCAGGTTCATAGGTCTCACGTGTGTACAAGTCGAGTCTAAGTAGAGTCTAGAGGATCGGTACGGAGACGTCTGTACTTATCTTCGAGAGGCTATAATGACTTTTAGAAAAAAATCTTCACTTCTTGGATCTCTATCGTGCGTACTTGGTCCGATTTTAATTTTTATAGCTTCACTCCATCGACTCTCATTTATGTGATGCCTCCTGTGTAGTTCCTCTGGTGAGTAGTTGGTGTGTCGTTTATTGGTTAAATATTTCTTTTGGTATTAGAGTGGAAGTGATATACTTATGGAAAGGATTTGTGGTTATATTTCGAATATTATAAAAAAAATAAAAAAATTAAGGGTCTATGTAAGTTTAGTTATTCTAGTAAAATGATTAGTACTTGTGTGGTATATACGATATTTAGAGTGGTTAACAATTGGAAGTGGGATGATTAAAGGGATGACTAGATAATTGAGTTGTAACTTTGGAAACTATAATCAGTAAAGTTATCATAACATGAATGGAATTCTTAGAAAATGATGCACCAATTAAGGTTAGAATTTCTACAATAGTAATATCGATCCTTACTTGGTTGGAGTTATGGAGTGTGCTACTTTTGATATTGACCTGAACTATGAAAGAATTCATATAGCTTGGGCTAGATATGGAACTATGATAATACTTAACATCTATTTGATGGGTAGAAATGTGTGACCCGTTTGGATATGATCTTCTCGATTGGTATGATGTGTTCTAGTGGTGGATTTAATAGTCTTCACAATGTGGTACTAGTGGTATATGAAAATGAATACTTTGTTGTTAAGAGCAAATACTAACTACCTAAGGAGTTATCTATTGTATTACATGCTTATATGATAAGATTTGGTGTTGAATTCATATTTGAGAAACCAACTAGCTTGTTAGTACGGATGGATATGTTAAGCATTATTTTTAAGGAAGCTTTAGTGTGGATCTTTGATAATGATATTGATTTGTTCAGGTGTGAAATGTATTTTTTGGATTTTAAATGAGTGTTGATTTCACCATAAGCTCCATGAAAGTGGACGACACTAGGATGATAAGCTTATATGTAAAGAAAGCCCCAACGAATATACTTGGGTGAAGACAATTGAAAATTTTAGTAAGAAAATGTGTATGAAGTTAAGTTAGTTTGTTGAATTTGATTGGTATAGTTGGGTTTGATATGTCATGTCAATGACAAGGTTGACTTTGTGTTGATGACAAGGGCTGACTGGGCATAGTGATAATAAGAGTTCGCGATGGATTGTGATTAGGATGCAACTATGTGATAAGTTTTGTGGGTTCAAAGACTTTTGTATGGCAATGGTGACTTTACAATGTCTAAGTTATGGTTCACAACTATTTTGTGAGTAGCATGGTTGTATGGTAATTTTTAGGAGGAGTTGAGATGTCACTAGAATAAAATTGAAAAGAGCTAGAGCAATAATGAAAAGAACTAGTAGTATGTAGTTTAACTTTTAGAGCGAGGAGAGAATTAAGATACATAAATCATAAAGATCTTCAAGGTATGAGCTAATGTTGATGGATAATGATATTGTGTTGCACAGTTGGATTCAAAAGTTCAAATTTTTCATTGTGAGTTTATGTTCGTGATAGTATGTTTTGTCAAGGTGTGGATTGGTAAGGTGAGAATATCGATCATATTGAGTGTGAAGCATTTGGAAAGAGTTAGAAATAATTTTAGTAGTAAGTTTGGTTACTTTTGATTGTTATATATAAATGGGATTTTAGGTTAAAAAAATATATATATATATTTAGTGGATAAGGTAAAAATATCATGGGTTGTTGGTCAAAATATAAAATTGGTAAGCAAGTTAGCGAGAAAAAAAAAGAGTCTAGTGTATTGAAGAGTTCAAGGTATTTAAAATTTGCGTTATTTGAAGCATTTAAGATATGTGAAAGAATAAGACCTCTCATATATACTCTTTGTTCGAAGTTGAAGGATGAATGGATTTTCATATATACGCTTTAATGTGAATATGGATGTGAATTTTTTTTGGTATAGACTTACTATGGATTTAACAGTACTTTTTATAAAGATTGAATTTTGTTTTGGATGAAAAATAGTGAGTTGTGTAAGATTATGTGTTGTTATACGAGGCTAATTTGTTCATTTATGATAGGTGACTTATGTACACACAACAGTGTGGACCTACAGTTATACATAGTTAATGATGATATTGAGGGGATTGAAGCTACTATTTTCATGATACAATATACGTTGTTATGATGTGTTATATAGACATTTGATATGGTGAGTAGAGGTTATGCACTTATAGTATATAGAATTATTGGAGTGAACAAGGATTTTTTTGGGTTTTGTCATGAGGTACATGATGGTATATATGGTAGTTGAAAAATAGTATATGAAAATTCGTGTGAAGTTAATATTTGGTGTGTTTCAATTAATGTACCTAGATTGAAAAGTATTTTAGATTTGAAATTAGTAGTATCAATCATGGGTATGACTCATATCTGTCATGAAATGCTTGAATAAAAAGAGAGATTCATATTTTTACAATTTTGGAGGCGATAATGTGTTTTTCTTTAAGGAAGACTTTGATACTAGTAATGGTGTAAGAGTAAGGTAAATTATTGGTGTACATACGATGTTTGTTGGTATTAAGAGTGTTACCTTCAATGGAGTACTTGAAAAAGTATGTGAAATTTGATTAATCAAGCATTTGTTATGTTGTGATGGGAAATCAAACTGGTTGTGTCACGACCCAGTCCAAGCTAGACGCGTTAGCTCACCCTGAATTTCCGAAGGTAGTGAAGACTGGCTAGATCTACTGTTGAGTTGAAGTTGACGGAACGTTCGCTGCATTCCACAAATAACAAAGAAGAAAACATAAAAGTAGGGGG
>NC_028648.1:57755374-57827056 GCF_001406875.1 Solanum pennellii
GATTACAGAGAGTCGATTTTCAGTACCCAATTTCAGAATTTCTAAGTATGCTGAAACGAGACATCTGTGACGGGCCGTCGTGCCTATGACGGTCCGTCGTGATGTCCGTAATCTTAGCCAGTTTTTCCATCTGCTGCTCAAAACGACTAAACAGGTCGTTACAGGTTGATTGTGAGTGGTTAAAAATCAAGAGATGGAGTCAGAAAAATGGGATTTAACTTATAAGGTTCCTATGGAGGAACATCTTGTTTTATTCAACCTTGCTTCTGTATATTCTTATGTGACCAATTACTTCATTCTGGACATGGTTTAGAGTATGATTCTCATTCTACGCTCGTGTGTGTTTTCGCTTCTATGGGTGAATTCTTAGTGGTGGATCGGGTGTACCGATCCTTAGATTTTTCCTCTAGTAGGGTGAAATCCTTGGTTAAACTTTTTTATTTTAAATATGATATATTTGATGTTGTTTGAGATAGTAGAAGTATACTAGTAGTTCTACACGCACGACCTCTCTTATGAGAACGTATAGTTTTCATGAATAGTTATAGTTATCCAACAATGTTATTAAAGGTTCTAGATCCTAGAATGTACCACTTGTTAGGTGTTTACTAATCTTGTTCTTCTTTGAGTTAGATATGTTTGATCAGCCATTGATTAGTACCCAATGTCCAAAGATCGAGTTTTATAGAAAAGGTTCATGGGATGGTTATGTTGTGAGAAAGGAATTTTGAAAAGATTTATGATGGTTTGAGCAATATGACGATTTGATGGTTGCTTCACGTTCGCTGTTAGTTTTAGCCAGTATTGATTCTGAATTCTCTCGTAGTAATGTGACAAAAGGGTTTGTCCTGATGGTGTGTTGTTGTTTGTAAGATTTCTTTTCAAATTGAGTTCATAGGTTAGTCTGTATGATAATCAATCTTTATATGTGAATCGGTTAGATTTTGATTCGAAAGCTAAGTTCTTAGTAGTTGATTTTGATGAAATGGTCTTAAAGAGGAGCTCACTTTTAGAGATAAATATTGACTATAGAAATTATACCTTAGGTTTTGGTAATGTCAAATATTCTTTCTTCTTCTTCCTTATGTTCGAGGACGAACATGGTTTTTAGTGGTGGATAATGTAATGATCTGAAAAGTCATTAATAGAAATTTTTGTAAAAATTATAGTTTCATCCTCCCGATAGTTATCCCGTGTCATTTATGATTACTCGATGAAGTGGGTTTGAGAATTTTAATTATTCGATAACTACAATTAATTAGTTGACATGCATTTATTAAGTAATTGATTTTAACTTAATTGATGGTTAATGGGCCAAACTTATAATTAATGTAATCGTTAATTTCACTTGGCCCATATATTAAAAAAAAAAGTTAATGAATTTGTTACTTTTCATAAACAATTAACTTAAGGGAAAAAAAAAAGACAAACCTTTATGGGCGACAACTATGGCGGACGATCTATTGCATCAGGTAAAAGTCTCCCCTAATTTTTGAATTCTTGAAATGTGACTGAAGTATTATTATTATAATATATTATATTTATAATGGTGAGAAATTAAAAGGAAAGGAAATTAAGTTGCACAAATTCTCGTCCTAATTAGTATATGCTATATTAATATAGATTTGAGAAAATTGTAGTGCCAAACATTGAATAATTACTATGGCAATCATTGGTTAATTATAGCAAAATAATTGTTGTTGGAATAATTTGAGATTTTTGTTCTAATTAGCTTATGTAGTGGTCCGCATGTATGCATATATGATGATTATGGGTTTAGTTTTGGTCCATAAATTTCTTATAATTATCAAGTTATAATTCAAGGTTTGATATATTAAGATATGTAATTAAATATTGATGTATTATAATATATGAAAACCATTTGAGTTGTAATTTTTGGAGAAATTATGAGTTAACCCTAGACTTGAAAGTTGAAAAAAATTGAAAAGATTGACATGTTAATTGATCTCAAGATTTATGAAATTGATCATAACTTAAGGGTAAATTGTTGGTTAAAATCTAAACACATAGTAGTGTAAATGTTGTTGTTAGTCGCAAAATCTTATTGTGATCATTAATGTGAATAGATTGCTATGAGTTGGACGATCAACGAAAGGAGAAGGCTCAAGTCTCGGAGTGAATTCTTGATTTAATTTAGGCAAGTGGATTTCTAAACTCTTGTTAAGTGTATGAAATGCGTGTATTTCCTTGTGGTATATTTTAGGAGTAACGAGATTGGTGATGGGTTGACTTGTCCACATTGATTAATTATAATGATGAAAAAAAGGATAAAAAAAGGCAATGTGATTAATTGAATATGTGTGATGTGTTGAGAAAGAGTTGAAGTCTTGTTGAATCATTGTTGATGTGACATCATGTTTGTGTGGTTGTGAACTGTGCGATGTTATGAAAATGGTCATCTCCTCATTATTTGTGCGAGCTTGTCATCTACATTATTCTGAGGCATTGGTTGTTACAAGTGTTATGTGCATTGAGAAAGAATGAGTACTTAAGAGGATGTACCATTTCAAAGGACGTATTCGCGCGCCGCGATGGATACTATATTTCGAAGGACGTATCGCGCGTCGCGATGGTTACTATTATCGAGGGTCGTGTCGTGCGCCGCGACAGATGAATGGACAGATATGTCCCCCATGGGTCCCGGACAGAGAGACAGCGGGTGTGTATCACTAGGTCAGACATGCATCATTATACTTGACATTGCATTCCATTGCATTGCACATGCTTATAATTAGTGAACTTGATATTGTGTTTTGCTAATCTTGTAAATGCCTTTATGTGGAACTTGTGATCGATGAATACTGAGCTTGTTCTTGAGGATATAAAATTTGTTAAAGTGTTGTTGTTGAGGATATGTAATTTGGCAAGGTATTGTTGGTAAGGATATGTAATTTGTCAAAGTATTATTGTTGAGGATATGTAATTTACCAAAGTGTTGTTGTTGAGGATATGTAATTTTTCCAAGTGTTGTTGTTGAGGATATGTAATTTGTCTAAGTGTTGTTGTTGAGCTACGTGCTATGTAAACTGTGAGCTGTTAGGTTGGGTTGATTTTAATGCAGGTTGTAGTTGTGGAGGTTCGGTTGGGGGTGGTAGGAGTACCCGTATATCATCCCCTTATCTTGTGTTTAGAGGTTTACTTGCTGAGTACCGTGTGGTTTGGTACTACCCCCTTGCTTCTACAAATTTTTTTAGGTTATGAGCCTGATTTTTGTTGTACTTGTCATTCTCTTCTTTTCCGAGGCTTCTTGGAGAATTGTGAGGTAGCTGTTTCCATCTCAACAGACTTTCTTCTCCTTAATTGTGATCTTGTTCTATTCTAGAAACAAGT
Source organism: Solanum pennellii (assembly GCF_001406875.1). Lineage (NCBI taxonomy): Eukaryota > Viridiplantae > Streptophyta > Magnoliopsida > Solanales > Solanaceae > Solanum > Solanum pennellii. The sequence continues at coordinate 57,758,726 of NC_028648.1, forward strand.
TCATTTGAGACTTGAGTTTTCTTTTGAATCAATTGTAATACTTTAGAGGCTTGCACACGTGACTACCAGGTTTTGGGTTTTTTATTAAGTTACTTATATTTTATATCCGCACTTTATTGTAATGGTTGAGTTTTAGGCTGACTTGTCTTGGTAGGATAAGACGAGTCATCACACCCATTTTTGGGTCGTGACAGAATTCTTCTAGAACTTCAGCTTCCTTTCACACTTAAACCAAAGAAGAAGAAAAAGGTCTCTTAATAATTAAGAAAGTGAGCATTAGCTTCTTGAAATTTCATGCTTTTGTATTTATACTTGAGCATGAATAACATGTTTTTCTAATTATCCATAAGAGAATTAAGCAAAATTGAAGTCTGTTCAGTTACCTTGGTTTGCAGATATGAGGGTTTCTTAAAGAATCCTAGAACAACTAAAAACTGTTGTTTTAATCTTGAAGAGAAAAGAGAGAGAGAGCTGGAGATAATTCTCAACGTTGTTGTTAAAATGGTGAAGAATATATGCTCATATTGGATATATATAGAGTTTTATTGACCACAAAAATATCCTCTAAATACTTATTTTTTTGGGGTCCATTTTCAGCCACTAATTGGTCAAGTAGGTAATTCACCTGCTTATGCACATCAAGCAGCTCAAAAGGTCAAAGTAGGTGATGCACCTAGTTGCTTTCACTTGGGCTTTATCTATATTGGGCCTTTGCATATTTGGCTGTTGGGCTTTCTGTCATTTTAATTTTCTTTTAATAGGTTTAGGCTTCAAGTGAGCCCATTACTATAATTCTAAATCTGGTCCATCAAGCTTGGGCCCTTTAACAATATACATATAGCTCAAGTAGGTGATGCAGGTGCTAGCTTGATAAAGTCAAGCAGGCAGCTCAATTATTTTATTCCATTTTATGAATATTACATCATTTTGCTTCAACTTAGAACTTAACTTTCAAATTTAAGCTCAATTACACCTTACTATCTCTAGTTTAAATACATCCGGCGGAGTCAACTTACAGTAAACACGCTGAAACGTGCATGACATAATACATCACTTTTCGGCTAGTTTAAACTAACACTAATCATATAAGGAACATGGTCCCTCACCTATAATATATCACAATAATAGAACAAGCATATGCGTAAGACGGGCTGTTACATTCCTCCTCCCCCTGCCCCCTCCTTTTTTTCTCTCAAAAACAACATTAAAATAGAAAAAAAATATTTGGAACAATTTTTAAAACTATATAAATAAAAAGAATTGTTGCGCGTTGTGTATTTTATTGGAAAAATGCACAAGTACCCCTCCCCCAATCTATGCCCGAAATCTCAGAAATACACTTATACTTTATTAAGGTCATATACTCCTATTACTCCCCTAAACTTATTTTATAACTAATTTTCTACTCCTTTTAGGCTTACGTGGTACTAGTTTTAAAAAAAAGGCAACATGTGCTAGGCCCTGAAAATAGTGTCATGTAGGCTGAAAAGGAATAAAAAATTATTTATAAAATAAGTTCAGAGCGTAATAAGACATTAGTATAGTATAAGTATGTCTCAGAGATTTTGGACATAGGTTGGGGGTACTTATGCATTTTCCCTATTTTATTTACTAAATAGATTATAAATCATTTTTTAACTTAAAGTAACGCATGTAACTATTTATGAGCAACTTACAAAAATGGCTTTATTTATAGGGTTGTTGAAGTTCAATAGTTATAAATATGTTATTTACCATAAATGACTATACTCTATGTCAATTTCTAGCTACATGTTTGTATTAATTTCTTTTTATTTTTACAATTATTATTATTATTATTATTATTATTATTATTATTATTATTATTATTATTTATAGAGTGATCTTACAATGCAGTAAATAAGATAAAATATGTTACCGTTACTGTCAAGTATTAGCATTTTATTCTGTTCCTAAATCGCTCAAAGTTTCATTATTAAATTATCAACTAATAATTACATATTGTATGGACATCTGATTCATTCACATAATACAATAAGTTGTATTTATATTCCTAAATACAATATATTCACTAAATACTAATTATAAAGTATTCATAAAGTTTTGAATATAAAAGAGTATTCATGTCTTTTTCTCGTTGTATTTTTGTATATGTTTTTATTTTTTATTTATTTATACACTAATACAGTTGTAATTATAATAACTAAATAAGGAAAATGTATTACTTGTTCAATTAGCATGTGAATACTTTGAAATTCAAATTGGTGTTTCTATTTATAAAACTTAAAGTATTAATATATCAAAGATACAAATATATATTAAAATTTTAATGTATTAATACACCTAACAAGGTAAAATAGTACAATTTTAGCATACGAATACAACAATTTGGAAAAAGAATACACTATTACTAAACCAAAAAAATGGCACCTCTTTATGGCCTCCATTTGCATTTAGCTTTTTCCTTCTTTTTTTATTTTGCCTTTTTAAAAAAATTGATTATTAAATCATAAAAAAATTACTTAAATTTATTACAAATAAATATTTATTAATGGAGGATTATTTATAACAAAAACTCTTCATATTTTTTATTTATTTAACTCACTTATAATAGAAGGAGAAACATAATTTATTTATTTTTACTTTTTTTTAATTTAAATGAATTATTATATTGTAAAAATATATTACTTTATTTATACGATAAATATTTTATTAATGTAGGAACATTTATAAAAAAAACTCTATATATATTTTTTTTCTATTCATTTATCTCACTTCTAATCATGAAATCATAATAAAAAAAATTCATTTTAAGTATTTTTATTTTTATTTTTTAATTTATTCACTAGGATTTACTACGCATGACTTGCCCTCTTTAATTTTTACTTTTAATAATATTCATAACTCTCATAATTTTTATGTCCATAACCTCCAAATCAAATTTGTAAGTTTATGATGTCTTATGGTATTCCTTTATTTTGCCTATAAATTCATATTAGTTTCATGAAGATTCACATTCACAATTATCCTTTCTCTTTTCATCATATTGGTTTGGTTTGTAACAAAAAAGAATTACATGAAGGTAAAAAATATTTCATTGCAAATGTTTCCTCTATTTTTGTCTATATAAATTCGTATTTGGTTTGTGAATGAAACTAACATGTAACTAAAAAAAAGTACATAAAATTAATAAATATATCATTCTCCAGTCCTTATTTTTTTCATTTCCTTTATTTTCTCTATATAACTTCATATTTATTTTCATAAAGATCACATACAAAGTTATAATTTCTCTTATTCATCATACTTGTTTGTGAATTAACTAACATGTAACAAAAAAAGTATATAAAGGTAATATATATTTCATTCTAAAGTCTTTATTTTTATTTGTATGTACTTAGACATGTTTATTAATATAGATTTTTTTATGTTTGTATTATCATTTATCAAGTAAGTATGACTAAAAACATGTCTATAATTCTTAAAAATGTGTTGTTCGTATAAAATTGTTCTTTCTAATAACTAGTTTTTCAGATGTAATATAGTTTGATTATAATATTTGTTAGATTTCAAGAAAAAATTATTATTTAGTATTGTTAGTACTATTGAAAAGATAATATACAATTATATTACATATAGTTTATATTTCGTTCTTTGTTTTGACATAATTATTTTAATTGTATATGATTGTTTTAATTCAGTTGGTTGCATATAAGGAAGAGTTTGACATATGGATCAAAACATGATGGCGGATCTCCTTGAGAAGGAAGATGGTAGAAGGAAAAAAATGAAGCATAATTAGAGAATACTTTTTACTTTGAATTGTATTAGCAACTTAGTTACTTTTCCTTTAAATTTTGATTTATATAAATAATTTAGCTAAATGTATTATATTGTCAATGCTAATCATTTGATCCTTTAGTATTCTACTTTCTTTTTGTTATGAAGAAAAATTAATATAATTATTTCATTTTAACCACAAAATTTTTTTATGATGATTAGGAGTTTCATTTTTATATAATCGTAAAAAAGCAATTGAAAAATAAAATATTATTTTCATGATGTCATTTTTTGTGTAGTAACAAATGTTCTCCGTTCTTTTTGCTTTGATATCTATTTATAATTTTTATGTAGTCACCAATTATTATATTTTCTCTATTCATTTTTTGTATTTTCAGCCCTTATATTTACTTATCTATTTTACAAATAAAATCAATACATAATTAGTAATACATTTAATGTCTAATAAAATTACACATTTGAATATTTATAACTCATGTCTCTTCATCTTACTTGTAACGTTTAATATTAATATTATACATAATTTTTATATGTTTCATGTTTCGTAAGTCTGATAAATATTTAATTATTGTTTAAAAAAACATAATAAGGAAATGTAATTATAAGGAAATAATAAAAAAAATTAATTTTATTTTGACGAAATCAGAGTTTGAATAGAAAATTAGTACTCCTACAAAAGATAGAGGAAATTAAAACATATAAAATATTTTCAACCTAATACAATATATTGTTATTTAAACAATATTATCTCTTATTTCATTTACTTCACCACAGTGAATATTTTGTTTTAAGATATACATATACATATACAAAATAAATAAATATATTTTATTTGTTTTAAAAAAATCTACAATATCGCAGATGAGGAGAAATATTAATGTTATCTATATATTTGATACTAACCTAAATATTACACATTACATATTTCATATTATCATCTGATAAGTATTTTATACAGTCGCGCAAAGCGCGAATAGTTTCACTAGTATACTATACATATGAATACACTGTTGATAAATAAGAAAATGGAAAAATAATAGAGTGTGTATGTATCAAAGTGTGTAAGTATTCGACTATATAAGAAATTGAAAAACCAACAGAACGTCAATTTATTTTTCGTGAAGTTTTTTCTGTAATACTTGAGGCTTGATGTTAACTTAGGTATTTATTTATTAAAATATAGTATTGATGTATCCAACTATACTTGTATTGTCTAATCAAATTGGATAAATTACTTGTGTATCCAAATATACTTGTATTCACAAATCAACATTTATATTAGTATTATAATACACTTATCTATGTATATAAGTATTATACTATATACAAATTTGATAAACAACAAAATTCTCTCTCTACACTCTCTGCTAACAACGATAACCTAACGGCTCCGCTGAACTGCGGGTATTCCCTACGCTCTATCTCATAGACCGCCGAAGATCTCTCATCGGTGCGCCTGGACAAGTAAATGAATCTAACATTAAATGTGACACTATTCGTAAGGATATATGCAATTTCTTCATGGAAAGAAAGGTACAAAAACAATATAATTTTCATGAAAAAGCAATTTCAATCGATACCCTACAAAAATAGATGAAAATAGATGTATATAAATAAAATTTTCATAAAAGATGAGGAGAAAAATCAGTTAGAAAATACCTTATAATGAATTCAAATCACAAAAATCGCTCCTAGAATCATACAAAAAGATCTTGAATGGGAAGGAATTTGGGGGAAAATACAAAAAATATGTAATATAGTGATATTGATGAAAGAGAAGGTATTGATGAGGACATAATTAATTATGAGTGTAATAATAATTTTCCTATTTAATATTTATTTATATTAAATATGCATATAAAAAACTGTTTATTGGTATATAATTAAATTTGCTATTTACTATATAATATCCATATAACATAAAAAAAAAATTAAATTGTAGCTATTTATTTAAATTATATTGATATTTGTCATATTCTGTAGTTTTTCCATAATTGATTATTTGTCACATCATCAACGAGTGTACTGTAATCTCCAATTTTTTGTTTATTGTCAGAAAGTGTCGAAATGACACCAAAACTCTATATGATGTGCCTAAAATGAGCATCTTTTAGTTGAGGTGTCTAAGTAAAATTTGATGTTAACTTTATGGGATCACCAATAAATTTAGCCGAAGTTAAACTCACGCACCTTAATTCAATATACTTGTCATAAACCAACTCTTTGCTAGATATTGCTTGCAACACTTACCAAATTGAAGAACAAAGAAATTAACTTATGAATGTTGAATGAATGTCATTTGATAAAATACCACTTGGTTACACTTGCAACGGAAACCACCGGTACTATCAGAATAGAGGAAAGATATAAGTTTCAAAGCACACCTAAACTATTCACTTTTTTACTTTCATATCTAAACTATCACTTTTTAGTTTTAGAAACACACCTCAGTGGTATGTGTGATGCACTCTCTTTTATTTAGAAAAACCTTGACACATAACATTCCATATAGATAAAATATTTCGCCTAGATAAAAATTAAATAATAAAATACTAATATAAATTAAAAATCAAAGATGAAAATATTACTATCCATATAAAAAATTAAATATTTTCTTACCCCACTCCACCACCTCCTCTAGGTAGCCCCCCCCCCTAAAAAAACGCCCACTCATCCCCCTGACTCCACCCCACCCCTAATAGAAATTGATATTATTTTACTAAAAAAAATAAAAAAATCTACCCCATCCTATTTAATTCTCCGCTCCTAATTTATATTTTTTTTACGTTTTTCTCATTTTGTGTTAGATATGCACGTACATATATTTTTACAAAAAAAATTGTACTACTGTACCGAATATAATATAAATAACTAAAAAAATGAAAAAAAAGTTTTGTGGCGACAAGTAAAAAATATTTTCGAAATGTATATATAAGCACATGAAAAAAAATGGAAGCGGAGGGTTAAGTGGGATGGGTAGAATTATTTTTGTAAGAAAATAAAATAACGTCTAAATTAGTATTTGAGGAGGGGGAGGAAAAGAAGTGAAAAAAAAAAGAATAGTTTTGTAAAATAAATTTAAACAAACAAAAAACATTTAAAAAAAATGGTGGGTGGGGGTTTTGGGGGGGGGGGAGAGGAAGTGATGGCATGGGGTAAGAAAAATATTTTACATCTTATTTTATAAAAAAAATATTATTTTTTTATAACAGTATTTTAATTTTTAGTTTGAACTAATATTAATAATTTATTTATTTTTTGTCAAAGTTGAATGTTTTGTCCATATGGAGTGTGATGTGAAAATTCATTAAAATTAAAGAGAAGGTGTATTAAACAACCATGATGATAGTGGTACAAAAGAGAGGTGTGTTTATCAAACTAAAAAGTAATAGTTTAGGTATGAAACTCAAAAAAATGGTATAGTTTAGAAGTGTCTCTAGAGAAAATGATCAACTACAATGCAAGAATACGGATACCAATTATCTTAGGAATTATATACTCTATTAATCGTAACAAAAATAATTCTTAACGGCAATAAATATTCATATTAACAAAGAGTGATAAAACCTTTATCAACGTTACACATTAGTTAATTGTCATGATCATTGATCAAGAGCTATGGTAAAAAAGCTCACAGGTATGTTAGAAGATGACAGGATCACTAAATTACAAGCACAACAGTCATTCATGAAAAATCAATAATCACACTTTAGTAAGCAAAACTTAGCTTAGTTGCAGGTTTAAGTGAATGTAATGCAACAAGTTTTCATAGGTGTATAGGCTTCATGAGATTATAATAAAGAAAATTTATGTAACACCCGAAACCGTTGATAAGGTTGAAAAGCTCTTATAATAATCTTTCCAGTGTCGTCGATTTTGTGCGATTTCAATATCGTATGAGTGAGTTATGCCTTTTGGAAGTTGGATTGTTGGATAAGGAAAGTCAAATCCAAATTTGGTAAAGACAAAATTGTCTTTTTCTTACCTAATTTAATTAAATCATTTTCGAGATTAAATTGGGGTAAAAACAAGACTTTATTCAGTTTAGGGAAAAGAGATTCACGCTATGTAACGACCTGTTTAGTCGTTTTGAGCTGCAGATTTTATTTCTGGAAAAACTGGCTGAGACGACGGAACCCACGACGGACCGTCATGGCACGACGGACCGTCGAGGTAGTCTCATTCCAAAACACTTAGAATTCTGAAATTTGGGTACTGAAATCGACTCTCTGAACTTCGTAACGGAATGGCAGGACGGACCGTCGTGGGCACGACGGACCGTCACAGACTCTTCAAGGAAATTGAGTCTCTGAACTCTGTGACGGAGCAGCAGGACGGACCGTCGCAGGCGCGACGGCCCGTCACAGGCTGCGTAATCCCAGGCTGGGTCGGATTTCTGTTAGTTATTTAAGGGGCGTTTTTGACTATTCCTGCTTTAATTATAAAGTTAGAGGGTTAATGTTAATAAGTCTAATTACTTGGGGGTTAAAAGAGGTAACCTTAAGTTAATTAGTGGATATTATTACCATCTTTATACTTAATTATATGCTAATTAGGGTAAAAGAAAGAGGGTTTGAATAAGAAAAAGAAAAAGAACAGAAAAAGAGGGAGAACGAGTAGAGAGAGAAAGGAACGAAGAGGATAGCAAGGATTTTTGAGAATTTGCTTGCTTGATCACGCATCTTCGGTGGAGGTAGGTTATGGTTTTTATGCTATTCGTAGTAAACTCTTAATAGCGAATGATATGTGTTGGGTAGTATTATAAAGTCTTCTATATGCTTAATTGTGTGCATGCATGATGTGATTTTTTTATATATGATTGTGATGAAATAAGCATGATGAAGCTATTGAATCCCAAATCTTGATAAAAACCTAATCTCTTGTTAATGATGATGCCTTGATATAAAAGAAGGCTTGATGAACTGAAGTAATGAGATGATGATGCCTTGGTATAAAAGAAGGCTTGATGAACTAAGTAATGAGATTAGGGGATCGGGTGTCACGTTCCGGCACCAGGATAGAATATATATATATGGATCGGAGTGTCACGTTCCGACACCAGGATAGAATATATGTGGATCGGGTGTCACGTTCCGGCACCAGGATAGAATATATATATGGATCGGAGTGTCACGTTCCGACACCAGGATAGAATATATATATGGATCGGAGTGTCACGTTCCGACACCAGGATAGAATATATATGGATCGGGTGTCACGTTCCGGCACCAGGATAGAATATATATATGGATCGGGGTGTCACGTTCCGACACCAGGATAGAATATATGTGGATCGGGTGTCACGTTCCGGCACCAGGATAGAATATATATATGGATCGGAGTGTCACGTTCCGACACCAGGATAGAATATATATGGATCGGGTGTCACGTTCCGGCACCAGGATAGAATATATATATGGATCGGAGTGTCACGTTCCGACACCAGGATAGAATATATATGGATCGGGTGTCACGTTCCGGCACCAGGATAGAATATATATATGGATCGGAGTGTCACGTTCCGACACCAGGATAGAATATATATGGATCGGGTGTCACGTTCCGGCACCAGGATAGAATATATATATGGATCGGGTTGTCACGTTCCGACACCAGGATAGAATATATGTGGATCGGGTGTCACGTTCCGGCACCAGGATAGAATATATATATGGATCGGAGTGTCACGTTCCGACACCAGGATAGAATATATATGGATCGGGTGTCACGTTCCGGCACCAGGATAGAATATATATATGGATCGGGGTGTCACGTTCCGACACCAGGATAGAATATATGTGGATCGGGTGTCACGTTCCGGCACCAGGATAGAATATATATATGGATCGGAGTGTCACGTTCCGACACCAGGATAGAATATATATGGATCGGGTGTCACGTTCCGGCACCAGGATAGAATATATATATGGATCGGGGTGTCACGTTCCGACACCAGGATAGAATATATGTGGATCGGGTGTCACGTTCCGGCACCAGGATAGAATATATATATGGATCGGAGTGTCACGTTCCGACACCAGGATAGAATATATATGGATCGGGTGTCACGTTCCGGCACCAGGATAGAATATATATATGGATCGGGGTGTCACGTTCCGACACCAGGATAGAATATATGTGGATCGGGTGTCACGTTCCGGCACCAGGATAGAATATATATATGGATCGGAGTGTCACGTTCCGACACCAGGATAGAATATATATGGATCGGGTGTCACGTTCCGGCACCAGGATAGAATATATATATGGATCGGGGTGTCACGTTCCGACACCAGGATAGAATATATGTGGATCGGGTGTCACGTTCCGGCACCAGGATAGAATATATATATGGATCGGAGTGTCACGTTCCGACACCAGGATAGAATATATATGGATCGGGTGTCACGTTCCGGCACCAGGATAGAATATATATATGGATCGGGGTGTCACGTTCCGACACCAGGATAGAATATATGTGGATCGGGTGTCACGTTCCGGCACCAGGATAGAATATATATATGGATCGGAGTGTCACGTTCCGACACCAGGATAGAATATATATGGATCGGAGGTCACGTTCCGGCACCAGGATAGAATATATATATATAGATCGGGGTGTCACGTTCCGACACCAGGATAGTATTAGTGGAGCGGAGTGTCACGTACCGACACAAGAGAAATAAAGATAATGAAATCTTGAAATATGTTAATATACTCAATCTAAAGAACATGTTTCCCAAAAGAGTATGGTGTGGAGGCTTGAGTCCTCATAGATATGTTCGGTGATGTTATAAATGATTTTTATACTTGTTGCTATCACCTGTTAAGAATATTAGTTGATTTTATGATGTTATCTGAGATATATTGCTTTCTATTTTGAGTTGGCCGATGATATCTACTCAGTACCCGTGTTTGTACTGACCCCTACTTGTATTTGTTTTCTTTGTTATTTGTGGAGTGCAGCAAACGTACCGTCGTCTTCAACTCAACCGCAACTCTAGCCAGTCTTCATTACACCGGATTTCAGGGTGAGCTAATGCTTCTAGCTTGGACTGGATCTTCTTCCTCATGTCTTGATGCCTTGAAGTTCCGGCATGGACTAGCTTTTGTTTATTTTAGCTTCTTAGAATACTCTTAGTTTAGTAATTTGATCATAGATGTTCTTGTGGTGATGACTTCCAGATTTTGGGGAATAATAGATGTTGAATTTTAGAAGTTATTGAATTGATTTTTATTAATGAGTTTAAGTCTTCCGCATTACTTTCTGTTGATATTAAATTGAAATGTTAGGGTTTAGATTGGTTGGTTCGCTCACATAGGAGGGTAAGTGTGGGTGCCAGTCGCGGCTCGGTTTTGGGTCGTGACAAACTTGGTATCAGAGCATTAGGTTCGTTGGTCTCATCACACAAGAACGAGTCTAGTAGAGTCTTAAGGAACGGTAGGGGGACGCCTTTACTTTTCTTTGAGAGGCTATAGGACTTTAGGAAAATTCCATTCTTTCTTTCTTTCGTGCTATTACTTGAATCCAATTGGTATCTAGGTGATACAAATTGGTATCTGACCATCTTCACTCTATTTCGCAGATGGTTAGAACTAGAGCAACGACTACGCCAACACCAGCACCGGCGGAACAGGGTGCGTCTGAGCCAGCCGCTGGGGCTGTAGCTCGAGGAAGAGCAACGGCAAGAGGCCGTGGTAGAGGTCGTGGGAGGACGTCCTCTAGGGGAAGAGGACAAGCACCTGCCCCATCTGGTACTAGGGCGGTGACTCCTCCACCAACTGAGGAAGTAGTAATAGAGGGTGAGGAAGGGGAGAATGAACAAGTACAGAATGAGGGATTGCCACCCCAACCTACCCCAGAGATGATCAATCAGGTTCTGGCTTATCTTAGTGGGTTATCTGATCAAGGCCAGACACCTCCAGTGTTTTCTGCACCAACACCTCAGGTTCCGGAAGTACAACAGGCAACCGCTGCGGCTCCCCGCATGGATGCTCCATTGGAAATAGGCACGTTTCCTCGTCTGACTACAGGGCCTATAATGACAAGCGATCAGCATGAACTTTTCAGTAAGTTCTTGAAATTGAAACCTCCAGTCTTCAAGGGTGCTGAATCTGAGGATGCCTACGATTTTCTGGTTGATTGTCATGAGTTACTACATAAGATGGGTATAGTAGAACGGTTTGGTGTGGAGTTTGTGACTTATCAGTTTCAAGGGAACGCCAAAATGTGGTGGCGGTCACATGTTGAGTGTCAACCAACAGAGGCACCACCTATGACTTGGGCGTCATTCTCTAGCTTATTTATGGAGAAGTATATCCCCCGGACCTTGAGGGATAGGAGGAGAGATGAGTTCTTGAGCCTAGAGCAAGGCAGAATGACGGTCACTGCGTATGAGGCTAAGTTTCGTGCATTATCTAGGTATGCCACCCAGCTTTGCTTCAGTTCACAAGAGCGGATTCGCCGTTTTGTGAAAGGGTTGAGGTCAGATTTGCGGATTTCAGCCTTACAGGTAGCGGCTACAGCGAAATCCTTCCAAGAAGTGGTAGATTTCGTGATAGAGGTGGAAGGAGTGAAGCCAGACGAATTCACCATGGCATCGACATCAAAGAGGTTTCGAAAGGGAGGTGAGTTTAATGGTTCTTACTCTAGAGGACAGGGTTCCGGAGGTTACTCAGTTCGACCCGTTCAGTCTTCACTACAGACTGTAGTTGGGGGTCCACCTCAGACCGGTCAACATTTCTCTGAGAGACCTATGCTTGAATCCAGAGAGTGTTATGGATGTGGAGAGATTGGACATATTAGGAGGAATTGTCCAAAACAGAGTTATAGACCCCCAATAGCTAGAGGTAGAGGTGGTCATGGTAGAGGCCGTTATTCTGGAGGACGTGGTGGCCGAGGTAATGGTGGTCACCAAAACGGCCGGGGTGACGGACAAATTGGAGCTACTACAACACCACATGGTAGGGGCAACGGGCAGACAGGTGATAGGGCCCATTGTTACGCTTTCCCTGGGCGGTCTGAAGCGGAGACATCAGATGCTGTTATCACAGGTAATCTTTTGGTTTGTGATTGCATGGCTTCTGTATTATTTGATCCTGGCTCCACATTTTCATATGTATCTTCCTCATTTGCTACTGGTCTTAATTTACATTGTGAATTGCTTGACATGCCTATTCGTGTTTCTACTCCGGTGGGTGAGTCTGTGATAGTTGAAAAGGTATATAGGTCTTGTCTGGTGACTTTTGTGGGGAGCAATACTCATGTAGACTTGGTTATCTTAGAAATGGTTGATTTCGATGTAATTCTGGGTATGACTTGGCTTTCTCCAAATTTTGCAATCTTAGATTGTAATGCTAAAACTGTAACGTTGGCCAAGCCTGGGACAGATCCGTTAGTGTGGGAGGGTGACTACACTTCCACTCCAGTTCGTATCATCTCCTTTCTTCGTGCTAAGAGAATGGTTAGTAAAGGGTGTTTAGCTTTCTTGGCACACCTCAGGGATGATACTACCCAAGTACCTTCGATTGAGTCGGTTTCGGTAGTTCGTGAGTTTCTGGATGTGTTCCCTGCAGACCTTCCTGGTATGCCACCGGACAGGGATATTGACTTTTGCATTGATTTGGAGCCGGGTACTCGTCCCATTTCCATACCCCCTTATAGAATGGCTCCAGCAGAGTTAAGGGAGTTAAAGGCCCAACTTCAAGAATTGTTAGGGAAAGGCTTTATTAGACCGAGTGCATCCCCTTGGGGTGCTCCTGTTTTGTTTGTGAAGAAGAAAGATGGGAGTCTTCGGATGTGCATAGATTACCGGCAACTAAATAAAGTAACTGTTAAGAACAGGTATCCTCTTCCTCGCATTGATGATTTGTTCGATCAGTTACAAGGTGCTTGTGTCTTCTCTAAGATTGACTTGAGGTCTGGTTATCATCAATTGAAAATACGGGCAGCAGATGTGCCAAAGACTGCTTTTCGAACCAGGTATGGGCATTATGAATTCTTGGTAATGTCCTTTGGACTAACGAATGCCCCTGCTGCTTTCATGAGCTTGATGAACGGGATTTTTAAGCCATATCTGGATCTCTTTGTGATCGTATTTATTGATGATATACTGATATACTCCAAGAGTAAGAAGGAACATGAGGAGCATTTGGGAATTGTGTTGAAAATGTTGAGGGAGAAAAAGCTTTATGCCAAATTCTCCAAGTGTGAGTTTTGGCTAGATTCAGTGTCCTTCTTGGGGCACGTGGTTTCTAAGGATGGAGTGATGGTGGATCCTTCTAAGATCGAAGTAGTGAAGAATTGGGTAAGACCTACTAATGTGTCAGAAATAAGAAGCTTTGTTGGTTTAGCCAGTTACTACCGTCGATTTGTCAAGGGATTCTCTTCTATTGCTTCCAAATTGACGAACTTGACTAAGCAGAATGTTCCATTTGTATGGTCGGATGAATGTGAGGAAAGCTTTCAGAAACTCAAGACCTTGTTGACTACCGCACCTATCCTTACCTTGCCAGTAGAGGGTAAGAACTTCATTGTGTATTGTGATGCATCCTATTCTGGTTTGGGTGCAGTGCTAATGCAAGAGAAGAACGTAATTGCGTATGCTTCGAGGCAATTAAAGGTGCATGAGCGTAATTATCCGACTCACGATTTGGAGTTGGCTGCGGTAGTTTTTGCATTAAAGCAATGGAGACACTATCTATATGGGGTTAAGTGTGAAGTCTATACGGATCATCGCAGCCTACAGTATGTCTTTACTCAGAAAGATTTGAACTTGAGACAGAGGAGATGGATGGAACTACTGAAGGACTACGATGTCACTATCTTGTATCACCCAGGAAAGGCTAATGTGGTGGCAGACGCCTTAAGTAGAAAAGCAGGGAGCATGGGTAGTCTAGCTCACTTACAAGCTTCTAGACGCCCATTGGCTAGAGAGGTTCAGACTCTGGCTAATGACTTTATGAGGTTGGAAGTAAATGAGAAGGGAGGATTTTTGGCCAGTGTGGAGGCGAGATCTTCTTTTCTTGACAAGATCAAGGGAAAACAGTTTAAGGATGAGAAATTGATCCGAATCCGAGATAAAGTGTTGCGAGGAGAGGCTAAAGAAGCAACAATCGATGAGGAAGGTGTTTTGAGAATCAAGGGAAGGGTATGTGTACCCCGTGTTGATGATTTGATCAACACTATTCTGACAGAGGCTCATAGTTCAAGGTATTCTATACACCCTGGTGCAACCAAGATGTATCGTGACCTAAAGCAACACTTTTGGTGGAGTAGAATGAAGCGCGACATTGTTGATTTTGTTGCCAAATGTCCAAATTGTCAGCAAGTAAAGTATGAACACCAGAGGCCCGGAGGAACACTTCAGAGAATGCCCATTCCTGAATGGAAGTGGGAGAGAATCGCAATGGACTTCGTGGTTGGTCTTCCAAAGACATTGGGAAAGTTTGATTCTATTTGGGTAATTGTGGACAGATTAACTAAGTCTGCTCACTTCATTCCGGTCAAGGTGACTTACAATGCAGAGAAGTTAGCCAAACTTTACATCTCAGAGATTGTTCGGTTGCATGGAGTTCCACTCTCCATCATATCAGATAGAGGTACGCAGTTTACTTCTAAGTTTTGGAGAACATTGCATGCGGAATTAGGTACTAGGTTGGACCTTAGTACTGCATTTCACCCTCAGACCGATGGACAGTCTGAGCGAACGATTCAAGTGTTGGAGGATATGCTTCGTGCATGTGTGATAGAATTTGGTGGCCATTGGGATAGCTTCTTACCCTTAGCGGAGTTTTCATACAATAATAGCTATCACTCAAGTATTGACATGGCCCCATTTGAAGCATTGTATGGGAGGAGATGTAGGTCTCCCATTGGGTGGTTTGATGCATTTGAGGTTAGACCTTGGGGTACTGACCTTTTGAGGGATTCATTAGAGAAGGTGAAATCTATTCAAGAAAAGCTTCTAGCGGCTCAAAGCAGGCAAAAGGAATATGCAGATCGAAAGGTTAGAGACTTGGAGTTTATGGAGGGTGAGCAAGTCTTGCTGAAGGTTTCGCCCATGAAAGGGGTGATGCGGTTTGGTAAGTAAGGTAAGCTTAGTCTGAGGTATATTGGGCCATTTGAAGTTCTTAAGCGCGTGGGGGAGGTGTCATATCAATTGGCGTTGCCTCCAGGGTTGTCAGGAGTGTATTCGGTATTTCATGTGTCTATGCTGAAAAAATATCATGGTGATGGAAACTACATTATTCGTTGGGATTCAGTTTTGCTTGATGAGAATCTATCTTATGAGGAGGATCCTGTAGCTATTCTAGATAGGGAGGTCCGCAAGTTGAGGCCAAAGGAAATTGCATCTATCAAGGTTCAGTGGAAAAATCGGTCAGTTGAAGAGTCCACTTGGGAGAGTGAGAGTGATATGCATGAAAGATATCCCCACCTTTTTACCGATTCGGGTACATTTTCTTGCCCTCGCCTTTCTTTTGATCGTTCGACGAGGAACGATGGGTAAATTGTAACAACTCATTCAGTCGTTTTGAGCGCTAGAAAATTTTATTTTATTAAATACTTTCCGATTGATTTTAAATGTGTATTTTGGACTAGTCATAATTAAAATTATGAAATTAGTGGGGTAATTTTAATAATATTCTTAGTTGGTGGTTAAAGAAAATAATAGTAAACAAATAGTGGGTCACATTTAACACTTTTATAATTACTTACATAATATTTAGAGTAGAAAATAACTTGTAGAAGAAAAGAAAAATTGAAAAGTTGCAAAAACATAGCAAAAGGGTTGAAGCGGCGTTTTCAGATTGGAAGGGTTCAGAGGCAATAAGGAAAAAAAAGGCATTGGAGAATTAGTTACTTGACTTCGATTCTTCGGTGGAGGTAGGTTATGGTTTATTTCTGTTTGATAGATAAACTCTCAATAGCGATTGATATGTATTGAGTGATATTGTGAAGTTTCCTATGTACTTGATTGTGTAGTTGTATGTCTTGGTTGTGTGGTTTGTGGTTGGCCTAAAATTTTGAGACTGTTGAATTTATAAGGTTGAACCCTCTCTATTAAAATGACGCCTTGAATAAAGAAGGCCTGATGAAATAAAATAATGTGATAATTGAATCGGAGTGTCATGTTCCGACACGGTATTATTGAATCGGAGTGTCACATTCCGACACGGTATTATGAGATTGGAGTGTCACATTCCGACACGGTATATGAGATCAGAGTGTCATGTTCCGACACAATAACATTAAAAGAAAGAAATCGTGAATTAATTTAATATATACTCAATCTCAAAGAACCTATTTTTCAAATGAGTATGGTGTGGAGGCATGAGTCCTCATAGGTATAATTGATATTGTGATTGGTGGTGTACCTACTATGGTGTTGTTGTCACTGGTTCATGTGTTTGTTGCTTACCATCTGTTAAGTATTGTAGTTTATTTTATATTATTATTCAACATATATTGGTTTCACTTTTGAATTGGCCGATGTTACCTACTCAATATGTGTTCCTTGTATTGACCCTTACTTGTATTTTCTTCATTGTTGCTTTGTGGAGCGCAACAAGTGTACCATTGTCTTCAACTCGCCCTCAGCTCTAGCTGTCTCCAGCACATCAGAGTTCAGGGTGAGCTATTATTTCTAGCTCATGCTGGATTCTCTCATTCACGTCTTGATGTCCTTGAATTTCGGACATGGACCATCTTTTACTTTTTTTGGTTTCTTAAATATTCTTAGACTTGGTATTTTGAGAATAAATGTCCTTGATGTGATGACTTTCAGATTTTGGGGATAATAAGTGTTAAACTTTAGAATCTTCTTTAATTGGTTACTTGATAAGTTTTGGAGCTTCCGCATTATTTTTGTTATTTATAGTTGAACTATTGGTATATGTTCGAGTTTAGATTTGTGGGTTCAACCACCTAGGAGGTTAAGTGTGGGTGTCATTCACGACTCATTTTGGGTCGTGGCAACGTCTATCCCAATTTTTCCAGCATATTTTTTTTAAAAAAAATAATAGGATAATATTAAACATGTGTAAAAAGTGTAATATAAATTTTAAGAAAGAAAGTACAAATTGAATTTGACAAATAATTAAGCTACTGAAATGACTTAGTTATTCAATACAAAATATTAAAGATGACCTAAACATAGAAAAAATAATTAAATTTAGTTATCTAGGTGCAGTGTGTAATCAAATAATAAATATGTGGTTGTTTGTACAACTACGTACAACATGACATTATAAAATATAAGTTGTACAAAAATTTTCAAAGCTAATGTTACTACAAATAGCTCTGAAGAAACTTACTCAAAATTAAGACATATGCATGTTAAAGTATAAGCATATAACTAACCTTATTTTTTTTAATAATACAATTGTAGGAATAAATTTATAGAGATAGTATCCTAAATCAATATTTTAACCATTACGTCAGACAATTAAAAAACAATTATTTTTATGGAAGAAAATAAATATCAACCTCAGTATCATATTTTTACTATTCTATATATATGTGTATATATATAAACACCGTTTATTGGTCCCTCTACATTCACTTAAAAACTGAAAACCTCTATTGCTCCTTAACCTAAAAAATATACAATGAATTCCCAAAGGCTTTCCACCACCAATGTTGCGCTCCAAACAATTATTTCTTCAGAGGCTCTGTTATTCATGGTAAAATCTTAGTTAATTGATATGTATATTCTAGCTTTCAGGAAACGTGCAACGTCCCAATTTTGCTAGCATATTTTTTTAAAAAAATAATTATATAAATATTAAACATGTATAAAGAGAGTAACATAAATTTGAAGAAAGAAAGTACAAATTGAATTTTGACAAATAATTAAGCTACTTAAATGACTTAGTTGTTCAATACAAAATATTGAAGATGACTTAAACTTAGAAAAATAATTAAATTTAGTTATATAGGTGCAATGTGTAATCAAATAATAAATATGTGGTTGTTCGTACAACTACAACATGACATTATAAAATATAAGTTGTACCAAAATTTTCAAAACTAATGTTACTACAAATAGCTCTAAAGAATCTTACACAAAATTAAGACATGTATACGCATTTTATAGTGTTAGCATATAACTAACATTTTTTTCATAATACAATTGTCGGAATAATTTTATAGAGCTAGTATCCTAAATCAGCATTAACCATTATGACATACAATTAAAAATTAACTATTTATGTGGAAGAAAATAAATATCAACCTCAGTATCATTTTCTTACTATATATATATATATATATANNNTATATATATATATATATATATACCTTCTATTGGTCCCTCTACATTCACTTAAAAACTTAAAACCTTTATTGCTCTTTAACCTAAAAAATATACAATGAATTTCCAAAGACTTTCCACCACCAATGTTGCGCTCCAAACAATTATTTCTTCGCGGGCTCTGTTATTCATGGTAAAATATTAGTTAATTGATATGTATATACTAGCTTCAGGACACGTGCATTGCATGTGTGTCCCAATTTTACTAGCATATTTTTTTAAAATAATAATAAAATAATATTAAACATGTGTAAAAAGAGTAGTATAAATTTGAAGAAAGTACAAATTGAATTTGACAAATAATTAAGCTACTTAAATGACTTAGTTGTTCAATACAAAATATTAAAGATCACTTAAACTTAGAAAAACAATTAAATTTTGTTATGTAGGTGCAATGTGTAATCAAATAATAAATATGTGGTTGTTTGTACAACTGCAACACGACGTTATAAAATATAAGTTGTACCAAAATTTTCAAAACTAATGTTACTACAAATAGCTCTAAAGAATCTTACTCAAAATTAAGATACGTATACGCATTTTATAGTGTAAGCATATAACTAACCTTTTTTTTCATAATACAATTGTAGGAACAATTTTATAGAGCTAATATCCTAAATCAGTATTTTAACCATTATGACATACAATTAAAAAATAACTATTTATATGGATGAAAATAAATATCAACCTCAGTATCATATTCTTACTATTCTAGGAGAAAAGGATGATATTGTATACTTATGTAAATACGTCACGTTTATGTGATTATTGTGTAGTTGGGAGTGTGATGAAATGGAGCATAATTATCCTATTTATCACTCTTTTGTAAGTAAAATTTTATATAAAAATCCATATTAAAAATGTGAGTCCTTATAAATCGTATGAACGGTCAAATTTTCATTTTTAAGCTAAACAGTCTTCTATAAGTTTGATTATCATAACCATTACTTAGTATTTATTAAGAATAATTTACATTAATAAATCAAAGGCACTCTGACATTCTTTATTCTCCTAATCCAATGATAATTCAATTTTGAGATTAGAATCATATATATATATAATGACCCGAAAAATGAACTTGCAAATTTTTATAAAACTATTGTTTTACCCCTCTCGATAATTATCTTGAATTATTTCTGATCAGTTGATAAAGTGTGTTCAGAAATTTTTGAACTATTCGAAAACTAAAACTATTCACTTGATGGATATTTATTAAATAGCTAATTTTTATTGTTAATGGCTAAGTCCATAATTTTCTTAAGATTATATTCAACTTGGCCTATTTATTAAAACAAGTATTAAGGGTTTATTAGTTTTATACGTAATTCTTTAAAGAAAGAGCGTCATCGGATACAGAACAAAAAGGGGCGAAGGGTTGCAGGTAAGAAAATTCCCCCGGCTTTTCCATTTTGTCTACTACATTAATTAGAGTATTATGATATTGCAGAGATTAGATTATTTTAATTTAATTAAATTTTTTAACAAATTTTATTCTTCTGCAAACTGTAAAGTGAAATTGAGGTTATATATTATATGAAAATTATTGGGTAAGCATTACATAGTGAATTAGGAACGGAAATTTGACGGTATGTTCTTTTGACAGTTTGAGGAAACGATTGTTAGGTAATGAGTTTGGGTAATTGTTGTTTTTTTTCCCAGCGAATTGGCATCCTTAATTAATTGTAATTGAGTTTTATTTCAGATTTTTTTTTCAATAATTACGATAAATTAAGTTTTTGATATATTGAGATAAATAATTAAATATTAGATATATATCATGTGAATATTATTATATTTTTAATATTGGAGGAATTTGAACTAAATACTAGATTTGAAATTCGGAAATATGAGAGTTGACATATTAATTGACATTAAGACTAAGAACTTGATAATATATTTGAATGAGCTTTTAGGTCTAAGCTAGACATATAGCATATGTGTGTTGTTAAGTTTGAAATCTTATGGTGATTACATATTTGAATAGATTGCATTTATTTAGAAGTTCAACGCAAGGGCAAGACTCCAGTTCCGGAGAGATTGTTCGACTATTTGAGGCAAGTGGATTTCTAAACTCTTGCTAAGTGTATGGAATGCGTGTATTTCCTTGTGGTATATGTTTGGGAGTAATGAGACTTGGTTATGGGTTGACTTGTCCGTATTCATTAATTATAATGATATAAAGAGGTAATAAAAGACAATGTGATTATTTGTTGTATGTGATGTGTTGAGAATGGTACGAGTATTGGTGTTATAATGGGAAGGTCTATTAATATAGAATGCAGATTGTAATCCGAGAATGCATAAGTATATGGGCATTAACTGATATATATTATTGATTTGATTTATTATGTGTGATTGTGTTCTTTACTGAACCCGTATAATTGTGATAATTCAGGTGATTATATGTGATAGCGACATTTGATTTATTGAGATGTTGCATCATCTCCTTTATTTGATATCATATTATGCACATGCATTGACATGAGATCGGGTATGGAGATCGTCCTTGTTGAGATCGAGTTAAGATTATTTGAGCACGTGGAGATCGTTCGTGCGATAGAAAAGTTATGATTATGATTTGGGCACGTGGAGACCATCCGCGTGAAATTTATTTGATTTTATGATAGTGCGTTCAAATCGTCCGCACAGAAACGTGGAGATCGTTCGTGTCGGTATATGGACCTCGTGAGTCCCCCATGAGTCATGAACTCTTGAAGTATTTCCGAGGAGTATCATGTATATATGGTTGAGAGAATACTGGGTACTCTGAGACATATCATCTCATGGTATTATATTGCATTGCATTGCATCACATCCTTCATTCTTGATGATTATGTGTTTTATTTGGTGATTGGAAAGTACTTGATGTTGGATTACCTCTATTTGATAAAACTTGACTGGTAAGTGTAATATAGACTTGTATAATTAAAGAATTGATTTTTTTCTTATATAAAATCCCCTTACTACTTCTTCGTTGTCGGCCAATGAGATATACTGGGTACACGTGGTTTCGTACTCATACTACACATGTTGCACTCTTTGTGGTGCAGATTCGATTTCGAGTAGGAGCACATCTCGTGGAGCGATTTGAGTCCAAGTTGGAGTGTCTTGGAGTTGTAGTGAGCTTCTTGGATGTTCCGTGGCCTACACCTCCCTCTATCTTTTACTCATTATGTCATTTATTATTCAGACAGGATATCCCTTATGTTAGATTTGTCATTTTAGTTTCAGACCTGCATCGTATTTTAGAAGCTCTTGTAATTAAGACACCAATTCTTGGGGTGGTATTTTATTTAGTTTCCGCATTTCGTACTTATAAGGAACTCAGTGTTGGAGATTTTTTTGCTAATTGTTTGTCTTTTTACTCATTAGTTGGTTAAGTTTGGTTAATTATGTTTGTTGGCTTACCTATTAGTTGGAAACATGGGTGCCATCACGACTTATGAATTAAAGTCGTGACAATTTGGTATCAGAGCCCTAGGTTCATCGATCTCACGAGTACAAGAGCAATGTCTAGTAGAGTCTTGCGGATCTGTATGAAGACGTCCATGCCTATCTTCGGGAGGCTATATAACATTTAGGTAATATTCTGTTCTTCCATTAATTATCGTGCACACTTGACCTTGTTGAAATTTTAATCTTAATATTTGATTCTCTCAAATAGAGAGGACTCGTACATCGGCAAGTGGTGGTCAGGATCCTATTCTTGCGCCTGCTTTTGGGAACACTATCTGAGGTAGAAGCAGGGGATGAGCTCGAGGTCGAGGTCGGGGTAGGGACCGTATTGCAGGCACTTATGGAAGGTCAAGTACGAATAGCTACCCAGGGACGTGATAGGACCGTATCTCCTAATGCAGATGTTAATCATGGGGATGTGCAAGATCGTGTCGAGGGGGATGGGCCAGGTCAGGCTCTACCCAGTAGATTGTCACCCCAGTGCTTCAAGAGGGGATGACTCAGGCAGGACCTTTGCCTATCACTTCTGATAGCTCACACACACGTGACTTAACTGAGGATGGAGTTAAGTCAGTTGCTTCTGTATCTCCTCATTTGGATAGTATGGAGTATCCAGATATTGCATCACATTTGGCGAACAGGCCTTCTATGACCATTGATGAGCAAAAGATGTTTGGCAGGTTCAGACTAATGAATCCTCCTACTTATACTGGTGACTTAACTGAGCATGCATATGAATTTATAGTTAGTTGTCATAAGAGGTTGCATAATCTTGGATTAGTGGAGTCTCATGGAGTTGACTACACAACGTTTCAGATGACTAACTCTACCAAGCAGTGGTGGAGGGATTATATTAGTAGTAGGCCAGCTGGATCCCCTCCATTATCCTGGACTCAGTTTACTCAGGTATTTCTATCCAAATTTGTTCCACGCAGTTAGAGGGAGCGCAAGAGGACCGAGTTTGAGGGTTTGAAACAAGGTGGTATGTCAGTTGCAAAGTATAAGGTTAAATTTCATGCCTTGGCTAGGCATGCTTCGATGATACTTCCCACAGAGACTGAGAAAGTGAGAAGGTTTGTTAAGGGGCTGATTATTTTGATTCGTCTAGGAGTTTCTCAGGTTGCTGATTCTGGTGTTCCGTTCCAGAAAGTGGTAGATACTGCTAAGGAATTGGAGATGATTTGACGTGAGGTATTTGAGCAGCGTGAGGGCAAGAGGACCTGTTATTCAGGTGATTATGGTGGTGCTCCATCTAGGAGTTGACGTTATATAGGGAGAGGTTATCAATCTCAATCCAGCAGACCCATTCATGCTGCTATACCTGCGTCTGAGGCTGGTTACGTGGGCATAGTTCGTGGAGGGCATTCTGGTTCCTTTCATCAACATGCGTCTCGTAGGGGCTGTTTTGAGTGTGGTGATATGGGTCTATCCCTAGGACTAAACGAGGTGGCTTACATCAGATTTCTCAGGCTTTGACTTTCAGGGCTGCATAACCTCCAGCTGGGGGTGGTGCAGAGAGTGGTCGAGGTGGTTCTCATTCTGGTAGAGATGGTTCTCCTTCTGGTCGAGTTGGTGGTCGTGGAGGTTCACAATCTGAGGGAGGGCGTTCCTACTGTTATGCTTTTCCGGGTAGGCCAGAGGCTGAGGCTTCAGATGTTGTTATCACAAGTATTATTCTAGTTTGTCATCGACCAGCTACTGTATTATTTTTATCCAGGCTCTACTTATTGTTATATGTCCACATATTTTGCTTCTAGTCTGGATATATCATGTGAGTCCCTTGATTTGCCGATACATGTTTCTACTCCTGTTGGGGATTCTATAGTTGTAGATCGGGTGTATCGATTAAGTATTGTTACCTTGATGGGGTATGACACTTAAGCAAATTTAAAGGTCTTAGATATGGTAGATTTTGATGTGATTCTCAGTATGGATTGGTTATGTTCTTACCACGCAATTTTAAATTGCAATGCCAAGACAATTACTTTAGCTATGCCCGGGAATTCCTATAGTATAATGGAGAGGTTCTCTTAGTCACCCTCCTAAGGGTGTGATATCATTTCTTAAGGCTCGTCAGTTGGAACTAAGAAGATGTTTGGCTTACTTGGCACACATTCGAGATACTAGTATTGAGACTCCTATGCTTGAGTCTATTCCAGTGGTGAGTGAATTTTCAGAGGTATTCCCGACCGATTTTCCAGGTCTTCTACCAGATTGTGATATTGATTTTTGTATTGATGTGGATCCACACACTCAGCCTATTCCCATTCCTCCTTATTGTATGGCACCGGGTGAATTAAAAGAGTTGAAGGAGCAGTTGCAGGATTTGTTCAGCAATGGTTTCATTAGACTAAGTGTATATCTTGGGGTGTTCCAGTGTTATTTGTGAAGACTATGTGTATGTGTATTAACTATCGGCATTTGAACAAGGTAACCATCAGAAATAAGTACCCGATACCTCGTATTGATGATTTATTTGATCAATTGCAGAGTGCTTCAGTTTCTCCAAGATTGATTTGAGATCTGGCTATCATCAGCTGAAGGTTAGGGCGGTAGATATCCCTAAGACAACCTTTCGAACATGTTATGGCCATAATGAGTTTTTGGTAATGTATTTTGGATTGACTAATGCCCTGCAGCTTTTATGGACTTGATGAATGGAGTTTTCAGACCGTATTTGGATTTCTTTTTTATTGACTCCATAGATGATATAATGATATACTCACGCACTAAGGAGGAACATGAGCATCATTTGAGGATTGTGCTTGGGATTCTAAGGGCGAAGAAGTTTTATGGAAACTTTTCAAAGTGTAAGTTCTGTCTTAGTTCGTTAGCATTCTTGGAACATGTAGTGTCCAAGGAGGGTATTATGGTGGGTCCTAAGAAGATTGAGGCAGTTAGAGATTGTGTCAAACCTGCTTCAGTTACTGAGATTCAGAGTTTCTTAGGCCTTGCAGGTTATTATGATGGTTTGTAGAGGGTTTCTCATCTATTGCATCTCCATTAACTAGATTGACACAGAAGGATGTGAGTTTTCAGTGGTCTGACGAGTGTGAGGTTAGTTTCTAAAAGCTTAAGACATTATTGACTACTGCTCTAATTTTGACCCTACCCGTGGAGGGAGAGGGTTTTATTGTATATTGTGATATTTCTCGGATTGGGCTTGGTTGTATATTGATGCAGAAGGGAAAGGTGATAGCTTATGCTTCGCAATTGAAGGTTCATGAGAAGAACTACCCTATTCATGATTTAGAGGTAGCGGTTGTTGTGTTTGCATTGAAGATTTGGAGGCATTATCTTTATGGTGTGCATTGTGAGGTGTTCACGGATTATCGTAGTCTCCATTATATATTCAATCAGAGAGATCTCAATTTCAGGCAGCGGAGATGGTTGGAGTTGCTCAAGGACTACGACATGACTACTCATTATCATCCAGGCAAGACAAATGTTGTAGCAGATGCCTTGACTCGGAAGGCGGTAAGTATGGGTAGTCTAGCCATGTTACAGGTTCGCAAGCGTCCTTTAGCTAGGGATGTCCAATCCTTGGCGAATAGCTCTATGAGACTTGACATTTCAGAAACTAGTAAGGTGTTGGCTTATATGGAGGTTGGGTAATCCTTGTTGGAGCAGATTCGGGCTCAACAGTTTGACGATGGTGATTTATGTAAGATTGGAGACAAGGTGTAAAAAGGAGAAGCCAAGGTTGATAATGAGGGAGTTTGAGGATTAAAGGTCGTATATGTGTTCCTCGTACATGTGATTTAACTAGATTGATCATGGAAGAGGCTCATAGTTCGAGGTACTTTATTCATCCGGGGGCTACTAAGATGTATCGTGACTTGAAGCAGTATTATTGGTGGTGCCGTATGAAGAGGGACATAGTAGATTTTGTATCCAAGTGTCTGAATTGTCAGCAAGTGAAGGATGAACACCAAAAGCCTGGATGTGTGACACAGAGGATGCCTATACCTGAGTGGAAGTGGGAGCGTATTGCTATGGCTTTGTGGTAGGATTGTCACGTACCTTGGGTAAGTTTGATGCTATATGGGTCATTGTGGATCGACTGACTAAGTCTGCACACTTTGTACCAGTTCAGACTACCTATAACTCAGAGAAGTTAGCCAAGATCTATATTCGAGAGATAGTTCGTTTGCATGGGATTCCTATATCTATTATTTCAGACTGTGGCACCCAATTTACATCTCATTTATGGTGGTCTATGTAGAAGGAGTTGGGCGCTCGAGTGTATTTCAGTATAACTTTTCACCCTCAGACTGATGGTCAGTCTGAAAAAACTATCCAGAATTTTGAGGACAAGTTGCGGGTGTGTGTGATTGACTTTGGTGGTCAGTGGATCAGTTCTAGCCATTAGCGGAGTTTGCTTACAATAATAGTTACCATTCAAGCATTGAGATGGCACAATTTGAGGCATTGTATGGTAGGAGATATCGATCTCCAATCGGTTAGTTTGATGCATTTGAGGTTAGACCGTGGGGTACAGATTTGCTAAGGGAGTCCTTGGACAAGGTCAAATTGATCCACGATAGACTTCTCATGGCTCAGAGTAGGAAAAAGAGTTATGCAGATCGAAAGGTTCGTGATTTAGAGTTTATGGTTGGAGAGAGGGTTCTACTGAAGGTTTCACCCATGAAGGGTGTGATAAGATTTGGAAAGAAGGGAAAGTTGAGCCCAAGGTATATTGGACCTTTCGAGATTGTGGAGCACATTGGTGAGGTGGCGTATCAGTTGGCTTTGCCACTCTGCTTTGTCAGGTGTCCATCCTCTATTTCATATTTCGATGCTGAAGAAGTATCATCAGGGTGGTGCTCCTGTGATTCAGTGGGATTAAGTGTTACTTGATCAGAAATTGACTTTTGAGGAGGAGCCGGTTACCATTTTGGATAGGCAAACTCGAAAGTTGAGGTCAAAAGAGATTGCTTCAGTGAAGGTTTAATGGAAGCATCATCTAGTGGAGGAGGCTACATGGGAGACCGAGTCAGACATGATGAGTAAATATCCTCAGCTTTTTGAGCGTTTAGGTGAGTTCTTTTTTTTTTTTACGTTCGAGGACGAACGTTTATTTAAGTGGTAGGTGATGTAACGACCCTCTAGGTCGTTTTGAGAACTCGAACTATCTTGAATCTTCCGTAGAAATTAAAATAGAAATTATAAAATATTCGGTAACCACGATTATTTAGTTGTCGGATATTTGTTAAATGATTAACATAGTTGAATATTTAATGGGCCAAAATAGTACCTAATTTAATTAAGACCTTTTTATCACTTAGCCCATACATTGAATTAAGTTAAATGAGTGATTAGTATAACCCCATTAACATATTCTAATAAAATGTGTAGGGGAAAAGAAACCGTAGAATTCAGATTGCGAACGTTCCGAAGCTTTATGAAAAGGAAAGGAAAAATCTTGAAGATTGGTGACACGAGTTCGACATTTAAGGTATGTTAAGACTTTTTAGACTTGTTGAAGGATGTTTTCCTAATTAAAAATTTAAAAAAATTAAATAGACAATGGGTAAGGGAGAAAGATGGGGGTCTCGTATAAATGGTGTGACGGACATTGGTACAAGTACCGGTGTTATAAAAGGGAAAGTTACTACTATATAATATGGATTGTAATTTGAGAATGCCAAAGCATATGGGGATCATCTAATATATTATTGACTTGAAATTCTTGTGTGATTTTTTTTTTCTTTATTACACCCGTATAGTTGTGATAATTGAGGTGGTTATATATTATGTTGATACTTGATTGATTGAGGTGAATCATCATCCCCTTATTTGAAATAATATTGTGTACATACATTGACATGAGATTAATTATAAGTTGAGCACGTGGAGATCGTCTGTGCTGGGGATGGTGAGATGTTAAGATTGTAATTTGGGCACGTGGAGACCATCCGTGCAGAATTTGTTTGATTTTATGATAGTGCATTGAGATCGTCCGCACAGACACATGGAGATCGTCCGTTTCGGTATATGGACCTCGCGAGTCCCCCATGGGTCATGAACTCGTGATGTATTTTCGAGGAGTATCTTGTATATACGGTTGAGAGAATACTAGGTATTCTCAGACATATCATTTCCTGGCATTATATTGCATTGCATTTCATCATATCTTTCATTCTTGATGATTATGTGTTTTATTTGGTAGTTGGAAAGTACTTGATGTTGGATTACCTCAATTTGATGAAACTTGACTGTTAAGTGTAATATAGACTTGTATAATTAAAGAATTAATCTTTTTCTTATATAAACTCTCGTTACTACTTCTTCGTTGTCAGTCAATGATATATACTGGGTACACATGATTTCGTACTCATACTACACTTGTTGCACTCTTTGTGGTGCAGATTTGATTACGAGTAGGAGCACAGCTCGTGGAGCAATTTGAGTACGAGTTGGAGTCTCTTGGAGTTGTGATGAGTTGCTTGGTTGTTCCGTGGCCCACACCTCCCTCTATCTTTTACTTGTTCTGTCATTTAGTATTCAGACGGGATATCTCTTATGTTAGATTTGCCATTTTAGTTTTAGACTTGCATTGTATTTTAGAAGTTTTGGTACTTAAGACACCAATTATTGAGGTGGTATTTCATTAGTTTCCGCATTTCATACTTATAAGGAACTCAGTGTTGGAGATTTTTTTGCTAATTGGTTGTCTTTTTACTCATTAGTTGGTTAAGTTTTGTTAATTATGTTGGTTGACTTACCTATTGATTGGAAACATTGGTGACATCACGACTTACGAATTTGGATTGTGACAAATATAGTACAATATCTCCTATAATCTAAAATAGTCATTTTACATCTATATAATTATATGCCTGCAATATACTAAAAGATTAGTAACAATGTATACATATGTCATTTTCTTCTCAAGATCTTTGAGGGTAAACTCCTTTGTGTATAACGTTATCTTCATCTATCACCAAGTCAAAATCATTAAAGTTCAAGCTGAATAAAGGAGATTCAGCTCCATTATTCCTAAAAAATACCCCAAACGATATTCTTACCTCTATTTTGTAATTTTTCATAATGTTAAATCATTTAGCCTCTGATTCGACCAACAACTATTTTTATCCACATCTTAAATACATAAAATTGGTATTAAAAAAATCAAACTAATAATTAGCACATCAAAAATCTCACCATTGGATTAGTTAGAGAAGATCTAAAGACGGAAGTGCAAAAAAGAATTGTTTAATAGAGCAAATATATCAAAAATTGTGGAAGGTAACCAAAAAAAGAAAACTACCTAATTTTGAAATGAGGAGACGAAAATTAACTTGAAAATGCAATGAAGCGTCATGCTTTAGTATTTATATTTATATTTGTAATACATAGTACAATTTGTAAGTTGCATAGAAATAATAAAATATTGCAAAAAATAAGTGTTGAGTGTTTAAATTGTTAGTAATATTTTTTTTATTAAGTTTTGAGGAACTTTTATTGTTAATTTCTATAAAAATCACATTATTAATAACTCTTAATTATATTAATTATGAAGAATACATAAAGATAAAAAAATTTCTCTAACCCTTAGATTTACAAGAAATCATATATTATTAAATATAGTGATTGTTAGACTACTTAACTCATTTTTCCTTTTGGTATTTCATTATAATTTGATAAAAATAATTATTATAATGATTGGTTTTTTTAATATCTTTTTATTATTTTGTACACGAATATAAAGAAAATTGTTCATAACTAAAGGATAAAAATGCCTTACAATTTTTAATGAACATTTTTATAATTGAGCTTTCAATTTATAATTTTTCTACTTTTAGAATAGAAATATAACATATGCACCAATTGAAAATTCATAAATTGATATAACAAAAAATAAAAATTATGTTTCGTAGATTTAAATACAATGAATATGACTTTACTATTATATTATTATTCTATAGATAAAGTTTATTATTAAAATCTAAATTAAATAATAACAACTCTTTTTAGAGACTTTTAAAATGTAAAACAATTGATTAATAAAAAAATGTGAAATATAAACGCAATCTGAAAAAAATAAATTTTGTTAGTTCATAAGGTGTTGGGTAAAAATTTTCACCCAAAAACAAAATGAAAAATATAATTCTATAATGAAATAAAGATTACCAGGAGAAAGGAAATAAATTATTACCATAAGAAAGGAAAGAAATTATTTATTGTCAGTACTTTATCTGCATAGAACCTACACAAACAAAAAAAAATATAATCACAAGGTTCTTCAAAGTTAAGTGGGGACAATATCATTCCAATAATCTAAATACAACAAAAGAATATAACAACACAAATAGATGTTCACGAAGAAGATCGAAAAAATTACGAGAAAACAGCAAGCAATATACATAATATAAAAGAAGTCTTTCAAGATATTGATGATAAACAAATGCAAAAGTTGATCATTATTAAACAAAATATCTATCTTTGATTTCTGAGTATTAAAAAAAAACTTACGCGGATCATCTCTCATGGAAGAAGTATAGAGTTACCATTCTCAAAAATAAAAAGAATCAGACTTCCAAGCAACAAGAAGCAAAGGACAATCTAAAAAAGTTTCAGATTATTCACAATAATCTCTTAATATATCAATATAATTAATAAAATATTCTTAGAGAAGACATGGTTATTTATTAAAAAGTTATGACCTTTGAACTTCTTTTTACTTAAATTTCCAAGAAAATAAAAAATAAAAAATAAAATTTAAAAGGGCAAAATGGTAATTCAATTTTTTACATTGGAGCTTCCCACTTATAATAATATATATGATATATGATATATATACATACATATATATATATATACATACTTATATATATATATGTGTGTGTGTGTGTGTGTGTGTGTGTGTGTGTATCAAGAATCTTTAATCTCTTTGAGTGGTATTCCTTATATTAGTATTGCTTATAAGTAATATGATATTTATAATCCATCGACAGGATGGGTTTTATTTGGTTCTCTTTGGGATGATAAATGACCTACTTAACTCAATGGTTAGAGTACTACTTTCATATGGCGGGAGTCATTGGTTCAAATCCAATAGTAGGTAAAACTTATTAGATACTAGAGCCAATGGTATCTACTAAGGTTTACAACCCACCTTTAGTGATATATTTTTTTTTGATTTTGTATCACTAAAGGTGGGTTGTAAACCTTATTAGATACCATTGACTCTGGTATCTAATAAGTTTTACCTACTTTTGGATTTGAACCAATGACTCCCGCCGTATGAAAGCAGAACTCTAACCACTAAGTTAATTAGGTCATTTATCATCCCAAAGAGAACCAAATGAAACCCATCATGTCGATGGATTATAAATATCATATTACTTATAAGCAATACTAATATAAGGAATACCACTCAAAGAGATCAAAGATTCTTGATATATATATATATATACATATATATATATATGTACATATATATATATATATATATATATATATATACATATATATATATATACACACACATATATATATATATATATATATATATCTCTGTGTGTGTGTGTATGTTCTCCACTCCCTTTTTTGGTTTCTAGTTTGTATTTTTTCTATTTTATTTCATTAATCAAACAAAGAGGAGTCTCGACATAGATGCTAAGATTATTGTCATCTGATGAGGAGATGACATGTTCAAACCGTAAAATAGCATTTTGCAGTCACGCAGGGCAATGTTCCGTAAATTTGACGTTGCCCCTATTTCATGAATCAATTAGATTAATCTACTTTAATGTATAACATTAATACAAGAGAAAAAGGACAAATATACACTTGAACTTTAAAATTTGGAGCATATATCCCTCATTTAAAAATGGCGCATCTAAACCCGCGCTGTCAGATAAATGGTCTATATATATCCTTTCTGTAAATAAACCTACATTATCCAAATCTAAAAAAATTATTTTAAGTTTTAAAAATGTCAAATGAATTTAAAAATTGCCTCGCCCATTTCTACACTCAAGGTATGGTATTCTTTGATACATGAATAGTTTTCATCTATGAAGTCCCTCCAAACTCAATTTCAAACTTGTAACTTTACCCAAAAAGTTAGGGTCTTACTCAAAGTCATGAATTCACTTTAAAAACATTTCTAATGGTTTAATTGTTTTATATTATGATAAAATTGATGATTAGTGACTGTTTTTAAGATGAATTCCTGAAGAACTCATGAATACCCCCTATTCATATAAATTAGATCTTAAACTGTGGGTATTATTTGATGTGAGTTAAATGTTATCGAATTATGAATGTTATGGATTGATTACTTGAATTATGTATTAATTAAGGAATTTCTAGGATTGTTATGTTGACTTTCCCCAAGAACCATGAACCATTTACCCAATTTATGAACTTGTGGTGTGGGTGAATTAAAAAAAGATGAATATCACGAGAATGTTGAACTATTTGAATCATGTTGTTATCCATGTTTAATATAGTAATCCTAGATGTGTCGATGAATCATCATGGTTCTTATATGCATGCTTTGTGAATACTTGGAAAGTAATGTGATTATGACTAATTGTGATGATGTGAAAGGCTTTCCTCACCTAAATGAATCGGTAGGCCAGTGACATCCTTTTATGAGTGAATGCAAATGATCTTGATTGATATACCTTAAATTAGTATTATAAGGGCATCCTCTTCATCTATAATTAAAAGTGACCTTAATAAACCTTGAATCAATAGGCCAATGACGATATTCTTTTGAGGGCATCTCCAACCCTACCCTCTATTTTACTCTTCAAATGTAGAGTTCTTTATTTTTTCAGACAACAAACTCCTACCGAATTCTCTATTATACTCTCTAAAAATGAATGGTTTTCTCTCTCCTCAATATTATATTATTATTTTTATTTCATTCTTATTTTCTTATTTCATAATATAAACCCCTTATTTCTTTTCCCAATCATTACATTATATAATTTTAATTGATATAACATTTTATTTTTTCAAAATTTTTATTTAATATAAAATGATATTTTATTCTAAAATTTTAAATAACATAAATTTTTTAAAAAAATGCTATAATATACAAATTAATGACAAATTCTAATGAGATTGAAATACAATTACATAAGTGCTCAATTTTTGAAATTATGATGGTGCTTCTATAAATGTTCTATTAATGTATACGGGGTTTAAAATGAGCATTATCGTCCTTACTTTTTTTTATGTATAGCTAAAAATTGTTCAAATCGGAGATTGTCATCCACCATCATTTCCATCGTTGGAGTTTGAATCTCTACAACATCTTGTTACTCTCAAAAGTATTAGTTGACAATGATTTCCATTAGAGAAATTTGTCAGCATGCCTTAGGAATTTGGAATTGGGTTACGTGAATAACATCTGGTAAACATTCTTCATAATCAGTCGATTCTAATTTATATTATTTTCTTATTGTTACATTATAATCTAAGTTTTTGATATATTAAGATAGAAAATTAAATATTAATTGTAATATAGTATATGAAAAATATTAGATTTATGGTGTTGGAGAAAGTGGAACTTAACCCTAGACTTGAAACTTGGAGGAAATTTAAAAAAAGCATCAAGATTTAGAAACTTTATTATAGGTTTTGATGAGTTTTTCTGGGTCTAGGCTAGACCTGTAGTGATATGAATGTTGTTAGTTTCAGAATCTTGTTGTGATTATGTATTTGAATAGATTGCTTTGAGTTGGAAGTTCAACGAAAAGGAAAGGCTTAAGTACCAGAGTGATTGTTCAATAAATTGAGGCAAGTGGATTTCTAAACTCTTGCTAAGTGTATGGAATGCGTATATTTCCTTGTGGTATGTGTTTAGGAGTAATGGGATTTAGAAGTGTTGATTTGTCCACCTAGATTAATTTCAATGATAAAAAGAGGTAACAAAGATAATGTGATTAATTATTTGTATGTGATGTGTTGAGAATGGTATGAGTACCAGTGTTATAATGGGAAGGTTTATTACTATAGAATGCGGATTGTAATCCGAGAATGCCAAAGCATATGGGCATTAACTGATATATTATTGATTTGATTTATTATGTGTGATTGTGTTCTTTATTGAACTCATATAATTGTGATAATTGAGGTGATTATATGTCATAGTGACATTTGATTTATTGAGATGTTGCATCATCTCCTTTATTTGATATCATATTGTGCACATGCATTGACATGAGATTTGGTATGAGTAAAGGTTTAACACGTGGAGATCATCTGTGTTAAGATCGAGTTATGATTATTTGGACACGTGAAAATCATATGTGCGATAGAAAAGTTATGATTGTGATTTGGACACGTAGAGATCGTCCGTGCGGAGTTTGTTTGATTTATGATAGTGCTTTGAGATCGTCTTCACAGACACGTGGAGATCGTCGGTGTCGGTATATGGACCTCGCGAGTCCTCCATGGGTCATGAACTCTTGATGTATTTTCCAGGAGTATCATGTATATAAAGTTAAGAGAGAAATTGATATTCTAAGGCATATCATTTCATGGTGTCATATTGCATTGCATCACATAACATCGTTCATTCATAATGATTATGTGATTTATTGGTGGTTGGAAAGTACTTGATATTTGATTACCTCTATTTGACGAACTTGATCTTGTGTGTTGTTGATATTATGAGTGTCTTTTTGTGAAAGTTGTAATTGTTGAATATTGAGTTTGTAGTTGAGGATGTGCAAATTTGTTAAAATGATTTTGATGAGTTAGGTGCTATGAAAACTGTGAATTGTTATTGGGCTGAATTTTATGTAGGTTATAGTTGTGAAAGTTCGGTTGGCGTGTCAGGAGTACCCATATTTTATCCCCTTAGCTTGTGTTTAGAAGTTTACTTGCTGGGTACCGTGTGGTTTGGTACTCACCCGTTGCTACTACAATTTTTTTGTAGGTTACTAGCTTAGACTTTGTGATATTTTCTCTTCTCCTTGTCTGAGGCTTCTTGCGGAAAATTGTGAGGTAGCTACTTGTTATCTCAGCAGACCTTCTTACTCCAATTTATGATCTTGTTCTATTCAAGAAACAATGTCATTTGAGACTTATTTTTTTCTTGAATCAATTGTAATACTTTAGAGGCTTGTACATGTGGCAACCAGATTTTGGGGGTAATGATCCAGTTTTAGGAAGACTTGTCTTGGTGGGATAAGATGCGTGTCATCACGTCTATTTTTGGATCATGACACTACAACATCTTTAATTGGCACATTAAGATCATGTTCACCCTCAATTATCATGTTGTGCAGTATAATACATGTAGTTATTATTTATATAGCAATTCATTTCCTAAAAAATGTGACGGTTTTATAATAATTGCAAAACGTGATTGTAAGACTCTGAATGCACGTTCAACATTTTTTCGGCATGATTACTGCTTCATTCCAAATTAATTATTATGTAATGTATTATTATGATGTATTTAAAATTATCATATTATGTATTCTATTTATAAATTAAAATTTTCATCTTATCATTTTAATTATGTTTATTCTTTATAGTGAAAATTAATAATGAAATCAAATTATATCATTGATGAAAATTATAAAAAATTAAAATATCATTAATTCGCGATGAAAGTACTATATATTAAATAATATATATTTTAAAATATTATATACATTTAAAAAGAAGTATGAATATTAGATATTTAATTAATGACATTATATAAAATAATATGTTAATTAGAAAGTTATAGAAATAATAATAAAATAGTCAAAAAGTAAAATAGAGAGTGTGAATAGTAATTCTCTAAAATTTGGAGAACTACTATTCACGTCTCTATATTTGGAGAATATATAGTGATATAGAGATGGGTTGGAGTGTTCATTCTCTATTTTACTCTCCAAATATAGAAAATGGAAAGTAAAATAGAGGTGGATTGGAGATGGTCTCATAAATGAATAATGAAGTATTCTAAGGCTTTGTCTTGAATTGATAGACCAATGAAATTCCTTTCATGATGAGTCAATGAACTATTGTAATGATGAACCTTGAATCGGTAGGCCTAAGACATTCCTTTCATGAGTGATTAACAATGAACCTTGAATCGATAGGCCAATGGTACCCCTTTCATGAGGATTAAATGAGTTATCCTAATAATGTACCTTGAATCGATAGGCCAATGAAATTTCTTTCAAGGGTAATAATGTTAAAGAGAATTTACTATTCTATGGGAATTTAATGCTTAGCACCGAGTGAATATTGTGAGGTGGATGCTCTCCCCAAGTTAGGTCGGGTTTCTAGTGACAACCTCTTTATCTCATAACTATGTACCCACATAGGTTATTAGCTAGTGGATCCACCTAAGCTAAATTACCGGTTCTACCTTAGGCAAGTAGACCAACTCTTTTCGGTGTGAGACATGACACCAGATTCCATGCTTTCCTCACATGGTGTATGTCGGTTAGGGCATATTCCTATTACGTGAGTTATGTACTATGATTACTCAATATGTTCTATGAAGTGTGGGTGGGATATGGGACTTCATCCATGCATTGCAGAGTAAACTTTGAGAATGGTGTGTTCCTCAAAAGCTATAATGTCTAATTAAATGAATGTTCTTATAAGGATTCTATTGAAAATATCGACATAAAGTCTAATGTAATGATGAATGTTTAACTTGGATTGTTTCTATGAGTTGTTTTCCTTTACGTTACTTGTTTAATGTGAATGTTCCTTGTCTATGAGTATTAAATAAAGATGGGAACAAAGAATGGTAAACATGAATATGGTGGCCTAAAAACGATACTTAGTATGAGTGGTATCATGGGACGTCATTTATACATTAAACAAGTATAACTTACGGTTAACTAGGTGATGATTATATTATGTTATAATGATTTATATAATGAACATGTTTGTGACTTGTGTTTTACACTAAAAGTGCATGATGATTCTCAAAATTAGTAAATGCATGTTTTTCAATTAAAATGACATTATTAGCATGTTTTAAAGGATTTTATGCCTGACTATCATACTTAGTGTCTTTTTGTGCTAATCAATATTTTCTGCATTTTTTTACAAAGTGTAGGGTTTTGTGATATATAATTCCATCCTCGTGGATAGGTTCATAGAAGATCAAGAAGAGAAGTCATGGTGAGTCCTCATAGTGTTCGAGGGATTGACCATCATGTCATTTACATTTAATTTTTATGTTTAGAGTTTTCGTATGGGTTACGTCTCAAAGTTTTAGTCCTGATGGTAATAGATGGTTTGAGACAAAGTATATATTTCCTCTTAAGCTTATAAAAGACTTCGATCATAAAAGAAAATTTTTTAAATTCTGCACCATTTTCTTATCTTATGTTATGATAGGCTTTGAGGCTTGCATGAGGCTTTCCGGAGTCTTGTACGTCGTGTCACATATAGGGGGTAATCCTGGATCGTGACTTTCAAGAGAATGAAAACATCAAAGATAACATCACACACCGTATTGGTGAAGCGTTGAAGAAGTGTAGACTTACCTCTAGAGTCTTTTGTGATAAAAAATTACCATTGAAACTCAAAGGTAAGTTTTACAGAGTGGCGGTTTGTTCGACATTGTTGTATGTGACTGAGTATTGTCCAATCAAGAACACTCAAGTCCAAAAGATGCATGTTATGAAAATGAGGATATTGAGGTGAATTTGTGATCATAGTAGGAGAGATAAAGATTAAAAATGAGGATATTCTATCATAAGCATGTTGAGATAGATGTTGTCACGACCCAAAACGAGTCATGAATGGCATCCACACTTAACCTCCTAAGTGGGTGAACCCATAAATCTAAACCCTAACATAGATAAATAATTCAACTATGAATACCAATAAAATGCGGAAGCTCAAAAATTATCAAAATAACCAATCAAATAAACCTCTAAAGCCTGACACTTATTATACTCAAAATATTAAAGTTATCACATCAACGACATATGTTCTCAAATATCAAGTCTAAGAATATTTAAAGACACCAAAATAAGTAAATAAGATGGTCCATGTCTGCCATTCAAGAACATTATCCCCTGACTGAGTGAATCCAGCATGAGTTAGAAGGAATAGCTCACCCTGAAATCTAAGATGCTGGAGATTGGCTAGAGATGAGGGCGAGTCGGAGTCGATGGTACACTTGTTGCACGCCACAAAAGAAAAACAAAGAAAATACAAGCAGAGGTCGGTAAAAGGAACACGTACTGAGTAGGTATCATCGGCCAACCCAAAATAGAAACCAATATATATTGAATTATATTACAAAATCAACCATGATACTTAGCAGGTGACAGTCAACAAACAACATGAACTAGTGACAAAACCACTATAGTAGGTACATAATCAATCACAATATAAAGCACACCTATGAGGACTCATGTCTCCACACCATACTCATTTGGAAAAATAGGTTCTTTGAGATTGAGTATATTAAGTTAAATCAAGATTCCTTTCCTTTAATGTTATTGTGTCAGAACGTGACTCTCTGATCCTATATATCGTGTCGGAACGTGACACTCTGATTCTATCATACCGTATCGGAACACTACCGATTAAATAATATCGTGTCAGAACGTGACACTCCGATCCAATTATTGCATTAATTGATTTCATTAATCCTTCTTTATTCAAGGCATCATTTTGATAGAAAGGGTTCAAGACTATAAATTCAACGGTCTCAGAATTTTAGGTCAACCACAAACCACACAATTAAATACATAGAAAACTTTACAATATCACTCAATACATATCAATTGCTACGGAGAGTTTATCTATCAAATAGAAATAAATCATAACCAACCTCCACTGAAGAATCGAAGTCAAGAAAACTACTTCTCCAATGTTTTTCCCTTCCTCAATACCTCCGGACCTTTCCAATCTATCAAGTATATATGCACAATTTTTTGTAAGATAACGAGTCTATAACCACTTAGATTAGTCTATGTTTACCCAAGACCCAAAATCTCACCTAATTATATAATCAATTTCCTAAAGTTCGAACCTAAGGGTAGACCTTAATTCCTCCCATTAGCATCACTTTGATATAATTCATAAATATACTACCTTATATTTAATTATCTATCTCTATATATCGAATTTTAGTTTAAACTATGATAAAACTGAAACCACTAGTCACAATACCATTAGTAGCTAACACAGGATGTTGGGTTTGGGCCTTTTCCCTTCCTATTTGGATGAATTAAAGTCCAAGGTATTAGGTCTTCCATCCTTTCCTTTGTGGATAAAATTAGCCCAAATTTGACAATCCCACTTTTGACCATAAATCCAATATTATGGTGCATATGTAAGACTTTATTTTAGGTCTTATTTGAAGAGAATCACAAAAGTTGAAAGCAGCCATATAGAGAGAAAGGTGAGAAAGTGCAGATTTTCGCACAAGCCATAGCAGTAATTTCAAATCCCGATTCTCGCTTTGTTTATTGTCCGATTGAGCAATTTTTGGATAGAGTGTTTCTTTCAACTAAATATTTGATTGGGAACTGATAGAGGGTGATTTGGAGTCCTGTAGCTCCATATTTTAGCTCGTGAACAGTAGATGCGGTTTGGTGTTTTTGCTTCTTTTGTTTCTCTAGCTTTTTTAGTGCTATCTTGTAGTTGTGTTGCTCATTGTTTGGCACTTTATTGGTGACCATATTGGAGGACACTTTTTTAACTCTTGTTGATTATAGTGGAGCTTTGGTCTTGTAATTTTTACTCTTCACACCGAAGAGGTTTTTCACGTTAAATTTGGCGTCTCTTGTGTTGATTTATTTTTTCTTGCTTGGTTGGTTTAGTTTGTTGCCCAAACTATTTTATTCTTGCATTAGTTTGTATACTCTTGTTTCAAATATAAGGAAATGTTGACTTGGGTTTCTTCCGCTATCGTCTTTGTCGTGCACATATCTATTTTGTGCTTGTATATTTACCAACACGATAGTATCAAAGCGTTGGGTTGTTGTTGATATTCTATTTGGATGATGGAGTCAACTATGAGCAAGATTTTTTGTTTGAATGGTAGTAATTATCATACTTGGAAAGACAAGAGGAACGATCTTCTATTTGTCAAGAAAATGCATTTACATGTGTTTGCTTCTAACAAACCCAAATCTATGAATGATGAGGATTGGGAATTTGAGCATTTACGGGTTTGTGGCTATATCAGACGATGGTTGAAGATAAGGTTAGAAATCACATTGTGAATAAGACACATGCTAGAAGTTTGTGGGACAAGCTCGAGACACTATATGCTTTGAAGACTCGCAACAATAAGTTGTTTCTTTTGAAACAATTGATGAACATCAGGTATAAAGAGGCACTTCTATTTGTGATCATATTAATGATTTTCAGGGTGTTCTTGACCAGCTGTCCAAAAATGGGTGCAAAATTCGATGAAGAAATTTAAGGACTATGACTTCTTAATACTCTGTCAGACTCTTTTGTAACTCTTTGAGTTTCTTTGACTAATTCTGCTCCAAGTGGTGTTGAGACCATGGAATATGCTAAGAGTGGTGTTTTGAATGAAGAGATGAGAAAAAGATCTCAAGGCTCATCATCTTCTATTTCACACTCTGATGTTTTAGTTACTGAAGACAGGGGGAAAACCATGTATATAGGTCAGAATGACAGAGACAAAAGTAGAGGAAAGTCAAAGTCTAGATTCAAGATTATTACATGTGACTATTGCCACAAGCATGGACATATCAAGAAATTGTGTTTCAAGTACAAGAGAGGTAGGAAACAACAAAAGAAGGAAGGTGATAATGAAAATCATATTGTGGTTATTGCTAACGACTACCTTCTTGTTTCTTGTGATGAAAATTTCATTAATCTTGTCCGTGATGAGTCTAGCTGTTTTGTGGATTCTGGTGTTACTTCTCATGTCACACCCATGAAGGAATTATTTTCTTCTTTTACTTCATGTAATTTTCGGATGTTGAAGATGGGTAATAATCATGAGGTTGAGGTTCTTAGTAATCTCAAAGCTTCAGTAAATGTGGTGGAGAATAATACTTCATCATTATTATGGCTTAGAAGACTAAGTCATATGCGCGAGAAGGGGATGTACAATTTGGTTAAGAAAAATTTGTTTTCCGGAGTGAAGAAAGTAAAGTTGAACAAGTGTGTTCACTATTTAGCCGGTAAACAGAAAAGAGTTTTTTTTAGAGTCATCCACCTTCAAGAAAGCTTGATTTGCTGGAGTTGGTACATTCTGATTTGTGTGGTCCTTTTGAGGTAAGGTCTCATGGTGTTGCACTTTACTTTGTGACTTTTAATGATGATCATTCGCGCAAACTCTAGGTATTCTTTTTGAAGTCCAAAGATCAGATTCTTGATGTGTTCAAGAATTTTCAGGATTTAGTTGAGAGACAGACAGGGAAGAAACTAAAGTGCATCCGCTCTGATAATGGTGATGAATATATTGGTCATTTTGACATGTATTGCAAAGAGCATGGTATTTGACATCAAAAAACTCCTCCGAAGACTCCTCAGCTAAATGGTTTAGCGGAGAGGATGAACAGAACTCTTATTGAGAGGGTTAGATATATGCTTTAAGATGCTAAGCGGCCAGATTCCTTTTGAGCAGAATCACTTAAAATTGTTGCCTATGTTATCAATTTATCTCCTGATGTTGAATTGAATAGTGATATCCCTGAAAGAGTTTGGTCTGGTAAAAATTTTTCTTATCAATTTATCTCCTGATGCTAGGCAATGTATTTTTGTTGGTTATGGTCAAGATGAATTTGGCTATCATTTCTTTGATCCAGTTAAGAAGAAACTTGTTAGAAGTCGTGTGTTGTGTTCTTTGAAGATCAAACACTTGAAGATATTGACAAAGGTGAGAAAGTTGATTCTCAGACCAACGAGAGCCTAGTTGATGTTGATCCAGTTCCTTTGACTATTCCACCAGGTGAAAATCTTCAAGTTGATGTTGAAGATGGTAATCATACTCAGAATAAACAGGATACCGTTGATGCTACAGTGCAAGACAATGTAGTTGGGTAAGAACTAACTATTATTGATGCTCCCGAGAGTTCTCTCAGAAGATCTACTAGCGAGTAAGTACCTTCCTCTCGTTATCTCCCAATGAGTATGTA
Source organism: Solanum pennellii (assembly GCF_001406875.1). Classification (NCBI taxonomy): domain Eukaryota; kingdom Viridiplantae; phylum Streptophyta; class Magnoliopsida; order Solanales; family Solanaceae; genus Solanum; species Solanum pennellii. Next base: position 57,801,348 of record NC_028648.1, read on the forward strand.
CTCTTGACTGACATGGGAGAACCAGAGAGTCTTGATGAGACCATGGAAAGTAAAGAAAAAGATATGTGGTTTGATGCTATGGAGTATGAAATGAAATCTCTACATGATAATCATACCTTTGATTTGGTTATGTTACCTAAAGATCGAAAAGCTTTGAAGAACATGTGGGTTTTAGGGTGAAACATGAAGATGGTAACCTGGTTCCACGGTACAAAGCTATATTAGTTGTGAAGGGATTTAACAAGAAAAAAGGAATCGATTTTGATGAGATATTCTCTCCATCTGTAAAGATGTCATCCATCCATGTTATTTTAGTCTTGGCTACAAGTCTGGACTTGGAGGTTGAACAGATGGATGTTAAAACTGCTTTTCTCCACGGTGACCTGGATGAAGAAATTTCTATAGAGCAGCCGGAAGGCTTTGAAGTCAAGGGAAAAAAGCTTGTATGGTCTAAACCAAGCTCCCAGGCAATGGTACAGGAAGTTTGGTTCTTCTATGAGTCTGCAAGAATTCAAGAAGACTTCTTCAGATCATTGTGTTTTGTGCAAAAATTATCTGATAATGACTTTATTGTCGTTTTGCTTTATGTTGATGATATGATTGTTGTTGGTCAGAATGTTTGCACGATTAAAGAGTTGAAGCAAGAATTGAATAAGTCTTTTGCTATGAAAGACTTGGGACCAGCAAGGCAAATTCTTGGCATGCGATTGTCCGTGATAGAGATGACAAGAAATTGTAGTTGTCACAAGAAAAGTACATTCAGAAAGTACTTTGTAGATTGAACCTGGACAAAGCTAAGGTTGTCAGCACACATTTATCTATGCACTTCAAATTGAGTACTAGACATTGTCCTCCCAGTGATGGTGAGAAGGAAGATACTGAGCAAATTCTTTATGCTTCAGTTTTTGGTAGTTTGATGTATGCAATGGTGTTTACAAGACCTGATATTGCTCATGATGTTGGTATTATTAGCCGCTATCTTTCTAATTCGGGAAGAGAACATTTGAATGTTGTAAAATGGATTATGAGATATCTTTGTGGAACTTCTAGTCTGAATTTGTGCTTTGGGATAGAGAAACCTATTCTTTGTGGTTATACTGATTCAGACATGGCAGGTGATGTTGATACTCGTAAGTCTACTTCAGGCTACTTGATTACTTTTGCAGGGGGAGCTGTGTCTTGGCAACTAGATTGCAAAAATGTGTTGCTTATCTACTACAGAGGCTAAGCTTATTGCAGTTGTTGAAGCTTGCAAAGAATTGATATGGATGAAGAGATTCTTGGGGGAACTTGGTTGTGCTCAAGAGAGGTATGTGCTCTATTGCGACAGTCAAAGTGCTATTCATCTTGGACAGAATTCTACATTTCATGGTCGATCTAAGCATATTGATGTGAGGTGTCATTGGATTCGAGATGTGTTGGATTCTAAGTTGCTTGAAGTTGAGAAAATTTATACCAATGATAATGGTTCCGACATGATGACTAAAGCTTTGCCAAGAAGGAAGTTTGAAGAATGTTGCATGATCGTCGAGATGACGGTTTCCTCCACATAGTCGGTAGGGGGGGGAATTGTTGGGTTTGAACCTTTTTCCTTTCCTATGCGGATGAATTAAAGTCCAAGGTTTTAGGTCGTCCATCCTCTCCTTTGTGGATAAAATTAGCCCAAATTTGACAAGCCCACTTTTGCCCATAAGCCCAATATTATGGTGCATATGTAAGACTTTATTTTAGGTCTTATTTGTAGAGAATCACAAGAGTTGAAAGCAGCCAGTATAGAGAAAAAAAGTAGAAAGTGCAGATTTTCACACAAGCCATAGCAGTCAATTTCAAATTGTGATTCCCGCTTCGTTTCTTGTCCGATTGAGCTGATTTTCAGAAAATGTGTTCCTTTCAACTAAATATTTTATTGGGAACTAATAAAAGGTGATTTTGAGTTTTGTAGCTCCATATTTTAGCTCATGAACAGTAAATGCGGTTTGGTTTTTTGCTTCTTTTGTTTCTCTAGTTTTTTTGTGCTATCTTGTAGTTGTGTTTCTCATTGTTTGGCACTTTGTTAGTGATCATTTTGGAGGACACTTTTGTAACTCTTGTTTATTATAATGGAGCTTTGATCTTGTGGTTTTTACTCGTCACACCGAAGAAGTTTTTCACGTTAAATTTGGTGTCTCTTGTGTTGATTTATTTTTTCTTGCTTGGTTGGTTTAGTTTGCTGCCCCAAACTATTTTATTTTTGCATTAGTTTGTCTTCTCTTGGTTCAAATAGAAGGGAAAGTTGACTTCGGTTTCTTCCTCTATCGCCTTTGTCGTGCAGATATCTACTTTGTTCTTACCTTTCCCAACATAGGATACTCCAAATGGCTAACCAAAGAAACTAAAAGCAACACAGAAACCCAATCCAAGATTTAACTTACAAAAGCTCGACTTTTCTATCCCTTTACATGGCACCTGACAACATTTATATTATGCCTATCCGAACTCACATGAATAAAGTTTTTCATACAATATCATGCACGGGAAAGGGTGAGTAGTTGTGACCTTAAAAGCCCTCTCGTGCATGATTGCCTGTAGAAGCCAAGCAAAATCCACCTCAAACCCAGCTATCATCGCCGCCATCAGTACTGCTCGATCCCATGTGACTATATTATCATCAGTTGTGGGGGAAAGGCAGTGGCGGACAATCAACCACAAAAACTTCGCCGTGAAGGTCAGGTTAGCCTTCTTGATGGCTCCCTTTGGCTCGGTCACCCAGTCAGCACCCTCTCCATCAACGGACAAGTTCAGGGCCATCCACCTCTTGGTGGTCTCTCTCAGCGATGGCTCACGCAGGAATTGGCCATCTTTGACAATCTGCCATCCGTAGTCAAACTCGGCAGTGAGAGGGGTCCGGTTGGCATTAACATTCTCGTCGTATAGATACCGGCAGATGGCAGGCAGGGAGATATCAACCTGAATGCCACGTACTCGAACCTGCTCTAGTGGGTCCTGTATGGCAGGGGCAGCCCGCCTATCAATCTGTGATCTGAGAGTCGCTACGTAAAAGGCGTAGAACTCTCGCACCAACTCTTCACTATAACGTCCCAACGGACGCGCTATCCACTCCAGTCGATGTCTGGTGAAGATATTGTGGATCTCAGGCATCATCGGGAGACTTACCGTAAGGACCCGCCGCTCCAATGTAAGTGTCCAAGTCATGACTCCTTTGTCATTCAAGAACTTTGCATCGGAATAGACTTGATATTGCCCGTCGACACACCACCGGTTGGGCTGGTCGATAACCGGGGTGAGAGCACTACTCGGTGAACCGGGTGTGGATTCCGAACTGTCAACCCCATCAGACGAGGCAGATTCTGCAGCGGTGGCGTAGCGGTGCAGGAACCTCAGCAGATCTGGAGGTTTTCTCCGACCACGAAACTCCTAAGGAGCCAGACGCTCCTTGTTCATTATTAGATGACCCAGAAGGTGTGCCGGTCAGTGTTCGCTCCTCATCAGACTGGGAGGTAGTGACTACGCCGAACGCCACCTTTTTGGGTGTGGCTCTGGCAGCACGTGCAGCTCGGGATTGGGTGGAAGTTCCTGGGGGCACGTACTCGAGGTCACGCTCTTCATCAGAGCCAATGACCAGGCGGGTGTCACGCCTTATTTTCGCAGAAAACGGGTTTTGTGCACGACCTAACAACTCTTTTCGGATTTCGAGTTTGGAGTTTCCACCTAACGAATTAAGGCGCGTTAGGGCACCTATCTAACCTAACTAAGTCTAGCTAAGGTCAACGAGCCAGAGATTAGGGTAAGGGTTCAAATTACCTCGAGGGGAAGGTGTTAGGCATCCCTCGAGGTAATTTGAACCCTTACCCTAATCTCTGGCTCGTTGACCTTAGCTAGACTCAGTTAGGTTAGATAGGTGCCTTAACGCCTCTTAATTCGTTAGGTGGCGACTCCAAACTCGAAATCCCAAAAGAGTTGTTAGGTCGTGCTCAAAACCCGTTTTCTGTGAAAATGGGGCGCGACAGAATGGCGACTCTGCTGGGGATATTAGGTTCTTACCATTACGTGTTAATTGCTTATTTGTGTGGGGTTTACTTCATTTTTTGGTCATTTCATTATTTTTTAGGTGCTTACCATGTTTAGTTTGTTGCCTTATTTACTGTCTTGTCTCATGTTCCACCCTTTCCCTTTTCCTTAATTGTTTATTACCATGTTTCACCTCTTCCCTTTTTCCTTAATTGCTTACATGTTTAATCTCGTATCCTCTTTCCTTATTTGCGTGATTTTAATATTTTGATATGTTTAAATTTCTTCATTCATCCATGCTTATTTATCTATTTATTGTTTATAAACTGTCTATATGTTATTGCTTTCCAATTTAAATGCTAAATGTTTATTGCTATGATAATTGGCATTCCGCTCATACTTATTGGGACCCTCTTCTTTTTTTATTTTGTTCTCGTGATGTTGTGCCTTTGCACCTCTCAGAACTACTCCAATCCTATTCAAATACCCATTATAGAGAGTCGGCATATGCGTGGACGTAACGGATAGTTTTACTACCGCGAAGCCACGAGCCTCTCGCATAGAATCCCTTTCATGTCCGTGTAAAGCCAACTCTTAGAAGTCCTGGTTAAGTCATACATGCTACATAAGCCCTAGGTGGTTTGACCCTTGGTGTCAATCCACATAATTAGTAGCCACCCTCTCGTCTAAAGGGCCCCAACACCCTTAGACAAATTGCATATTTATGTGTCAAAGTGATCATAATAATTAAATCAAGCCAACGTTGTCAAAATGGAGTTTAGAAGTCGTTTGTTACTTTGTTTGCAGAGTCATGGCTCACCCTCACTTTCCCAACACGCAAATGGTAATAGTTAATCCCATTTTGAAGACTTGGTGGAAAGATATTCAAAAAAATCGAGAGTTAGAAGCAAATGAACTGTTAGGCGGCCTCACTGCTTTGATCTCTGTAGAGTCAGAACGTCACTTAATCAAGGCATTGTTGAAATTATGGGACACTGAGAGGTTAGTCTTCAAATTCAAGGATTTTGAGCTAACCCCAACAATCGAAGAAGTTGGAGGATTCATGGGTCTCGCATACAAAGAGCTGGAAATGATTGTTCCACATAAGCCAAGACCAAGATCTTTTCTGAAGCAAATGGGCATGTGTCATAATCCAAGTCTACTTTGTCTGAAAGAAGGTTGGATTTCTTTAGAGTTCTTATATTCACGCTTTGGGGATGAGGAAGGTCATCAAAACTTTCATAGAGAATTTGCTTGCTCTTCTGCAAAATGGGAAAGGTATCGTCTTAATGCATTCGTTGTCGCCCTATTAGGCTCATTGGTTTTCCTAGAGAAAGAGGAAAGATCCACACCGGCTTGTGTTACGTGGTTCGTATGTTGGATCAAGGTGGGAAGACCTTGGTCCCCATGATACTTGCAGAAATTCTAAGAGCTTTGACTGCATGCACCAAAGGCAAAAGATACTTTGAGGGGTGCAACTTTTTGCTGCAACTTTGGGCCGTCGAATATTTCTACCAAAGACCTAATAAAGTAGATATTGTTAGAGGGACTATGGGGAACAAAATTATCAACCATCGCCTAAGGATGAAATATTTTATCTCTCCTGTGGGAACGGAGGACTGGTTCACATACCTAAAGGAGCGCTCAGCCGTTGAAATCCAATGGAAGTATTATTGGTTGAAGCCACGACGTGCCATCATAATAGCAAATGAACTTTACTTCATTGAGCTTATCGGTTTGAATTGTGTGCAACCATACGCACCACTTCGAGTCCTTCGACAATTCGGACAGATCCAAATGATACCTCTGCGATCCCACATGAGCCACTATGGATATGACTTTGGGTCACAATTACCGCAAGTGAACACTATATTGTGAAGATGGAAGAATGTGATAACTATCGATGTTCAAGAGCACCGACCCTTCTGCACACCTGAATATTACGTATGGCTTTTAGAAGACGCAAAGCACAGATATTTGAGCGAAGGAGGTCTTCCTGGTTTTGGCGATGAAAAAGAGAGAAGATGGGCTCGCAACCTTCTCAACACCGACTATGGCATTACCCCAGAAATGAGGAAGCAGATTGTGCCTAACATTGGAGAGCAACATAATTGAAGTTTTTTTTTCTCTTTATTCCCCATGTTTTATCCTTAGCCCTTTAGTTATCTCTAGACTGATGTAATAAACAGAAATTATTTCAATAAATTGAAAGTCATTTTATTGTCTAACTCTAAACTCCAAATTGGCAAATAAGGCTTGAATTAATTATTATGCATCACTTATGTGTTGCTTAGGCCTACCTCTGGCTCAACGAGGTCCCGTGCATTTAGGGCATTTATCTCAAAACAACGTGTTGATATTATGATATTATCCTAACCCCTAACTCTTTTCTGTTGATTCTACTGTTTTCCCATTTCCCAAGGTTGATCTGTCCTTCATCCTGGCACATACACGATCAAAAGGGACCCCCCCCCCCTTCTCCTTCTTCTCAAAGAGCAAGCTCCAAAGACAAAGGTAAAATGGTTGACGACAACAGCACCAATGAAAAGGTAGAAGCTTCTGAGGGAGGACAACTTCAAAATAATCTTGTCCTAAGACTTGAGCGCAAGATTTCACAATTGGAAGAAGAGGTAGCCCACATGCGTGATTCGGACAAGTTGTCTATCTCTATTGGAACCCAATTTGGAGAAAACATAGACAATCCTCCTAACCAAACAACCATGCCAAACAATCCTCCAATCAATATATCCCGACCTGAACCCACTCGTCCAAATACCTTTTCACCACCCCACGCCCAAAATACCCAAGTTCCATTTCACCACTATTACCAACAAACCAAACCAACCTTCCCAGAAATAGCCCCAAACGCAAATATCCCATATACTCTTGGAAACAACAACCTCAATCCAATATACGTGGAAACTGCCCCTCTGACCCATGACCTCCATGAATAAGAGTCCCATCAAAAGACATCCTAATAAAAAACCTGACTGAGAGATTAGACAACTTGACCAACAGGGTACAACATGTTGAAGGAAACAAGAAGTTAGGAGATTGAGCTATGAGGATTTGTGCATGCACCCTGATGTAGAACTTCCTGAAGGATACAAGCTTCCAAAATTTGAGATGTTCAATGGCATTGGGGATCCCAAAGCCCACCTACGAATGTATTGTGACAAACTTGTAGGGGTGGGAAGATATGAGAGGATACTCATGAAGCTGTTTATGAGGAGTCTTACTGGGGAGGCCCTATCATGGTATATTGAGCAAGACTCACGGAAATGGGTAGAATGGGTTGATATGGCAACTGATTTCATGAATAGGTTTGGTTTTAATATTGAAAACGCACCTAATTGGTTTTACTTTCAAATTTTAAAGAAGAAACCGAGTGAATCCTTTAGAGAATATGCCATAAGATGGAGGTCTGAAGCGGCTAGGGCCAGACCCCCTATGGAGGAATCTCAAATGAAAGACTACTTCATCCGTGCCCAAGAACCACAATACTATGACCGAATGATGCTGGTGGCTGAAAAGAGTTTCGCTGAAATCATCAAACTAGGCGAAAGAATTGAAGAAGGCATAAAGAATGGGACTATCATCAACTTGGAGGCTTTACAAGCAACCAACAAGGCTCTGCAATCTGGTGGAATGACAGAAAGTCGAAAGAAAACAGGTTCTATAATGATGGCTCATGGAACTAAGACCCCTTTGAGGCACAAGACAATAAACCCACCACCATCCCCATACCCTCAACATCCCTTAGCTCCACCCCTATATCTCCCCAACCCATGCCAATATATTACCAAAACGCTCCTCCTCAATATTTGCATGCCTCATATCCTGTCTATAATGTTCAACCAACACACTTCCAAACTCCACCACCCACTCAAACACCAAATTACCGAAATAGACATTCCTATGAAAGAAGACCTACAAAGATCTATACCCCTTTGGCTGAACCCATAACACAACTTTATGAAAGACTGAAACAGGCTGGGTACGTCTCCCCAATTCCTGCATTACCTGTGGATGTTCGCGCAAAATGGTACGACCCTAACAAGGTCTGCGCCTACCATTCTGGGATGAAGGGTCACACCACCGAAGTTTGCAGAGCCCTTAAGGATAAGGTTCAAATGTTGATTGATACAAAAACCATCCAACTCAAGGATCCTACACCGAATGTTGCAAATGATCCTCTTCCTAACCATCAAGTCAACATGGTGGAAGCTGATGATGTCTGGGATTGGGAAGAATCTATCTGGGCCGTCGAAACAGAAGAAGCCATGTCTACCACTGCCCAAGCACCACTAATAGTGCAAGGACTCGCCCCATTTGAAGTAGAAGTTGCTGCACCCAGATCACCGTTCACTGTCTATATGGCATCCTCCCCAATACAATGTGATACACATGTTGTACCTTGGGATTACAACAAAAGAGAAATGAATGTGGAAGAGACAGATGTTGCAACAGGGGTCACCAGATCTGGAAGAATTTTTGTCTTCTGAAAATTTGGTTCAGGGAAGCTTTAGCAAATCCAAAGCACCAGTCGTAGAGCTTGAAGATCAAGGTATTTGGAAAAAGGTTCAAGCTAAAGAATACTCTGTGATTGAGTAGCTGAGTAAAACCTCATCCCAAATATCAATTCTGGAGTTACTGCAATCTTACGAAACTCATCGAAATGCCCTTATGGAGATCTTTGGTGAAGCTTATGTCCCATCTAACATCACTCATGGAGAGGTATCCCAAATGGTGGGGCAGGTCTTTGAGGCTTACAAAATATCTTTTCACAAAGATGAGCTGCCACTCGAAGGAACAACTCACAATAAAGCTCTGTACATTTCGGTTCAGTATCAGGATAAGGTGATAAACAAAGCATTAGTTGATGCAGGTTCAGGTTTAAAAATTTTCCCTCTGAGCACACTGACGAGGCTGGGCCTGGATAGTGCAAACATTCAGACATAGAAGATGAATGTGAGGGCATTTGATGGCTCTCAGAGAGGCACTATTGGGGAGATAACCTTGGACATGCTCATTGGTCCTGTCACTTTCCCCATAGTTTTCCAAATTTTGGACATCCCTTCATCGTACAACTTATTGTTGGGTCGTCCATACATTCATATGGCTGGAGCGGTTCCATCTACTCTTCACCAATGCCTGAAGTTTGAATGGGATTACGAAGAGGTTGTAGTCCATGGAGAAAAGGGGCATCCTGTATACACGATTGAAGGAAGAGAGAATATGGATGGTGAAATGTACCATACAGTGGAGCTTGTTGGTAATATTGAGTTGCAACCTTGGTTCAGCCAAAAAATCATAGATATGATGGCCTGGTTCAGTTTCGAGCTTGGGAAAGGTTTGGGGGCTGAATTGCAAGGGATAGTCGAACCTATAAAGCCTGTTCGACATTCCAACACTTTTGGTTTGGGATATAAGTACACTACCGAAGAATGGCTCGATTGGTAACCACCTAGAGATGGGTACTACTATCCATTGAAGAAACCCATACCGCCATTGCATCAATCATTTCGATCAGCAGGTTTCATGGGAGGCAGTATTGATGAGATCACAGACGACTTGAAGGGGTTATCGCTAACAAAAGAAGAGGGGAAAGTTTGCAACGTCGTGATCAACGAGGAGGAGAAAGGAGGCCCTAGTGGAAGCAGCGTCAGCAACTGGACCTCGACTCCATCCAGACCTCGTCGGGCATCTGGGTAGCCTTGGAAGATGTTTTTCTATCAAGTTTTAATTCAAATAAAAAGAGTTTTTAATAAACGTTTTAATTCCCATCCCCTGTATTGCTTTCGAATGAGGACTTATGAAATTTTCAAATCTTTATCAATAAAGTTCTTTTCTACATTTTTGCCTTATATTTAATTGTTCGCTATTTTTTTTCTCACCAGCAAAATTCACTATAAAAATGTTGAATCTGAGACTATGGCATACAATGAGACTGCTCAACTTAATATTAATGACTTAGAAGAAGTCGAAGACAGTGAGGTTCCCGAGGAATTAATCAAAAAGGTTGAAGAATTCGAGGAAAAACCCAATCCAAACTTGGTAGAGACAGAAGTGGTGAATTTGGGAAATGCAGAGGTGATACAAGAAACTCGAGTAAGCATCCATATGACAAAACAAGACAAGAAAGAGTATACCGAGTTTCTCATAGAGAATAGGGATATTTTCGCATGGTCCTATGCAGACATGACAGGGCTAAGTACTTCAATCGTAGCCCATCGACTACCCACTGATCCAGCATGTCCTCCGGTAAAACAGAAGCTGAGAAAATACAAGCCCGAGATGAGTCTGAAAATCAAAGAAGAAGTATCAAAGCAATTAGATGCTGGGATACTCCAAGTGACAGAATACCCAACTTGGCTTGCAAATGTCGTTCCAGTTCCCAAGAAAGATGGCAAGGTCAGAGTTTGTGTGGATTACCGGGATCTCAATAAAGCTAGCCCTAAAGATAACTTTCCATTACCAAACATACACATACTGATTGACAATTGTGCTAAGCACGAAACTCAGTCATTTGTGGATTGCTTTGCCGGCTATCGTCAAATTGAGATGCACGAAGAGGACGCTGAGAAAACTGCCTTCATCACGCCGTAGGGCGTCTATAACTACAAGGTGATGCCTTTTGGATTAAAGAACGTTGGGGCTACGTACAGGAGAGCAATGACTAATTTGTTTCATGACATGATCCATAAGGAAATTGAAGTTTATGTGGATGATGTCATCATCAAATCAAAGGAAAGTTCAAATCATCAGGAGGACTTACGTAAATTCTTTGCCAGGCTACGCAAGTACAATTTGAAACTAAATCCGGCAAAATGTGTCTTTGGTGTGCCTGCTGGAAAGCTTTTAGGTTTCATTGTCAGTCGTCGAAGTATAGAATTGGACCCATCGAAGAACAAAGCCATTCGTGACCTTCCCCCGCCAAAGAGCAAGAAGGAGGTAATGAGTTTCTTAGGGCGACTTAACTACATTAGTCGTTTCATAGCTCAGTCTACTGTCATCTGTGAACCTATCTTCAAGCTGTTAAAAAAGGATGCTGCGGTGAAATGGACAAGTGAATGTCAACAGGCATTTGACAAGATCAAAGACTATATATCCAATCCTCCTGTGTTGGTTCCACCAGAGTCAGGTAGACCATAACTTTTGTGTATTTCAGTATTGGATAATGCTTTCAGTTGCATCTTGGGACAACAGGATGAAACAGGGAGGAAGGAGCAGGCAATATATTATATGAGCAAGAAGTTCACATCGTGCGAAGCCCGATACTCTCTATTAGAGCGTACCTGTTGTGCTCTAACATGGGTTTCCCAAAAGTTACGACATTACCTCTCATCGCATACTACTTATCTGATTTCAAGGATAGATCCTTTGAACTAAATCTTTCAAAAGCCCATGCCCACAGGTAAACTGGCAAAATGGCAGATATTGTTGAGCGAGTTTGACATAGTGTATGTCACGCAAAAAGAAGTGAAAGCACGGGCATTAGCAGACCACATGGCAGAGAATCCCGTGGACGATGATTACAGGCCGTTGAAGACCTACTTCCCAGATGAAGAGGTGGCCTTAGTGGGAGAGGACATTTCTGAAGAATATGATGGATGGAGAATGTTCTTTGATGGAGCTAAAAATTTGAATGGATCCGGCATCGGGGCTGTTTTGATCTCACCCACAGGCCAACATTATCCAGTATCAACAAAACTCATTCCTTTGCTCAAACAATATGGCCGAATACGAAACCTGCATACTAGGTCTCCGACGGGCGATTGACTTGGATGTCCAAGAAATGCTAATAATAGGGGATTCAGACCTATTGATCCATCAGGTCCGAGGTGATTGGGCAACGAAAAATCGAAAGTTGTTACCATATTTGGAGTGCGTGCATAGGCTATGTAAAAGATTTATCAAAATAGAATTCAGACATGTACCAAGGGTCCAAAATGAATTCGCAGACGCCTTAGCCACTCTGTCTTCTATGATTCGACACCCTGATCACAATTACATCGATCCTATTTACATTCACATACATGAACAACCAGCTTATTGTTTCCATGTTGAGGAAGAGCCTGATGGAAAGCCTGGTACGATGACATTAGAGGATATTTGAAGAGTGGTGAATACACAGAAGATGCAACAAGTGTACAAAAGCGTACAATTCTTTTTAAGTGGGGAAATCCTCTATAGGAGAACTCCCGATTTGGGGCTGCTAAAATGCGTCGAAGCAAGAGAGGCTCGCAGGCTGGTCAAAGAGATACATGCAGGCACCTGTGGCCCTCACATGAACGGTTTTACATTAGCAAAGAAGATTCTGAGATCAGGATATTATTGGCTAACTATGGAGACAGACTGCATTCGCTACATCCAGAAATGTCGTCAATGTCAGACTCACGCAGATATGATTCGAGTACCTCCCAATGAACTCCATGTCACTAGTTCACCTTGGCCGTTCGCAGCATGGGGCATGGATGTCATTGGTCCAATCGAGCCAACAGCATCCAACGGGCACAGATTCATTCTTGTCGCAATTGACTATTTCACCAAGTGGGTTGAGGCCACCTCCCATAAATCTGTGACAAAGAAAGTTGTGGATGACTTTGTCAAAAATAACATTATTTGTAGGTTTGGAATTCCTGAGTCAATCATCACCGACAACGGCGCCAACCTAAACATTGGCCTAATGAGATCAATGTGTGAGAAGTTCAAGATCAGTCATCGAAACTCTATAGCATACAGGCCACAGATGAACGGGGCTGTTGAGGCAGCAAACAAAAACATCAAAAGGATATTGCGCAAGATGATCGATAACCACAAACACTGGCAGGAAAAGCTACCTTTCGCATTGCTGGGGTATCGTACCACAATCAGAACTTCCAGAGGGGCCACACCTTAATTCTTAGTATACGGCACTGAAGTTGTGATACCCGCCGAAGTAGAGGTACCTTCCCTAAGGATCATCCAAGAAGCAAAGTTGAGTGATGCTGACTAGATACAAGGTCGGGCAGAGAATTTGGCATTAATAGATGGAAGAAGAATTAACGCCATTTGTCATGGTCAGCTCTATCAGAATAGAATGGCCAGAGCTTTCAACAAGAAGGTTAAACCCAAACATTTCTCACCCGGGCAACTGGTTTTGAAGCGGATTTTCCCAAATCAAGACGAGGCAAAGGGTAAATTTTCACCAAACTGGCAAGGTCCGTACATAGTCTCTCGAGTACTGACAGGCGAGCCCTCATACTTGCAGAAATGGATGGAGAAGTTTGGCCAAAACCTATCAATTCAGATTCTGTGAAAACATACTACATCTAGAGATTGATTCACGCTCTTTTGTAATTTGGAACTACGTCAGACCTGATTCCCGTTTAAGAGGGGATACGTAGGCTCTCCTATGGGGTTCGGTCTTATTATAAATAAAACTTTCATTTTCCCCTTTTCTATTAATAACTGGGGCAGAATTTTTGAGAGGATCTCAAAAATTCCATCAAGATTTCTCGTGGCACATCTTCATACTGGGGCACAATTTTTTGAGTAAACTCAAAAATTTCACCAAAAGTTTCTCCTCAACAAGCAGTCAGCTTACAACGAAGATCAAATGATAGCTCCACTTTTGAGTCAGACGTTGTAAAGTCTCAACCTATGCCATGGTCAAAGATTCGACATCAGCTTTTATTAAATGATAATTTAAAATCTTTCAAAGTTTTTTTCCCCCTTTTTATGAAAAAAAAACAGACGCTCGAAGAGGTGTGGATGGTAAGCCAAAGGAGCACGCTGCGCCAAATCATGGATACAGATCAACCTCCCCCCCTTAAAACTAACTATTTTTCTTTGAATGTAGAAGATACAGGTACATATACAAAGGCAACTTCAACAATCAACATTACCACATTTGAGCCCGACAAATGACACTCGATCCTTCCAATAAGGCGGACGCCCAAGCTGATGTATGCCCTCAAGCAACTGTTGTGCTGGCAAATTACATTATGCCCGATATTGCATCATTTGCACCTACGCCTGATATCGCACTATGCTCAAAGAACTACATCATTATATTATGCCCGAGAATGCCGAAACGCATCATTTCATGTGCTTGATATTGCATGTGCCCGAAGAAATGCATTATTGCATGTGCTCGATATTTCATGTGCCCGAAGAAATACATCATCGCATATGCCCAATATTGACTTATGCTCGAAGAATTGCATTACTGCATGCGCTCGATATTTTATGTGCCCGAAGAAATGCATCATTGCATGTGCCCGATATTGGATATGCCCGAAGAAATGCATCATTACATATGCTCGATACTGCATGTGCCCGATATTACATTGTGCCCGAAGAAGTGCATCATTGCATTGTGCTCGATATTGCATGTGCCCGAAGAAATGCATCATTGCATGTGCTCGATACTGCATGTGCCCGAAGAAATGCATCATTGGATGTGCTCGATATTGCATTTTCCCAAAGAAATGCATCATCGCATTGTGCCCGAGACTGCATAAGCCTAAGATTGCATCGTGCTCGAAGTTTACATTTGGCTGAATCAAATCAAGTCATAAGTATCAATAGATGCCAAACACAGATACGCTCTCTTTACTCATTACTTATATTCCAAAGGCTTCACCCTCCAAAGGCATCATCTTTCATGGTCTGCGGACTTCATGTCATGGCCTGAGGACTTATTTTATGCTTATCATGTTCCTAAGGCATCATAGTCTAAAGGCATCATCTTCATAGCCTGCGGACATCATATCATTGCCTAAGGATTTAATTTCTGTCTATCATGATTCGAAGGTGTCATAGTCTAAAGGCGTCATTTTCATGGCCTGCAGACAACATTTTCATGACCTGAGGATACATTTCGCATATCATGGCCCTAGACATCATAGCCTAAGACATCATTTTGCATGGTCTTAAGGCAAACATTCATGGTCAATATGGGAAATTGCATCATGTTTACATTTACCGCTTATTTAGCTCTAATTACTCTATTACAAGTTACACTTATGCAGATTACAGACAAAGTTGCCTTCTGAACGGTTGTTCCCTTGCTTACACACAAAGGCTTCGACAAATTCTTGACTACTCACACTATCGTTTCGCTACTCATCTGTCGTTCAGGCTACCACGAAGATATCTTCGAATTCAACTCGCAATTGTGACTTTCTATCTCTTCATCTAGGCTCGTCCGCCTTCCAATGTGACATCTAGGCTCGTCCGCCTTACAATGCGACATCTAGGCTCGTCCGCCTTACAATAGGACATTTAGGCTCGTCCGCCTTAAAACGACATTTAGGTTTGTCCATCTTATAGGACATTTAGGCCGTCCACCTTAAAAGGGACATTTAGGCTTGTCCGCCTCATAAGACATTTATTCGTCCGCTTTATAAGATATTTAGGTTGTCCGCCTTAAAATGACACTTAGGCTCGTCCGCCTTAAAATGACGTTTAGACTCTCCTTACAACTAGATATTTTTGTCTATATTATTATATCTTTATACTATTAAATCTATTGGAGTTGACGTTATTCTTCAGAGATGGGTTCAATCCCTCAAGAAGTTAAAGACTATCAAGGCTTGCACTACGTCTCAAGCAGATACGCTTTTTATCACCTCTTGTCTAGTTAGAACTCATATTTTATTATCATTGGTCATACTTTATCTATTTATAAGCTAACATTTTATCTAGAATTTGCAGATATGATCGATCGCCCTTGATTACAATTATCATCCTATCATCTATCACAACAAAGACCCTATCAATTATTTTGCTACTCATACTCTGAACCGTGCTCAAAGGCTGATGACCTCATTATATCATGCTCTTCTCGCTTCTCTGTCATGCTTTTTTAGCCACTCTATCTCTCTTTTCTCGCTACTCTAATCTTATCTATTCAAGTTGATATCGTGTCGTTCGAATACCTTAGCGCTCTTTCAACTTTTAAGAGTTTCATTTGCTCTTGAATCTAGAACTACACACGACCTGATTCTCGTATAACCAGAGATATATAGGCGACTTAAAACCAAAGTCTCGGTCGTACCCTTTTTCAACTCTATATCGTCTCAGTTGATCCCACTGACATCTGTCGTCGGTCGGACAAAATCGGCTTCTAAGTCAACGTTGGTTGCCTAACAATTCATTCTTCATTCTCAATAAACCAAGGGGCAGCTGTTGACACCCAATTTTGACCGACCTTTGACCATTTTTAGGAATACTATTTGATTAAATACGTATTTTAAATTTTAGAATTTTTAGCCGACTTTGCTTGAAAATTATATATTTTAGTATGTTTTACTTTATAAAGTTATCGTAAATATTATTAAAATATTTTAAAATCATTAATGAATTTCAAATACTTTAAAATTTAAATGATTTTTAATTATATAAAATATTTTAATATATGTAGTATTTTAATTAAATAGTAATTCCTACACTTTCCTTAAATTTTAGCCTATTCTATCATAATTTCTTTCAATTCTAGACACTTCAATTAAATTTTATTTCAATCATAGTCTCTCTTTCATTTCAATTCTAGCCAATTTAATTGCAATTTTAGCCATTTCATATCCAACCAAATCTGACTTTTAAATGTCCTCTCTTAATCTCATTCGTCCATTTAAATAAATAAATCCTAGATCGAATCCTAGCCCTTCATTTCATATTAGATCAACGATTGTGATTTAATCTCCTATTCTCTCAACACCAAAAGACCCCAAAACCTAAAATTCCAACCCATTCTTCTCCCTCCTCTTCCTCTCCAGCCGCCTCCCCTCTCCCTTCTCTCCCCCCCTCCTCCATTTTTTCCGGCGAGGGAGACAGCCGGACGGTGACCCAAGCAGCCCCGCTGCTCTTCTCTCTCTCTTCCTCCCCTCTCCCCTTCGCTTCCTTCCCCTTCCCGTCCTTCTCCCTCTCTCCTCCCCCTCTTCTTTTTATCTCTTTGCAGGATCACCAGCGACAACAACAGCCAAGCGAGGCGACCAGTAGCAACTGATCCAGCCAGCAGCAGCGATGCCGGCGTGGACGAGCAGCAACGATGGCTAAGCAGCAGCTGGACAGCAACCTGCAAAGACTACCGGCAGCTTTGTCCAGCGAAACCAGCAGCCTAGCGAGACAGTGCAGCAGCAGGCTCCACCGGCGACGACAACAACTCCGATGAAGTCTTTTGGAAATGCGAGTTGGTTAAAGACGGATCTCTCTAACAGATCCACACGGGTACATATACTTTGACTCATTATCTCATCTTTCAGCAATTTTAATCTTCTTTTCATTTACAAGTTGGCTTTGATTGTCTGATATATAATTTTACACAAAAATCATCTTGGCCTCAGATTGCTGCTACTTTTGTTATTGATCTTAATCATGTCCTCTTTGTCAACTTGTGTATTGCTAAATGTAATTCACCTTTGTTATTTGTCTCTCTATAAAAATTAGTACGTTCTTGATTTAGAAATATTTACCCCTGATTTTAAAATGATTATCCCCCTAACTAATATGATGCAAATATGCACCCACCTCTAGTCAACTAAGTGATGCTTGAATTTGTTCTTGATGTTGTAATATTGATTATATTCCTTAAATTGTTGAACTATGTGACAGATGCATTGAAATGATACTGTTGCCATGATATATAGATTGTCCCTATACGGTAAAATTATAGGTTACCTGATCTTTGGAATATTGATTAAAATTATATGCTTCTCCTTAAACAGTTATTTTTTCTTCTCCCAATAATTTGTAATTAATAGCTTAGCCTTATTTAGTTGTAAATATATTTTGACATGTTAATTTTGGAATTTGACTCGTATTTGGCAGGAAGGATTTTATTAATTTTGCCCTTCATTATTTAATCAACTCATACAATCATTCACTCTCAATCACAAGTTCTCTCATCACTCTTCATTCTCTCATTGCTCTCTTGCTACTCTAAATACATTAAGATTTCGGTAAACATTCAAGTGCTCTTCTTCGCTACTTTGCTATTTTGCTTTTGTTCGAGTAAAGGTTGGATCAACTTGTTTTTCATTGCTACCATTCCTCATCTACTTAATCGGTTAGTATTCGGAATTATCATTTAAATTATTTTTGTATTCATACATTTGTGTGAGCTCATTGTTCTATTCCTTTGTTATGTATAAGTTGTTAAACAATTGCATATTGTCTCACCTTGACTAATAAATGTGATTACATGTGTAGTTATTTGATTGTTTTGACAGGTTTCAAACTTGAAGTTCAAGTTGAAGATTAACCATGAAGAAAGATTTATTTGTTTATTTGAATCTATATATTTTTTTTCTTATTTTATTTATTCGAATGTTGTAACATTTGTAACTCTAAAGCTCTCATATAAAAATTTATTTGGGGATCGTCTAAGGGAGGGGGATTTACATGCCTACTTGTTCATTGTAATTTTTTTTTAAAAAGGTTAGAAATCATGCCTATAGGTTTATCTTTAACCACCTAGAATTATTGTTTGTAGGTGTTATAATCTAACCAATTTTCAATTTGCTTGACGCTTTGTTAAATAAGTCTTAAAAATAATAATAACTAGATTCCATTATTTTTTGAATGTTAAAATCAAATCATAATAATTTAGTAGGCCGATTAGGAATCTAGTTATTATTATTTATTTTTTTAAGACTTATTAACAAAGCGTCAAGCAAATTGAAAATTGGTTAGATTATAACACCTACAAACAATAATTCTAGGTGGTCAAAGATAAACCTATAGGCATGATTTCTAACCTTTTTAAAAAAAATTACAATGAACAAGTAGGCATGTAAATCCCCCTCCCTTAGACGATCCCCAAATAAATTTATATATGAGAGCTTTAGAGTTACAAATGTTACAATATTCGAATAAATAAAATAAGAAAAGAAATATATATATTCAAATAAACAAATAAATCTTTCTTCATGGTTAATCTTCAACTTGAACTTCAAGTTTGAAACTTGTCAAAGCAATCAAATAACTACACAAGTAATCACATTTATTAGTCAAGGTGAGACAATATGCAATTGTTTAACAACTTATACATAACAAAGGAATAGAACAATGAGCTCACACAAATGTATGAATACAAAAATAATTTAAATGTTAATTCCGAATACTAACCGGTTAAGTAGATTAGGAATGGTAGCAATGAAAAACAAGTTGATCCAACCTTTACTCGAACAAGAGCAAAATAGCAAAGTAGCGAAGAAGAGAACTTGAATGTTTACCGAAATCTTAATGTATTTAGAGTAGCAAGAGAGCAATGAGAGAATGAAGAGTGATGAGAGAACTTGTGATTGAGAGTGAATGATTATATGAGTTGATTAAATAATGAAGGGAGGGGGTCTTATATAGCAAAGAGAGGGAAACAAATAAGGAAAAGAAATATTTAAAGGAATCAATTAAATATATTGTTTTCCTTATTATAAAAGAGGACCAAATCAGAAAATTTTAAAATATTTCATTACCAAATATAAACAAGTAAGAATAAATTAATATGGAGTAATATTTATTTTTCCTTAAATAATGAAGGGCAAAATTAATAAAATCCTTCCTGCCAAATACGAGTCAAATTCCAAAATTAACATGTCAAAATATATTTACAACTAAATAAGGCTAAGCTATTAATTACAAATTATTGGGAGAAGAAAAAATAATTGTTTAAGGAGAAGCATATAATTTTAATCAATATTCCAAAGATCAGGTAACCTATAATTTTACCGTATATGGACAATCTATATATCATGGCAACAGTATCATTTAAATGCATCTGTCACATAGTTCAGCAATTTAAGGAATATAATCAATATTACAACATCAAGAACAAATTCAAGCATCACTTAATTGACTAGAGATGGGTGCATATTTGCATCATATTAGTTAGGTGGATAATCAGTTTAAAATCAGGGGTAAATAATTCTAAATCAAGAACGTACTAATTCTTATAGAGAGACAAATAACAAAGGTGAATTACATTTAGCAATACACAAGTTGACAAAGAGGACATGATTAAGATCAATAACAAAAGTAGCAGCAATCTGAGGCCAAGATGATTTTTGTGTAAAATTATATATCAGACAATCAAAGCCAACTTGTAAATGAAAAGAAGATTAAAATTGCTGAAAGATGAGATAATGAGTCAAAGTATATGTACCCGTGTGGATCTGTTAGAGAGATCCGTCTTTAACCAACTCGCATTTTCAAAAGACTTCATCGGAGTTGTTGTCGTCGCCGGTGGAGCCTGCTGCTGCACTGTCTCGCTAGGCTGCTGGTTTCACTGGACAAAGTTGCCGGTAGTCTTTGCAGGTTGCTGTCCAGCTGCTGCTTAGCCATCCTTGCTGCTCGTCCACGCCGGCATCGCTGCTGCTGGCTGGAGCAGTTGCTACTGGTCGCCTCGCTTGGCTGTTGTTGTCGCTGGTGATCCTGCAAAGAGATAAAAAGAAGAGGGGGCGGAGAGAGGGAGAAGGACGGGAAGGGGAAGGAAGCGAAGGGGAGAGGGGAGGAAGAGAGAGAGAAGAGCAGCGGGGCTGCTTGGGTCACCGTCCGACTGTCTCCCTCGCCGAAAAAAATGGAGGAGGGGGAGAGAGAAGGGAGAGGGGAGGCGGCTGGAGAGGAAGAGGAGGGAGAAGAATGGGTTGGAATTTTAGGTTTTGGGGTCTTTTGGTGTTGAGAGAATAGGAGATTAAATCACAATCGTTGATCTAATTTGAAATGAAGGGCTAGGATTCGATCTAGGATTTATTTATTTAAATGGACGAATGAGATTAAAAGATGACATTTAAAAGTCAGATTTGGTTGGATATGAAATGGCTAAAATTGCAATTAAATTGGCTAGAATTGAAATGAAAGAGAGACTGTGATTGAAATAAAATTTAATTGAAGTGGCTAGAATTGAAAGAAATTATGATAGAATAGGCTAAAATTTAAGGAAAGTGTAGGAATTACTATTTAATTAAAATACTACATATATTAAAATATTTTATATAATTAAAAATCATTTAAATTTTAAAGTATTTGAAATTCATTAATGATTTTAAAATATTTTAATAATATTTACGATAACTTTATAAAGTAAAACATACTAAAATATATAATTTTCAAGCAAAGTCGGTTAAAAATTTTAAAATTTAAAATACGTATTTAATCAAATAGTATTCCTAAAAATGGTCAAAGGTCGGTCAAAATTGGGTGTCAACAGCGGGCAGACGGGGCGACAAACTTCGATCGCTCGCGTGCATAGACTCGATCTTGTTTTGGTGCCATAATAGATAGTACTTGTATAGAATAAATATTAGTACTAAAAAGAGTAGACAAGACAAGCAAAACCACACAAAATAAATAAAAGAATTAAGATGTAATGACATTTCTATAGTAACAGTGAAACACATTGGACCAGGTGACGGCTCGTCGTGAGTACGACGGACCGTCATGGGGTCCGTCTTATTTTACTTAGACTATGTTTATATGGAGAACCCTGAAGGAGAGTCTTTGACAAGTATGATGGTATATGCAGGACGGACCGTCACAGGTACGATGGTCCGTCATAGGTGTCCGTCAGAGGACACTTGAAAAAAATATGGAGACCCTTAGGAGAGGGGTCTTTGACAGTCATAACGGTCATGCAGGACGGACCGTCGGGGGTATGACGGTCAGTCGTAGTTATCCGTAAGAGGACACTTAGAAAAAGTATGGAGACCCTTAAGAGAGGGGTCTCTGACCGTCCTAACGGTTATGCAGGACGGACAGTCGTCGATATGACGGTCCGTCGTAGATGTCCGTTGGAGGACACTTAGAAAAATAAAGAGACATTTAGGAACAGGGTCTCTGACAACCAGAATGGTTGTGCAGGACGGACCGTCGTGGGAATGACGGTCCGTCGCATGTGTCCGTTGGAGGACACTTAGACCCTTAGGAACAGGGTCTCTGACAACCAGAATGGTTGTGCAGGACGGACCGTCGTGGGAATGACAGTCCGTCGCATGTGTCCGTTGGAGGAAACTTAGAAAAAGTGAGAGACCCTTAGGAATAGGGTCTCTGACAACCCGAACGGTTGTGCAGGACGGACCATCATGGGAACGATGGTCCGTCGCATATGGCCGTTGGTGGACTCTTCGCGAAAATTGGACAGTGGGGTGTTAGGTCTGTTGGAACGGACCCAATGACGGTCCGTCGTGGGTACGACGGTCCGTCATCAAGGTCTCGTTCTGTAACTCAGTGACAGAACTGGGGATGCCCCATTCATCCCCTATGACCCAAATAGAATTGTTAGTGTTTTAACCTACATTTGTCTAACCCAAATACCTAGTAAACTAGCAACGCTAAAGCACCTATTTATAGAGTTTTAACACGCAATTTCGAGGATTCTCAACCTAGGTCAGACAGAATTTTATTAAAGAATGAACCTATCAAGAAGAACTAGGCTAATACTAATTGATAAACAAAAATGCAATGTAAATGAGTAGAAATTAGAGACACATACCTGAGAATATGAGAAAAACAAGCGAGGAAGGTACTTGGAGATCTAGTAGAGACCCACAACAACAGACTTCGACTAGTAGATAGTGAATTTTAGGAATTGGGGAGTTTGGAGAAAATGATCGGTTGTGAGAGAGGGGGGTTATAATCTTTGAAAGTTGAAAAGGGAGGGAAATGGGAGAAAGAGTGAAGGAATGGGGTGAAATGAAGGGGTGGGGTTTTTAAATGTTGAATTTTTAAAAAACCCCAGCCGGGTTGGGTACGCTTCATTAATGACGCGACGAGTCCACGGCAACGGCGCCAAAATTTGATAATCTCAAACTTACTTCTCAAATAAGAAGTAAAGCGGTCGTATCAAGTAAATAACCCAACTAATGAGGTTGGGATCGTTCCCACGAGGAAAATAGTTTAGACTTAACTTCAATCTATTATTACTATTGTTCAGTCAATGACTTCCTTGGAAAGCAAAAATGATAAAAGGGGGGGTTTTCTATTTCTAAATAAATAAAAATAACTAGCGAAATTGAAGGAGACAACTAACAGCTTCAAATGTTGGAGTTTAATCAATTAATAAAAGTAAGTAGGGTTTACTTGTTCCCCACAGGTTCATAACTTGATAATTCTTACTATAACAATTCTTTCCTAGTATCTTGCATGCAAAGTGATAAGTTATGTATTTGTAAATCCTTGGTCCGGCATCTAGAAAATTTCACTCTGCACCTTGGTCCGGCTACGTGTGTTGCTATTTAACCCTTATCTTTACCTCATATTAAGCATCGTATTCGATATTTGACTAAGTTATTACCTCGTACCAATCAATACTAGCCTATTAGATAGTATACACTAAATCTATGTTGATAATTTTTTTCCTATTAACTACCTCCTTGGTCCGGCAAGTAGCATTAAGGCGAGTTCTAACGTTGGCCATCCGTTAAAAAGACTTCTAAGCGAAAGAATTATCAATACATGCAAGACACTATTCTAGAATTGTTATTTTAGTTAGGTTTTACCTCATTATTCGCCTATGGTTCCCACAACCCTAGTTATGGAGTTTAGTTACCCATTGTCATAATCACAATATTCAAATATGTAATATGTAATATAAGAATTCATGCACTTACTTCAATGAGAAAGAATAAAATCCAAAAGTTCACTTGATTAGTCAGCAAAAGTCACCAACAATCAATTACAAAAGTCTCAAAATATTCAAGAATCTCAAAATAATCAAGAATCTCACAAAGAGTCTAAAAAATAATCAAGAATCTAACAAAGAGTCTAAAAATAATCAAGGGTCTCACCTCAAAAACGAGGTTTTTCGAACTATTTATAAAAAATAAAAAAAACTAATTAAATAACGACTCTATTTGCTGGAAATCTGTCAAAACGCGGCTGGATCGACGGACCTCGCGACGGATCGTCGTGGTCACGACGGGCCGTCATGGACTCCGTCGTCCCATACTTGTGCAATTTCTTCTGCTGCTCTCTTCATTACCCTCACAGCAGGTATGACAGATCGTCACAGGCACAACGATCTGTCGAGGGTCTCCGTTCCAAAACACTTGAACTCTTGAAATTTGGGTACTGGACTACTTCTCTGATCTTTATGACAAACCACCAGGACGGACCGTCATGGCTACGACGGTCCGTCACGCACTCCGTAACCCCACACTTGGTCAGACTTCCTCATCTTCCTTCAGCAGCTGCACTATGATGCCACCTACGGACCGTCACGGACACGACGAACCGTCACAAGCTCTGTAGGTGGCACTTTTCTGTATTTCTTGCTCAAAACCCTCCGCATTCATCTTTTAGACAGATTTTCTGCAAATAAAGAGAAACTTACATAAAAATTAGTACAAAAAGGCTTTTGGACCCACTAAACTTAAGGAAAAAGCATTAAAAATACCGTGAAACCACGGTATATCAGTGACACCAAATGTATTTATTATAAAATTCCTTCAAAATATATTTCAAAGTATAATTAATATCAATAAATTGCTTTCTTATCTACATTCATATGATAAGCGAAGTTTAAAATATGAATATTATTATATTTAACTTAAGAAAATAAAATGAATTATAGTGATATATTTTTTGCCTCTTAAAAGTTACTCCCTCCGTTTAAAAAATAATATCCCTATTTCTTTTTTAGTTTTGTTTAAAAAAAAGAATGACTCCTTTCTTTTTTTGGCAACACTTTAACTTTAACTTTCCATGTGGCATGTTTAACACCACAAGATTAAAGGACAGTTTGATATATTTGACATAACTTTAATTTAGAACCACAAGATTAAAAAGTCTTCTTTCTTTTCTTGAACTTCATTCCAAGTCAAACTAGGTCATCCTTTTTTAAACAGAGGGAGTATTTTATAAATTGATCAATCCTTAGAGCTATCACGCTTTCATAAATTAATCTTTAGATTTTTGAATTTGAAGGGCTTGTCATATGTTTAATTGATTAGACATTGCAATTAATATAAAATTGAATCTTGTAGTATATCAAATACAAGTAATACAAAATTATGGAAAATTAGTCAAACGAATTTAATAACATGCATTTTTTATTGACTTTTGCATAAAAATATTAATTTATTGCTAATATTAATTTATATATATTTCAACTTTCTTGTTCTCCCTACAATCACTCAAAAGTGAAACGCTCTACAGCTATTTAACCTAAAAACATATAAAATGAATTCTCAAAAACTTTCCACCAACAATGTTGCGCTCCAAATGATTACTTCGGTGACTCTCTTATTCATGGTAAAATCTTAATTAATTTATATTTATGCATAGATCTTTTTATGTTCTCCACTCCCTTTTTTGATTTCGAGTTTGTATTTTTTCTATTTAATTTCATTAATCAAATGAAGAGAAGTCTCGACATAAATGGTAAAATTATTATCATCTCATGAGGAGATGACATGTTCAAATCTTGAAAATAACATTTTTACAGTTACGCAGGGCAATGTTGCGTGAAACAGACGCCGCCCAATGTTGCGTAAACTAGACGCCACCCCTATTTCATGAATCAATTACATTAAGTTAATTTACTTTGTAACATTAATACAAGAGAAAAATGGCAAATATACCCTTGAACTTTTCGATTTAGAGCAAATATCCCTCATTTAATAAATGACGCGTCTAAACCCCCGCCATCAGATATATATATATATATACATATATATATATATATATATATATATATATATATATATATATATATATAT
>NC_028648.1:57827696-57852670 GCF_001406875.1 Solanum pennellii
TTTTATATATATATATATATATATATATATATCCTTCTTGTTAATAAACCTACATTTTCCAAATCTAAAAAAATTGTTTTTAATTTTAAAAATGTCAAATGAATTTAAAAATTATCTCGCCCATTTTTTTACCCATCCATATCTAATCCAAATGAAAAAAAAAACCCTATACATGTTCTACTTAGTCATAAACCCCAGGGGTTTGGATTAAATCTGAATAAAATAAGAGTCAAATTTTTTAAACGAGAATTTGCATGATGATATATATGCATCAATTTTTAAACGAGGATGTTTTTTTTTAAAATATCAAAATTGAAAGGCATATTTGTGTCTTTTTTTTAATCATACAACTATATACACTAGAGACGTTGTTTATTTTGCTTACCTAAACAAATATTTTTTTCCCTCAGAGTGTGTATCTGTCATTGTTTTTAGACCATATTGGAGAAGAGACAAGGTACAAAATATAATTTTTATTTTCTCTATTTAAATTAGTATATGATACAAGTACGTATTTTCATATCTAATACATTGTTATAGGTTATTTTTTCCCGAGCTTAAAAGATCTGTCGAGATGGTTCAAGAATTAAAGCAAGGTGTTAGTGAAGATTTCTTCTTTTATCAATGTATATCTAGTAGTGATGATAGCTCTGACAGCGATGAGTATGATACTATTACACATGATGGAACGGGTAATGATGGTGGTGGATCTTCTAATAACGATGCAGAGAATAATAATAATGGCAATGACCGTGAAGATAACAATGATGATAATAATAATCGTAACAACAATAAGGATGAAAAAGATAATGATGACGATAAGGATGAGCTTGACGATGATGATCAGGATGAGGATGAGGATCAGGAAGAGGACGAGGATGTGGACGATCAAGATTGTGATGAAAATGATCATGAAGAAGATCAAGCACCAAAAAGCAAGAAGCAAAAGGTTGAGAAGGAAAAGGAGATAGAGGAGGAGAAAGTGGATGAGGAGGACAAGGGAAAGCAAAAATAAAAGGAAAAGGGATAGGAAAAGTGTGAAATGAAAATTCATGCTTGATTTAATAAATAAGACTTATTTCATAGTGCATATTATTGTGTTTTGAAATATACTTGGAACATGTTATTCCAGGATTAGTTATCCTGGGATAACTTATCCCATAAATCATATGGAATAACTTATCTCATCACTATGATATATATGGCAAGATAAGTTATCTTAACATGACAATCAAACAAGATACAAAAAGTTTACCTCATCACACTCAACAACCCCTACTATTACTAGTTTCTAAACACATGGACATCATCTCACACTTATCTATTTTCACATCTTTAAATTGTTCAAACTTAAGTAGTTATTGTTTTCTATAATACAACAAATAAAACAAGTAAAGAAAAATAGATTCATCACAGGTCATTTACAATAACTTCTCATATATGAAAAATGTGTTAATTTGTCTCATTATTTTCGCCAATCGAAGTATTTGGAAAATCATAAATCTTTATTTTAAAACTATAGTAAATGATAACACATGATTAAGAGTCACGATTGATGCAATAGTATATCTTATGTCCACTAAGGGGTTGGGCAGTATGAAAATAAGTGATGTTGGATAAGTTATGTTGGGATTAGTTATGTTAGAAATAAGTTATATTGGGATATGTTATGTTGTGATTAGTTATCGAGTATTTCTTATTGATGGTTTGATTAGTTGTATTCAAAAAAAAGTACATTGCATAATTTCTAAAAATAAGTTATTTGTTTACAAAAATGTCCTCCACCTTATCTAGTTTGTTATATTATCTTTGCAAACTTTCGTTATTCATTCTTTAAAATAAAACATCCATTTTATATCGCTGAAATATTTTGTGTGTGCATTCTCATGATTGTACCGTGTATATTTTAACATAAAACCTTCATTTTATTAGGCTTAAAAATAAATAAAAAAACATCTTATGTTTGTTAAAATAAAAGAATATATATCATTTATATCAGTTAATTTAAGTACATGACACTCTTAAATTGTAAAATATTAGAGTTACCTTCATATTAATTTATATATATAATATAAAATTTCAAGAGACTAAAAATATTTAATCAAAAATATGTAATTCATTAGTAGAGATAAAAATATAAATAAGCATAAAATCACTCAAATGAATTCAACATATGATATATTCATAAACATAAATTATATTTATGTAATATAATTTTATAATGAAGAATACCAAGAATCGACATAAAAACAAAGAGTTGTGAAGGTTGTGAATGTTATTATATAAAGTATTAAAAGTAATCTGGATATACATAAATGTGAAAATTATGTATAAAAAGGTTAAAGGGATACTTGAGTCATTTTACCTATTTTATCTAGAGATGAGTTCTCCAGGCGTTATATTACACTAAAAGGTAGAGATAACTAATCTTAATACTAACTATTAATCTTGAAATATATAAATAATTTCAGGTTTTGTAACCATACAAGAGATTAAAGGCTACCCAAAATTTATTTTGGGATTAACTTTCCTTATCCATCATTAAGCATACCAAATAACCCCTAAATAAAAAATAAAATATGAAATATATATTTTGTTAACTCATAAGCAATTTAAGTTAAAGGTCAAATTCATCGATGACCCCATAAAGTTGGCATCAACTTTCACTTAGGACTTCAACTTAGCGATGTTTATTTAGGCACCCTTAGTCCTCATGTAAGGTTTTGATGTGTCATTTTGATACTTTCTACTGACATGTCACACTAAGTGTGACACTCAATGCACTGACGCGTAAAAGGCTTTATTTAACTATTTTTTATTTTATTTTATTTTCTTCTTCTCCATTTCTCAAGCCACCTCCTCCCACCATTTTTCAAGCTTAAACTCCTTCAATTGAAATTGATTTTTTTATTCAAATGCATTTTCAGACCAATTTTTTCTTCAATGCATTGATTTTCTAAATGTACCATCACCTCGCTCCACCTTTTTCGCCGAGAAAATGAATACGAATACACATATATCACATCATATTTCTTATGTCTTTCTTTCTTCCTACCTCTCTTTTCTTCCAAAAAAAACACTTTAAAAAAGAATAAATATGAAAACAAAACAAAAAAAATAAGTTTTTTAGAAAAAATAAAGAAATTTTTGACTGTAACAAAAGTACGTAAAATGGATAATACACTCAAATGTGACATATTCTCTCTCTCTCTTTCTCTTCCTTCCTTGTCACGGCTCAAATTCCATTAAGACGGACAAGCACCCGATACCCTAAGGGCTTGAGAGAACCAACATGAAATATGTTCTTACTATGCATATAACTATGGCATTCGTGACAAGTTCACAAAGGACGCAGTGATAAAAAATAACAAAAGTAGACCCAAAAAGTTATATACAATACTTGGTCGTTGAGGCCCGACTCCTTAAGACACAACTGAACCATGTACCCCACCTTACCCTTAACTACTATACAATACCAAAATGAATTTATCAAGGACTCAGTAAAGCTCCGATCAACTTGGAGCTCACCAAAAGTATCTGGTGTCGTATGCTCCTACTGAGGAGGTCTACTAGCTGGAGTACATGTGCCTGCAACATGAAATGCAGCTTCCCCAGCGAGAGACGTCAATACAAAAAAATATACTGAATATGTAAGACAATATAGCATATGCAATACGAGGACTCAAATTAA
Source organism: Solanum pennellii (assembly GCF_001406875.1). NCBI lineage: Eukaryota > Viridiplantae > Streptophyta > Magnoliopsida > Solanales > Solanaceae > Solanum > Solanum pennellii. Next base: position 57,831,388 of record NC_028648.1, read on the forward strand.
AATCAAGTATCAACATATGAGTGCATAGATCAGGAGAGAAGACCACCTTTGCTTACTCTTGTGAGATCATGTAAGTTACATTCTTTTCTTTACTTTTCTTTTCGTTATAATCTTTGTAGGACATGTGATACAAATGACCAGCTAATCAGTGGTAGAAGAGGATGACCCATGATAGGCATATTAATCCCTGGGATGCGGTTCTCATAATTACACAATTTGAGATCGGCACATGCTAGGTTTTCCCCCCTGAGCTGCCACCCTTCTATACCAATAGGGATCGGCCCATGCTAGGCTTTCACCCCTGAGCTGCCACCCTTATGTACAAGTTGGGATGCGACCCATGCTAGGCTTTCGCCCCTGGGCTGCCACCCGAAATTATATAGATTCCTTCACTTAGATTCTTTAATCTTTGAGATTGTTATTTATCAGTTATCTTTTGGGGTTGTTCTTTGGATAATCGTAACTCTTTTGAGATGTTATTTGGTGGTCATAACCATTTTGGAGATATGGAAGTGCGGACCAGTAATAGAATATATGAAAATAATACTTTAAGGCCATAAAAATGCCATAAGAAGCTATGTAACATCAACACATTACTTTAAGAGCTTAATGACACAATTGACTTCAAACAACAAAAAAAAATGATTCACCAGACTTGCTTTTTAAAATACCATTTCTATACCAGCACATGGGTGGATAATTACACAAGTATAAAATAGTGAAAATATAATTAAGTAGTCTATGCACTACGAAGAGGGGTAAATATTGTTAGCTATTTGGAGATAGGACGTTGTCACTATTTCCTTTTCTAGGAATAGAAATTATGAGATTCACTTCAGTGATATTAATCGCAAGTATCAGATTTCATGCCAAAGGGATATCGAATCGAACAGCCTTACATACCTTATCCTCTGACCGATATAACTATCACGTTCAGCCTCCCCTTTTCGGTTTTAATCTACAAATTAAGTCATGATAAACAAAAATTAGCAGCTATCACACCGTGAGCCTCGTAAAGCAGTAGCTAACTTTGGTAGATAATGAAATCATCAAGCCCTTAACATAATGTGTATCACCACACCCTCATTCTATGTCCAACACATACATTATATATCCTCTCCACAAGATCAACCAAGTTGCACCAACAATAATACACATAGAACAGCCCCAAATATTCTTTATCATACAACCAATTATTGAATTCACCACCCCCTTCAGTTCTTCATTACAGCACACCCCTAATTCCTCACTCAAACTCATTTACAAAGAAGACAAAATAAATGGGGCAGTCACTTTACCTCAATTTCTGCAACTTCTCCTAATAACTTGAATTATTGTAGAACTTCAGCTCCCCTTTCACACCTAAACCAAAGAAGAAGAAAAAGGTCTCTAATAACTAAGAAAGTGAGCATTAGCTTCTTGAAATTTTCTGCTTTTGTATTTATACTTGAGCATGAATAACATGTTTTTCTAATTATCCATGGGAGAATTAAGCAAAATTCAAGTGTTTTCACTTACCTTCGTTTGCACATAAGAGGGTTTCTTGAAGAACCCTAGAACAACTAAAAACTGTTGTTTTAATCTTGAAGAGAAAAGAGAGAGAGAGAGAGAGCTGGAGATAATTCTCAATGTTGTGTTAAAATGGGTGAAGAATATCTGCTCATATTGGATATATATATAGTTTTATTGACCACAAAAATATCCTCTAGAACCTCCTTTTTTAGGGTCCATTTTCATCCACTAATTGGTCAAGTAGGTGATGCACCTGCTTATGAACATCAAGCAGCTCAAAAGGTCAAAGTAGGTGATACACCTAGTTGCTTTCGCTTGGGTTTTATCTATGTTGGGCCTTTGCAGATTTGGCTACTGGGCTTTTTGTCATTTTTATTTTCTTTTAATAGTGTTGGGCTTTCAAGTGAGCCCATTACTATAATTCTAAATTTGATCCATCAAGCTTGAGCCCTTTAACAATATTCATATAGCTCAAGTAGGTGATGCAGCTGCTAGCTTAATAAAGTCAAGAAGACAGCTCAATTATTTTGTTCCATTTTATGAATATTCATCATTTTGCTTAAACTTAGAACTTAACTTTCAAATTTAAGCTCAATTACACCTTACTATCTTTAGTTTAAATGCATCCGGCGGAGTCAACCTACTAGTAAACACGATAAAACGTGCATGACATGATACATCACTTTCCGGCTAGTTTAAACCAACACTAATCATATATGGAACATGGTCCCTCACCTATAATATATCACAATAATAGAACAAGCATATGCGTAAAACGGGCTATTACATTTCCTCCTTCACCTGCCCCCTCCTTTTTTTCTCTCAAAACACGTTAAAATAGAAAAAAAATATTTGAAACAATTTTTAAAATTAGATAAATAAAAAGAATTGTTGCGCGTAATGTATTTTATTGGAAAAAATGCACAAGTACCCCTCCCCCAATGTATGCCCGAAATTTCAGAAATACACTTATACTTTACTAAGGTCATATACTCCTATTACTCTCCTAAAATTATTTTATAAATAATTTTCTACCCATTTTAGGCTTATGTGGCACTAGTTTAAAAAAAGGCAACATGCACTAGGACCAGAAGATAGTGTCATGTAGGCCGAAGAGGGATAAAAAATTATTCATAAAATAAGTTCTGGGCATAATAAGACACTAGTATAGTGCAAGTATGTCTCTGAGATTTTGGATATAGGTTGGGGGTACTTGTGCAGTTTTCCTATTTTATTTACTAAATAGATTATAAATCATTTTTTAACTTAAAACAACGCATGTAATTATCTATGAGCAACTTACAAAAACGGCTATATTTATAGGGTTGTTGAAGTTCAATAGTTATAAATATGTTATTTACCATAAATGACTATACTCTATGTCAATTTCTAGCTGCTTACTTGTATTAATTTCTTTTATTTTTACTATTTTTATTATTATTATTATTATTTATAGAGTGATCTACAATGCACTAAATAAGATATGATATGTTACCATAACTGTCAAGTGTCAACATTTTATTATATTCCTAAATCGCTCAAAGTTCCATTATTAAATTACCAACTAATAATTACATGTTGTATGCACATCTGATTCATTCACATAATACAATAAGTTGTATTTATATTCCTAAATACAATATATTCACTAAATACTAATTATAAAAGTATTCATAAAGTTTTGAATATAAAAGAGAATTCATGTCTTTTTCTCGTTGTATTTTTGCATATGTATTTTATTTTTTATTTATTTATACACTAATACAGTTGTAATTACAATAAACTAAATAAGGAAAATGTATTACTTGTTCAATTAGCATGTGAATACTTTGAATTCAAATTGGTGTTTTTATTTATAAAACTTAAAGTATTAATATATCAAGGATACAAATATATATAAAAATTTAATGTATTAATACATCAAACAAAGTAAAATAGTACAATTTTAGCATGCGAATATAACAATTGATAAGCTTCCTTTCAGATTTGATGAAAAAGAAGGTCTTAAACAATTTATTAAAGTAGCACAACCTTGTTTCCACATTCCTTCCCGTAACACTATGACTCGTGACTGTTTTGATCTTTTTTATGAAGAAAAACGTAAGTTGATGGCTGTTTTTAAGGAAATACAACAAAGGGTGTCTTTAACCACTGATACTTGGACTTCCATACAAAGAATCAATTATATGGTCATTACTGCTCATTGGATTGATAAAAATTGAACTTTGCACAAAAGAATTATCAACTTTTGTCCAATCACTAGTCATAGAGGTGAAGATCTTGGAAAGTCTATTAGTAAGTGTTTACATGAGTGGGGATTGCATCGAATTTTCACTGTAACAGTTGATAATGCTGGTTCAAATAGTGTGGCAATAACTGAGTTGTCTAAGTAATTAATTAAATGGGGACCAACTTAATGGGTGGTAGTCAGCTTCATATAAGGTGTATGGCTCATATTGTAAATCTTATTGTTCAAGATGGTATAAAAGAAGCAAATGTGTCTATTGAACGAGATAGGCAAGTCGTGAGATACATCAGGCAATCTCCTGCTAGGTGGAAAAAATTTCAAGAATGTTGTGAAGATGAAATCTTGCTAAAAAGTCTTTATGCTTGGATGTTCCTACGAGTTGGAATTCCACCTACATGATGTTGAGCAGGGTTATTGAATATGAAGGGGCAATTGTAGAGTACGCCGATCGTGATATTGACTTGGCACTATATCTTAAGTATGTTGATAAAAATTCTACAGGTACACTTTGAGTAGTGATTGGGAGGGCGTAAAGAGAATTACAAAATTTATTGAAATGTTTTTAATCTTACTTTGAAGATATCTGGTTCACGATATGTTACATCAAATCTTCATTTTCTTGAAATTTGTCAAGTTGGTGTTTACTTGAATCAATTGCTATCAAATGAAGATCAAGTTTTGGCTAAAATAGCAGAAAATATAAAGGAGAAATTTGACAAATATTGGGGTGATGCTGAAAAAATGAATAAGATGGTTTTCATACCATGTGTTTTGGATCCTCGTCACAAATTTAGTACTCTTGGCTTTGCACTTAAGAAGATGATTGGAGAAAAAGGGGCTGCTATAGAAAATGGTGTGCGAACGTACATGGAAGCTTTGTTTAATGAGTATACAAACCCCATTTCAAATGATAAAAGTGGCCAATTTTCTTCAACATGTGTGGATACTTCTATTTCAAGTTCTGTAGGAGAATTCGGAAATTTTTTTCTTGAATTACATAAACATAAATCTGAAAAGGGAGGTGCAAGTTCAAAGTCAGAATTAGTCAAATATCTTGATGAAGAAACTGAAATTGATAAATCAAATTTTGATGTATTGCTTTGGTGGAAAGTTAACTCACCTAGATTTTCACTTCTTTCTGAGATGGCTCGAGATGTGTTGGCTATTCCCGTTTCAAGTGTGGCGTCTGAATGTGCTTTTAGTACTGGAGGGCGCATACTTGATTCATTTAGGAGTTCATTAACTTCTAGATTGATACAAGCTCTAGTGTGCCTTCAAGATTGCCTTCGGAGTGAGCCACAACCCATAAGTATTGAGGAAGATTTAGATTGTCTTGAGCAACTTGAAGAAGGTAAGAAAAGAATCTCATTGATGTTAAATTGTGAATTGTTTATTTAATACTTTATTGTTTAAGTCTTGAGCCTTGACTTGTTATCGTATTTCTCTTTAGATTTTGCTAAACTTGGAAAAGAACTTTGCATTGATGACATGTAAAATTGGAGGAAGGAAGGTATATACATGTGTTATCTTGTCTTTGTGTCTGATTTATTATTGATCTAATACTTTCTCTGTTTCTTTGCTAATCAGATTTCATCATGCATCTATCACTTGTTTGGAATCACTATGAAAAACTTGAAGAAAATAAAGATGGATCGTGAAAGGTAAAATGTATTCATTGTGGTTGTGTTTATTACCATTCACGCAATACTGGGACTGCCTCCTTAAGAAGGCATGTTAAGGATTGTTTGGAAAACAGGAACCAGAATCGTCAACTTTTGAGGATTGATGACTAGTTATTATGTTGTTTACTTGAACATGAACTATTAGAACTATGTTTAGACTCAATTTTCAGGTTGTGTTACTGCTGTCTGGCGTCTGCTATTTTAAATTTGTGTGTTTGTGTGGACTGTGGCAGGCTGGAATTGTGTTGAATTTTTTACTTCTGTAATGTTGCAACTTGCATGCTTGTAGCTTGTACTGTTGGCTATTATTAAGTTACAGTTTGTTGCTACTTTATTATGTTATTTTAATATGACATTTCATATTTGTGTTGCAAAGTTTATATATATATTGTACAGTTGTAGTATTGTTAACTGTTAAGGTGAAACTTGATGGGTTGATGTTGTTGTTAGCTTGTTGCAATGAGTGGAATGTGGATGTTGTTGTTGCAATTTTGCATTTCCTTTTGGTGAAACTTGAAATTGCAGTGACTGCACTAAATTGTTTTCACTTTCTGCCTGCAAATTGCAGTGCAAAGTGCAAATTGTAAATTGCAATTTGCAATTCTGTAGACTTAATTTGCAAAGTGCGTGGGATCATCTTCAAATTTTCATGTGATTAATATTTTAAAAAATTGTATGATATATTAATGGTTAACCCGATAACCAAATCGATAAGAGTCGATAACTGATAAACCGATAATTTAATGGTTTAGCTAGTCTACAAACCGATAACCGATAAGCAAAATCGATAATGTTCAAAACTGAACCGAACCGACCGATATGCAGCCCTGGTCTTACCCATAAAATTAAGTTTTTTTGACTCTTCTCTCCAACGCCACCAACCCTTTTGAAAATCTGAATCTAGAGTAAAAAATTATGATCAATTTATCATATTTGCTTTAGCCTGAGATTTCACTATCAGTTTCCACAACCAGTGGCGTACGCAGACCATTATATCTTTTTTTCAAAAAGTAAAATAAAATATATTAACTTAAATTTTCATTTTGAAAATAATTTCATTAAAAATAATAATGTTACATATATATATATATATATATATATATATATACCCAAATGAGTAGGACTGGACATAATATAGTTAAAATCGAAAATTTTGACCGGTTCGATTTATTTCAAAATTCTCCTTCGATTTTTTATTATTTCAGTCAGTTTCGATTTCAAATTTCAATATTTTAATTTTTCAATTCGATTTTCAATTTTTAGCTAAAAACTCTATTAACCGAAAAAAACTAAATATTATATATATAAAGGGAATTATTTCAGCGGTTCAGCCTATGCCTCGCCGGTACAAAGCCCACGACCCATATTTAAATTAGGCCAAAATTCCAATAAAAATTCCTAAACTGATAATCTGAAATCCCTAACACAGTTACTGCAGCTCTCAAATCTCAACTCTCGTCAGTCGTCTAAGATACCCGCAGCTCGTCGTCCATCTTCTCTTAAGGCTCAGGCCAGCCACTGCTCAGTCCTCACTGACTGTTGAGTGCTCGCTGCCCGGAACTGTTCAGTGCTCGTGACTCACGCCTCGCAGGTCAGTGCTCATCGCCTCTTTTCCTTCGTATGTGGGGATTGTGCTTTCCATGTTTGTTTTCAATTAACATATCATCCTCTAAGTTTGTCCTTGATGTTGTTTGTGGATCGACTATTTTTGAATATGGAGTGATGAGCATCTCCTTCTTGTCAATCTTTACCATGTAACTGCTCTCTCGTGTTGTTTCCTCCATCTCGATTTCGTTTTTGATTGCAGCCTCTTTGTTACAGCTAATTCTAACTGACTTTTCTACCAATTACTAGGTAATTGGACTAATAATATTTAAGTAATATTAACCACACTTCGTGATGCTTTAGACTTCATGACTCAAGCGTGTCATTAGAAACTATAATGGCACTGTAACTTTGTTATTTTCTCAAAATGAGAAAGAAGTTGCAGTAACTATGAGAATATCTGACATGAGTATACATATGAATGATTGATGTGTATGCTCACAAAACTGTTTCTTGTATAACTGATCTCTGTCGGAGCTATAATAGCATTTACATATGCCACTAAACCATTAAATTTTTTTCACTTCACTTTCGATCATTAAAGCTCGCAGATAAAAAAAGATGAAAATGGATCAATTTACCTGTCTATACACTCCAATTTATATTCATGGCAAACACAATTTCAATTTTCATATATCTTTTTTCACTTTGAAACCATGAACTGTTTTATTTTTTTACAAAAAAAATTCACAGGATGACCAGATAGCTATTAACTTTCTAAACGATGTTGCTTTCATCAACTAAGCTGAGGATCTTGAATTAACAGCATAATGAGGACTTATGCCTTCTGTTCTCTGTTTGGAAGATCCTCTAATTCCTTTTTCGCCATATAAACTCCCGCATCTAATGTCATTCTAAATACTTCAGCATATGTAAACGCCTATCTTTGAAGTTTGTAATTTCCTAATTCATTCGAATTTCATCCTTAAACTTGTCTATGAATCTACAACTATATTAGTATGGTATTTCGAACTTGCACTAAATAAGAGCACATAAAGAGGAGATGTTCAACATAATCAGTATCCTTGTTATAGTGCACACTTCTCATCCTCCAAGCATCTTCATTAGGCTAACCTTCCTTTTGTAATCAACCTACAAACAGTGAGATATAGGATAAGTTGACCATTTAGATGACATATTTTGTTGTAAATCAGCCTTGTCCAATTAACCTTCTGGTAAACTATTTTTAGTTGAAGAGTTTGCTGATAGTAAACTTATCTGAGCTTAGTCTTCTAGAGAATATACAGATCATGATACTATTAAAGTGCAAAACTTGTCTATCCAAGTTCCTAGGACTATTTTCGGATTTCCTTCAGTCTTCAAATTCGAATTGTCATCTCATCTTATAGCATTGAGGCCGCACTAGCTGTTGTAGTTTGTTCCACATACAAATCATTTGTCTAGGGGACTGATAAAATAGGATGTCTTGCACTGCTGGTACATGTATAACTTGTGAATTCTATTGATGTAATATCAAATTTAAGGATACATTATTTGCTATGGCCTATGAAGATTCATTTTCAGTTGATAGATTCATATACATCCTCATCCTTTGGATACAGTCTGTTAGTGTGTTGTACTATTGCATTGCTGCTGCTGGTAGGTATTACTCTTAGTGTGTAATTAGTAATGTGTTGAAAGTTAACTTAGCTTGTTTGGTGTTATAAGTTATAACCACAATAATGCTCTTTGTTTGTTTTTGGGTTCCTTGTATCTAGAAAAAAAAGTGAGACGTACTAACAACATAAAAAAGTGAACAAAAGTGATTGAATTTTAAAAATGTACCACTATTTATTAAATTTGGTAAAAACGAACCAAAATTTGTAATAATCGGCAAATTTATTTCAATTTGATTTGGTTTTACATTTTTTTCAAACCGAAATTTACAAACCGACGCCCACCCCTAGTTCCAGGTAGACCCTCGATTCAAAAGAAATGTCTCCGATGCAGGGTTGTAAGTATGATTGAAAATGGACCCAACTATCTATCGTTTTTATTACATTATTTATAGATTTTTTTTTAAAAAAAAAAAATTGTGGCCCACATGCCAATTTTATTAAATTGAAAATGGCCCTAATAGACAGTGGTCAGTTCAGAAATTGTTCAAAAAATAAGCAAATACTAATTAAAATAAAGAACACTAAGTCTTATACCTAAAATTTTGAAGGTGAAGTGAGAGTAAGACATTCTTGAAGCTTCTTCCGCTGTAAGTCTCTCCTCCTTGCCATTGCTGCTTGTTTATACTTCTATAAGTTGTTGTGCTTATTTTGTGTTCTTTTCTTGTTTCTCCATTGATCTCGCCTCGATTTACCTCCTTCGAGTTCTTCCCTTTGCTTTCGATTTTATCAAATCGCAGTTCTCTTGTTGTAGTCGGCTAGCACTACTAAAAAACAGTGCTATCTAAAAATTACCAACCTCAAATGGAGGTCAGTATTGTTAAAAGAATAAAAAAATACAAAAACTATAGAAAACCGACTACAACTAGTCGGTTTTTATGCAAAATAAAGCGGGGAAAAAAATTTGAACCTCAGGAGGTCGGTATTTTTCGTAGAAAAAATGAATTACAATTAAAATCGACCTCTTGATGTCGGTTTTAAATAAAATAAATAAATAACCATTTTATTTTTTCTCAATTAACTATAAAAAACAGAATTTAGAAATATTTTGATTTAATATTATTTAAATCGTCTTCCGGAGGACTTTTTTGATATGAAATACATTATCATTAAAAGAAATATCGATGATCAATTTAAGAAAATTTATATATTAGATTTGATATCGATTAACTTTTATTGATCGATAAAATTAAAGTTATATAATTTAAATTTATAGAATTAACTTGATCAATAAATTAAATTTATTAAATTTATTAAATTAAACTTCTATTGACTTATATATNTATATATATATATATATATATTAATTAATATGATTAGTTTTCATTTATCTTAAAATTTAATATCATGAGGTCAGTACATTTTTTATTATATGTAATTATTTTTAATAAAAGCGACATTCGGGGATCGGTTTATTTAAAATTGTTTATTCATCATAATTTTTGTATGAACTACGTTGATATGAATTAGGATATAATTATACTTATATTTTTAGAGTAATGTACAAATCTATCAGGCTATCGATGTAGATGTGAAGAGCTAACATATAATCTATTCGAATATAAAATGCGAGATAGTATTATTATATATATATTTTTTATCTTAAATGTATATCGAGTGTAGTGATCCCTTCCTAATTATAATGACATGTAAAGGATATTTCATTTTGAGTATCAATCCAATCTGATTTTATGATCTCAACCATCCATACTTTCGTTAAAACGTAATATCGAATCCTAGCCATTCATCTCTTTTTAAATCTACGATTAACATCAAAACTTTACCTTCCTCTTTAACCTAAAACGACCAAAATTCCTAAAACTAATTCATTCTTCCTCTCCTGCCTCCGCTTCTTCTCCCCTTCCCCTTTCCCTGCGTCCTCTCCATTTTTTGCCGGCGAGAGCAGCAGCCAGCGACTCATCCTGTCCCTCTCTCCGCCTCCCTCTTCTCCTCTTCTCTTTTTCTCCGAGCAGCAGCAGCTCCGGCAAGGACGGCAGTAGCAGCGCCAACAACTCCAACGCCCAGTGAACCTCCTACTGGCCAAAACTCCGCAACAGCGAGCCGCCAGACGCCGCTGCATTTCCTCTTTAGGCGACCTTCGAAATTCAACAAACCACTTGTATATTTTGGTGCATTGAAAAACGAATCTTAACAGATCCGCCCGGTTAGTTTTATCTTCTAAAATTCTTGGTTAATGCTCAGATTATCTCTTCTTGTACATGTTTTAGGCGGATTCGTATGAATTTGTTCATTTGTTTTGGCATTATTTAAGTAGCATTATGATTTTGATCCAATCTTTCTTCAAGATTAGTTTCTCCATATGGCTGCATTCTGTGAAAATGCTAGTCTTAATTGCTTGTGGCTGACTTTTGCAGTGATTCGATGAAATTGGGCATTAATTGAGTAATTTGCCAAAAATTGCATTTGATTATTTCTATCGATTAATCCAAACCACCTTACTATTTTTATAATTGATTATTTGCTTTGCTATTAGAATCTGTTACCTTTTGTTTCAATAAGTTAAGGTAGATGTCCCAGAAATAAATTGTGAAGCTATGTAATTTGATCCTTAACCTTTGCCTAAATATTTCTTTCCTTACCTGCTTTTATATTGCATTAATTGACTATCCTTAATTGTTTATTTGCTTGTTTTAAATAAATTAAAGTAGATTTTACTTGCTTTATTTTTGGTAAAATTGTGAATTATTATGGTAAAATATTTCATTGATTTGGTAATGTTTAATCTAAGGAAAATATATTATAATTGTCCTCTTAATTTTTTCTGACGACATAATTGTCCTCTTAATTTATTCCTTTCCTTTAGTATTCTGCTCTCTCATCTAGTATATAGGCATGCCCGCTTTCATTCTTTGATAGACTTGAACATACCCTCACACTCTTAGACTCATACACTCACTCATTCATTCACCCTCACATTCTCTCATTGCTTATACGTTAATATTGCTCTCTACTCTTGAAATAATTAAGATTCCGGGAATTTATACTTGAGTTGAGCTCTTGATGTTAGTGAATTGTGTTAAAACTAAAGTAAACTAATTAGACTCGGAAATTTGTTAAGTTGTTTAATAAGTTAAATTATATAATATGATTTAGTTGGTGAATATAGTGTTGAAATTAAGTTAAAACTAAACTAATTAGACTTATAAAGTTGTTAAGTTCTTCAAATAAGTTAAAATTATATAATGTGTTTTAGTTGGTGAATATAGTGTTGGAATTAAGTTAAAGCTAAACTAATTTTACTTAGAAAATTGTTAAGTTGTTTAACAAGTTAAATTGGTGAATATAGTATTGGAATTAAATTAAAACTAAACTAATTAGACTTAGAAAGTTGTTTAGTTGTTTAATAAGTTAAATTATATAATGTGATTTAGTTGGTGAATATAGAGTTGGAATAAGTTAAAACTAAACTCGAACCCGGAGAAGAAGAAAGATGGATTGAGTCACGTGCTCAAGAGACATATGTAAGAACTATATTCAAGCTAATCTTTTTTTCTTTCTCTTGTATATATATATTATATTCTTATTCGTAGAGTTCTTTGTTTAAATTACAAGATAGGTTTATACGAATATCTCAGGAATATTGTAGCACTCTACCTCTTGAGAGCCGGGACAGATCATTTACACAAGATAAAGTGAGAGGAAGAGAGACAATATGTATAATGTCTACGAATGTCGGAATCTAAAAAAATAAGAAATAAAAATATCGACCTCCGGAGGTCGGAATTTAAAAAATAAGAAATAAAAATACCGACCTTCGGAGGTCGGAGTCTAAAAAATAAGAAATAAGAATACCGACTTCCGGAGGTCAGAATTTAAAAATTAAGAAAAATTAAAATTAAAACATACCGGCATCCGGAGGTCGGTATTCCACAATTTGAGAAGTAAATATTGTAACCTCCGGAAGACGAAAATAATAAAAATAAAAATAAATAAATATATAAAGTGACCTCCGGAAGTTGGAAAATAAATAATGAATTTATCGACTTAAATTGAAACTGACCTCGAGAGGTCAGTAAATACAGACTTCCAGAGGTCGGAATTGAATAGCGCCCAAGCTTTTTCCGACCTAAGCTGGGAAGTTGACGACCTCTGGAGGTCGGTATTTTTAGGTCGGTATTCACTGTTTTTTAGTAGTGTAGATACGTTTTTATCCTTCATCACTCTTGTTTTCGTTTGTTTTTTTGTCTCTTGCTCTTCCTGATCTATGATGTTGTGTTCTCCGATGCTTTTGCTAATCAGCCTAATCTATTGTATGCCTCTAGCTGAAAGCTCTGCTTCAACAAGTAGATTTGTTCTTTTCTTTTGTATTTGCTTGCTAAATACTTATTTTCCTTGTATTGGTTGTTTGTGCTTGTGTTCCCTCTGATGGTTGACCTTGTGTTTCCAGTAGAACCCTTTGAGATTGTGTGCGGAGCAATATCTTAGATTCATACACAATCATTGCTTCTGCCTCTATGTTAGTAGTAATTCTTATCCGATCTGCTTGGGCGTAAATTGAATCTCCCTTATCGTCTCTAATACAAAATCCATAGGAACTTTCACCTGGATTACCATGACTTGCCCCGTCAGTGTTACGTTTGAGTCTTCCTGGAGGTGGTTATTCCCATCTTATAGCACAACAATGAATCCTTGGTCTATATTTCTTCATGTATTGTAGTAATGATGGCCAATCTTGTGGTATTAATTTCATCTGTGGGTATATAACTCTTATCATTTGATATGTTGTCTTCTGAACTTGGTATACCATTCTGTTGATTGTGACATCATTTCCATGTCTCCTAGAATTCCTTCTCTTCCACAACTGCCACATCATAAATGTTGGCATTGCTTTAAAAACTTTTGTAGTTTGTTTCTGTAGGAGTCGTCCACCGTTCTGTTATAGCTTGTTGCAATTGCAATTCTTCAATGTTTATACCTACACAAGTAGAAAATTGTCTTTATAACTGTAAGGCTATAGGAGATGTTAGAAAAAGGTGAGACATAGTTTCTTGTGATTTTTTTTCAGAACACCAACACCTTGAGGCATTGTGCATCCTTAAGAACGTTAAGTTGTCATCAGTAGGAGTTCTCCTCTTTACCACCCTAGGAAAAAACCAATTTGGATTGGTAGCCCCTTCAACCATATATAGTCATAAATTTGAGATGTTTCCTCCATTTTTCTTATCGCCTCCCAAGCAGTTTTCACACTAAATATACCAGTGTTGCTGCCCATTTACCAAGCCTTGTCATTATCGTCATTAGTTAAACTTGAACTGATGTTCTGGACAATGTAACCAACCATTTCTTCTGATAATAACCCTTGCAAAACGTTTCCGTAGGTTCCATTGCCCATTTACTATGAATTCCTTTACCTCCATTTCCTCCCAAATACCATGGCCTTCCTCTACAAAGTAAAGTGCTCCCTGTTTTGTCCAGTTATCATACCAGAAGATGGAGTTTCCTGCTTTTAATTGCCACCATATCTGATGTTCTGCCTCTTCTCTGACTTCTATCAGTTTTTTCCACACATGTGATATTCCAGACCCATAAGCTATAATTGGGTGGACTTTCTTGCAATACTTATTCCACATTTAGGTGCTCCATCTAGTCCTAGATATTCTAAAGTTCCACCATAGCTTTGCAAGAAGGGCCTTAGATATGTCATGAAGTGATCTAAATCCTAGACTCCCTTCATTCTTGGGAAGACACATCTTATCCCAAGCTACCCAATGTTTCCTTCTATCACCTGTAGAGTTACTCCAAAAGAATTTAGCAAAAATCTTGTGGATTTGCTTAATAACCCCTTTAGGAGGGTTCATAGCAGAAAGCAAATAGACAGGTATTGTCTGCAAAACATGATTGACCAGAATGATTTTTCCCTCAAAGGTTAAGAATCTGTTCTGCTATGACATAACTCTCTTCATCACATTTTTAATGAGGTTTTCGTAATATATCACCTTCTACCATTGAAAGTAGGACATCCTAAGTATGTGAAGGGAAATGTCCCTTTTTTCATCCCTCTCTTCCTTGTTATCCAGTTTGTAATTGCAACAGAAAGTTTCTCATGTGCATAAAAAGAGCTCTTTGAATCTTTGATCAACTCACCTGAAGTATCCTCGTATTTTTTAGAACCTTAATCATCGTCTTTATGGCATGTGGGTCCGCAGAACAGAATAAGATTGTATCATCAGCATATGCAAGGTGGTTAATCTCTGGGCTCCACTTTGGCAATCCATATCCCTTGAATCTTTTGTTTGAGTAGAGATTATTTAGCCCTCTTGATAAAACTTCTGCAACTATAATAAATAAAGTTGGAGACAAAGGATCACCCTGCTTGAGTCCTCTAGAGGAATGAGAAAAACCATGGGTTTGCCCATTCACTAACACTGAGTACCAATTAATAGATACTAGTCTCCAAATCATGTCAATTATCACCTCTGAGAAACCAAACTGCCTCAGTACGTTTGTTAGGAAAATCCAAGATATCCTAACATATACTTTGGTCATATCCACCTTAACCACTATGTTATGCAGCTTATTCCTCTTGTTGATGGCCCTGATGATCTTTTGTGTCAGCAGAACATTTTTTTATAATACTTCTACCTTTCACAAAGCCAGTCTGATATTTGGAGATTAGATTAGGTAGAACCACCAAGAACCTACCATGAAGAACTCTAGATATAATCTTGTCAGCAAACATACTTAGGCTGATTGGCCTTAGGTCTGAAATTTTTTGAACCTCCTCCGCCTTAGGGAATCAACACCAGATTTGTGTGTTAACAATCTTAGAAGTTCTTGTCCATAAAAAATGCTCAAACCATCCTAGTGATATCTTCCTTAATTATGCCCCAGCAAATTTGGAAGAAGTGCCCTGAGAAGCTATCAGGACCACTAGTGCTATCAGCATTAAGATCAAATACCGCTAATTTAACTTCAACTAAGGTTGGAAGGGGAATAAGAGCCTCGTTCTGGTCCTGGGTAATGATCTGGGGATTTCCACCTGTTTAACCGTAAAATGGTACACTTGAATTTGTCACGCGGATTGAGTTAACTCGTTAGTTCGTTTTAAGCAGATATATATTTTATTGAATAGGTTTATTAAGAACAAAAATGTACTGTACAAAGAAGGTGTGTATGGACATAGTTATACCAAATATTCGAGTTAAATATTTTTGCGGCAACAGTTAGTAGTTTTGCTGGTTATTTCAGAGGGGGACATTTTATGAGAGGATCTTACATTTTCAAACTCTTTGTTTTATTTCCATTCGCTATATGTTGTGGCATCCACTTACAATCATGGAATAATTTTTGAACTTTTTCTTGATAACCAACCTAATTTCCATACATCTCATTTTAGTATTGCTTGATAAACTTGAAACCTCAGAAATTTTTTACGTATTTGTTTCCAGGACGAATGGCTGGAAAGTCTGTAGCAAAAGCAGTTGGGCGATATCAATATCCATGGCAAGAAAAGTTGGCAAAATACAAGGATGAGCTTTCAAAGGGAGTTTGGGGTTACTGGGAGCTTGGAGCCTGGAAACCTCTGGGGATGAGTGCTCGCCATCGAGCTCGTCTGCGCAAGGAAGTTGTTGTTGCTGGACAAGATTGGCCATACGATCCAGCGAGAAAGGAAATGAGAACGAAGCAGAAAGGGCACAAGTGTGACAGAATATCAGCAGAAAAACGGGCAAAGACAGCCGAACTGATGCAAAAAATGCCTGAAATGTTGGCTGATTACAGGAAGAGAAAGTGGGAAAGGAAAATGAAAGCAGAAGAAGATGCTGCCAGAAAATCATTGCAAGAATAGGTTTTAGCATCCTTCCTTTCTTTTTCAACAACATAATGGACCAAAGGTTTCCTGCTCACTTGCCTTGTTCTCTTTTTGTGAGTTTAATACACATGGCATGAATCTATAAGGTCATTGGACATTATTTGACCTAATTATATTTGACCGAATCTTTATCCCCTAATAGAGTTAGAAGCCGTATTATTTTTCTTCTCCTTCCTTGTTCTTCAAGGCCTATTTTATTCCATCAAATTTATATCAATGCAAAAATCATTATTTTCCAATATAGTGCATATCAAATTCATAAGTTGAGATGAAAATAATATGTATATGTTTATTCTTAATTTAGAGCTTTGGAGTTAAAGTCTTTGAAATTTTATCTTTGAAGTGAAATTTTTTCATGTGAATCTGAATATACAGGCACTAAAACAATAAAAAAGACAGGATAAAAAACAAAAAATAATCAAATTCTCTATATTTTAATTCCTATAATTATAACAATTCATTTGATCATAAGTTAAATTAATAATTACATATATATATGGATATACCAATGAGGAACGATTGGATCATCTCATAGATGTCTTGATATGTACATTTTTTAATTAGATATTTCTTTTTGTTAAGAAAATAAGAATGAAAGAAAGAAAGGAGGAAGCTAGCCCCGTGAAAAAAGAAAGTCCAATGAGAAAGAAAACAAAAAAAAAGATAAGAGGAAATTTCTTAAATAGCCACTAAAAATAATTTAATTAGGTTTTATCATTATAGTTTGCTAATTACAATTTTTAATTACATGTTGGAGGAGGAGAGAGGCAAGTGAGATTGAAAGGAGGAGGAGAGATGCAAATAAGATTGGACAGAGAGTGGAGAGAGGTGAATTGTATCTGTATTTCTATCGAATTGTATATGTAATATCTGCCAAATAACTGTATATATATAAATGGATTACATATGTACTTGTATATCTGGCAAGTGAGATTGAGAAAAGGAGGAGAGAAGCGAGCGAAAGAGAAGCAGAGAGTGGAGAGAGACAAATTTCATTTGTATACCTATATATAATTATATATGTATATGTATAATTTGTATTTGTATATATATAAGAGAGGATAGAGGTACACATAACTATAATCGAAGAGACTGCAAATGATAATTAATTTAAATTATAACTATGTTACTAATTGACTATTATATATTTATTTATTCGCATAATTTTTCCAAAAAATAAGGCAATCCCGCAAAGAAAAAAGAAAACAGCAACAAAGAGTAAAGCAAAGAAACTTGTCCATGCATATCTCCAACATTAGGCACAATATGGGGGGGAAGGGGTAGAAATTCCTGATATAATTAATATTTACATTATTATGTCATTTTATAAATCACTTCTTATGATAACAAATAAATGACAATGTGAAAATGGATAGAAGGATTAGAATTTGAAGTTAAAAGAATTTTTCTGGTTGCAATCTCAAGTAAATATATAATATATAAAAACTAAAGTTACAGTAAATAAAATTATAAATATTTGTTGTACGTTAAATATAAAACATAAATTTCATTAGTGTAGGGCTTAATTATGTATCTTTCAGTGAGTTCTCAAAATTATCATAAATACATATCTTTCGTGCATTTGAATACATGTATATTAGTTACAAGGTCAAAATTTGGTATAATTTTTTTTTAGATATATTATATCTAAGTGTGTATTTATATGTATCTGCCTTTCTCGCTCACCTCTCTCCTATCTTGCTCACTTCTGTCCTATGTCGCTTGCCTCTCTCCCTTGTATTTCAAAATGTATTTAATATTCCAGATATATGTATCGAGTGTGATTTACATGTATTTGAGTCTCTCAATCACTTCTCTCATATCTTGCTCGTTTCTGTCCTATGTCGCTCGCCTCTCTCCTTATGTATTTGTATTTCATAATGTATTTGATATTTCAGATACATGTATCTAGTGCGATTTACATGTATTAGACACTATCACTCACCTTTCTCCTTAAGTATTTGTATTTAAAAGTGTTCTGGTAGCAGAAATATGTGTATCTAACTTAAAATCTAGTATGAAATTATCAACTAATTTTACAATATGTAATTATTTCAAACTATAGGAAAATTAATTACTCCCTCTGTTATGTAACGCTCTTTCCT
Organism: Solanum pennellii; assembly: GCF_001406875.1. Classification (NCBI taxonomy): domain Eukaryota; kingdom Viridiplantae; phylum Streptophyta; class Magnoliopsida; order Solanales; family Solanaceae; genus Solanum; species Solanum pennellii. The sequence goes on from NC_028648.1 coordinate 57,849,987, forward strand.
TTTAGGCCGTCTCAAAAGAATTATCACTTTACTATAATTAGAAATTATTTAACTTAAAAAATCACCGTTTACCCTTATGAAATAATTATCAGTCGTATTAAGGATTTGTTTTATACATAAATTTTAAAATATTTTGTTTTTTCTTAAATTTCGTATCAAATCACAAAATATCACATAAAATGACAAGAAAAAAAGTAAATATTAAAAATATTTATGTAATTAGACAATTTTCCTATTAAATAACCTAGTAAAACTGCATTAGTATAATATAAAAATCATATTTTTAAAACGATGTTGTGACATTTTAATAGTCTAGGGCCAGGAGTAGTATTCTAAGAAAAGTGAACTCAAAACTTTTTTTTTTCAAACGGTGTTTGAAACATATACATTGAACCTCAATTAAATTTAAATTACATATTTTAGCGTCCATTTGAGAATGACGCTTTTAACAGAAATTTTTTTTTTTATATCAAAAACTCAAATTCAAAATCTCTAACTAAAAACAAAACAATCTCATTACTGCACTACGATTCATATTGATAGACTTACTATGTCCACTTGTTTTTCAAAGGACCAAACTTCCTTTACCTCACGCAATGTAAAGCAGAAACGAAATTCAGATTATAGATAAAGATTCCGCGTCTCGATTTATTTATTGTTTTATAGCAATAAATAATTTAGGTGTCAAATGATTACACTTCAAAGTCATTACTATCATTGATTGATATCAATCTTTGTGGCCACGAAATATCCAACTTCATATTTTCTACCTTGAATATACGTAAAAAAAAAAGAAAGGTATTATACTGTTATATATAATTTGATTTTACCCCAAAAAAATCAACCCTTTTCCTACTAATTATCATAGATTTAAATTTAACACGAATTATTAGTTTATTTTTAGAATGTTGACAGTTTTAAAAATATACTTTTGTTTGAATAATTGAATTTAAGTATACTCTCAATTATATAATATTAGTGAAATACATTTTTAAATTCTCGTCAAATTTATGGTATTTCAACGATTTTCTTGATTTTAAAAATCTCATGTTCTTATATGAATTTGAGATCATTTATCATGTCATATACTCACGTTATATATTAAAAATATATATAAGTGTATTTTAAAACTATCAATTGTTCTGAGACGATTTTTTTACCCTCGTATAGCTAAAAGCTCATAATTAAATCATTTCGTAGCCAGCTCATTCCCATTTAATTTCTTTGTTTTTTTCCCCACTCATACTTACACTTCAAATTTCAAACTTTTCAGCTCCACACCGTATACCCCTTGCTAAAATATTCTCAAATCTTCTCCATTTAAATTTATACGAATTATTAGTTTTACTTTTAAATTATTGATAGTTTTAAAAGTATATTTTTACTTGACTAATTTAACTTAAATATATTCTCGATCTTGCATACACTCTTAAGTTCGAGTCACAAAAAAGGCTCACCATAGCCTTTTAAAGTGACTTTCATAGTTATGATGAGCTTTCTTCTCCCTTTCCTATTTTCAAGATCGAATTCCAATTTTTTCTTATATAGTGAAAACGCTCTACAATCTGAAGTTTTACGCTTCAGGCAAGAAATATTCTTGGTGGATGCAAGACTTGAAATCCCAAAAATTTGTATGCAAGATGAACCACTCGTCAAGTTTATGGGTGTGCAAACACTTCTCTTGATTTTAAGAGTCTCAATCTCCTTAAAGAGTTTGGCATCATCTATCATATCATATACTCATGTTATATATTTAAAATATATATAAATATATCTTAAGACTATCAATAATTCGAAGACAGTTTATTTTTTACCATCGTATAGCTAAAAGCTCATCATTAAATCATTTCATAGCCAGCTCATTCGTATTTAATTTCTTTGTTTTTTCCCTATTCCTACTTACACTTCAAATTTCAAACTTTTCAACTCCACACCGTATACCCCTTGCTTAAATATTCTCAGATCGTCACAATTTAAATGGCATAATTAAAATTTTGTGAGTAAACTTAATTTTTTAATTCATTTCTTTTATATATTTTTAATTATTTAAGCTATTAATTATTATAATATTTTATTATGTAGACTTCTACGACAATATTCTTTAGTCCATGCTACAAAGACATTATAACGTGTGGAGTGGAAAATAATAAATCATGGATTACATCAAAAGTCTTTAACTTCTTAATATTGATGATGACTGTGTAGAGAATATGTATTACCTTATTATGAACTTGCCTAGAAGATAAGGCAACCGACTTGCCACAACATATTAAATCATATTGAGAACATTTACTCATCAAGTCAAATTTATATATAATATCAAAATGAATTTAAGAAAATTAAAGTAAATTGAATTAATAAATAGATAATTTGTTTGTTTTTCAATTGATACATCGGTTAAGAAAACAATAATTGACATAGTTGTTAACCCTATTAATTATGAAATGGATAAAATAAAAAATTTAAGATTTTCAAAGAGTTTTATCTTTTTAAAAAATTAATTAATTGTGAGTAATTGAGTATAATAAGTAAAAAGATATTCTTCTTTCTTGATTTATCAAAATGGATCAACATTAAAAAAAAAAGTTAAAACAAGTAAATTTTATAAATTTAAAACTGTATCATATAAATTAAGACGAATGAAGCAACTCGATACAACCCTGGTGGTGGGGGGTGGGGGGGGG
>NC_028648.1:57853189-57855243 GCF_001406875.1 Solanum pennellii
GGGGGGGCAATTCAACTATATAAACACCAACACACCAAGCAACTCAATTTCTTCTTTCATTTTCCCATCTAACTTTTATGCCTTTTTTCTCATCCTCCTCCATACATACATATTTCTTCAAAAAAAAAACACCATGACTTCAACCTCTAAAAACAACAACAAACACAACAATATTGTGATGAACATCTCATCTAATAACAATAACAACAACAATAACAATAACAATAATAATACGACTTTTGTCCAAGCTGATCCTTCCAACTTCCGTTCTGTGGTTCAAAAACTCACTAGTTTTGAATCCAACAAGTTCCCCACCATCATCGATCGAGCGCGGTCATCGACGTTCAAATTACATAAACGGAGGCATAATGCAAGTAAACTTGAATATATTTTTACAAGTAAGACCATGAATTTGTCTACTACACAAAAAATTACTACTAGTAGTAGTAGTTTTCTTGCATCTCCAATTTCACCTCTTGATGTGTTGACACGTGGAATAAGTCCAAGATCATCCATGGATGATGATGATAATGATGAAGAAGAAGAAAAAAGAGCTATTGCTGAGAAAAGATTTTACTTGCATCCTAATACTCCTAGAGCTTCTCAAACACCTCAACTTCTTTCTCTATTTCCTCTTCAATCTCCTAAAGACACGCATCATTCATGAATTAATCGCGTAATTTTAATTTGACCTCAGTAGATGTTTAAATTTAGCTTGAATAAAGTTAAATAACTTCATATACGTGTTTTACTTAGCGTGTTAGTTAAATGTAGGATGCTACGTAGGATGATGTATGTAAATATTGGTTTGATTTTATTAGTTTAAGTATCAACTTGTGCACGTTTGAAAAGTTAAGTCGTTTATGTATTATGTTCAAATTAATTGTAGGACGTATTATTCACTTTATTTATTTATATAAAGACATTAAAATTATATTAATCATGATTAGTATTTTGTGTTAATTCTTATGATGTAGTGTTGGGCCAATTTTGGATTGAGAATTCAATATTTGATGTACGTTTGTACTCTTTCTTTTCTAATTTCCTCATTAGTGTTGCACTCTTTTTTAACGAGGTACAAAATGTGTATCGACTAACATTTTCTCCTTTCAAAATAGTTATATTTTTTCTTCTCGTTTTATTTTCTTAATTTAATTTTAGCGTTGAGGTGTGAGTGTTTACATAAGGAGAGGAGTGAAATACGATATAGACAAATCCAATTGAATCGATTATTTTTATATATCAAAGACATTACTTTTCTCGTCTCATATTAGTTGTCCATTTATTTATTTTTTACCGTTGTTCAAAGAAATTCTAAGGAATATCAAGGCAATATTGGAAGCTTTCTTTGTCTTTTTTTTCAACGTTTAGTTTTAATTCCCTTTGAACAAGTCTTCTACCAATTTCAGTTATGATTATAACTACTACCAAGAATTTATGAATTCATTAATTAATTGGTATATTACTAACCTAAGTCTATATATCTTTGATTAAGAAGTCAAGTGTTTGACTGCTAAAACCTTACTTAGAAAAGTTGAATTTGACTAATACTTGCTGCAAAGGTTAATTACTCATTCAAAATAAATACTTTTTGTGCCATTAAGAATCTTCCTTTCACACTCCCATGTTGTACATTTTTACAAGAGAAATTAATTATTTTTTTTGGGTTTCTCATTTGGTATTTGAAAATTCTGATTAAATTCAGATCGCGCATTGCAGAATCCATATGAGATTGAGGTTCTCAACATGTTTTTCTCCATATCTACAATTTTTCAATCCATCTTTTTTTTGTTGTTATTCATGTTGATTTAACACATATCTTGAAAGGTAAAAATAAAATAGTAGTAATTTTACTATGTTGCTCTTAAATATTCATTAAATATTGATAAATGAATAATACTTCATATTAAAGATGAAAACAGGTATAAAGTGATACATTTTGTCTTGATTTTTTTTGAAGTAGACATATATTTTTAGTATAACTAATGGATGGAGTATAATTTATTTTGTCTAGCATTTTGCCAATAGACACTCTATTTGTATTACCCCACCCC
>NC_028648.1:57855589-57902998 GCF_001406875.1 Solanum pennellii
TATATATATATATGAAAGTGGTCCAAATCCAATATGTCGCTATACCAATTCAAATTAAATTAGTAAGTGCATTGAGTTCAATAAATAGCCTCCCTATCTACGATAAATTTAAATTTGGCACTTCATCCTATATATATTAAAATAGTTACTCTATACATGAGTATATGTTTACAAATGATATTGCTTTCAAGTAGATCTTAATGTTTGTTGAACTATATATAAGTAATTTCCTTTTAAGTCACTCGAAAAGAAAGAGAAATTACAATAATATACTCAATATAATCACACAAAATGAGATCCAGGAAAGAAGGAGAAGCATGCAATGAAAATGTTTTGTTAAAGAAAAGGATTACTAATATTCACAATATAACATAGTCGGTATTATTTACGATATCTTACTTTTCATTTACACACTCATTAAGAAAATATGGATACTCCCTTCTGTCCTTTTTACTTGTTAAATTTTGACTTGACATACATATTAATAAAAATAATGATTAGTATATTTTATCCCTATCAATTGATAGGATCACAAACATATTTATTTACTATAGTTTTCAAAAACATTACTCATTATTAATAAATCAACGATATAATTAGGCAAAATAAATTATTTTTTATTTTAATTCATCAAAAAGGATAAATAAAAAGAGAAAAAGAATAATAGCATTAACCATTTTAACCTTTTAAAGAAGGTAAACTACACGTATTTCAAGAAAATAATAATTTTGTGAACAATTAAGTACTTTCTCCGTCCGATCTTATTTGTTATGATTTTTATTTTTAAAGTCAAATTATAAAAAATTTGACTAATATTTTAAGATGTATTTTTTAATTATATTAATATTGCAATTTATAGTATTTTACATCTAGTTTTAAAATATTTAATTTTTTTATTTAAAATATCGAATTAATATAATCTTATATAATTTTAAAAATTAATAAAATTAATTTATAAAAAACGTAACATGATAAACGATATCAAGCGGAGGAAGGGAGTATATGTTAGCTTTGACAAGAAGTAAGGGGAGAAATATTTGTTATATTCAAAACGTGTTTTATAGAACAGTTACGTAGTTGACTTTAAGAGGACATAAAAAGTATATAAGAATTTTAATTTTTGGGGGAAGACTCTGACAGGTCTTTTATTTCATACATTGCCATCAAAGTTAGATGACAAATTAGTCTTACGAGAAAAGAACCATATTATATTATATTATATTATTTTATAATGTATAGTTAAATTTTGCAATATATTTTGTCATCCACTTCTGTAATCTTATCTGGTCCCTCACATCGACAAGAGTGTTGAAAATAAGAAGAAAATTACAATAAATTGGAAGTTTTCTGGACTTGTATGGAATTATATTTGTATTTATTGACCAAAAATATTGAAAAATGTATTTAACGTATTAAAAATGGCTTTAAAATGGTATTCTTTCACCTATTAAATTAAATTTATTCCTCCTTCTACTTATTAGATAAAAAAATATTTTAAATTTATTAGAAATGATTCAAATTCACTTCTTCTTCTATCTAGCTATTAGATAAAAATAAAAATTCAAATATTTTCAAATCCTAAATATAAGTGGAATAAAATTGAGACTTAATTTATTCAAATTCGAAGACTACAAAGAATTTTTAAATTTATTTTATATTATAAAAATATTATATTTATAAATTCTAATAAGATATTTTAAGATTGCGCGGACCAAAAAGACATATTAACTAGTCCTATCTAATTGTTGATAAACATTTTCTTAGTTCAAAAAATGGCAAATTTGAACGAACTTTAATTGGTTAAAGTCAATTTTTTACCATAGGGAGAAGGAGGAGCAAATTTGGTCAACGAACGAAAGGATGACATTTTTGAACTATTTTTAATATGTTGAGAGTGTTTTTTATCTTTTTTTGTTGATTATTTTATATCTAATTAATTTAAAATCAAGTAGGAACAACGGTCTTTTGAGTCTACGTTCGGTTAAAGTGATCAAGGGACACTATCGAAAAATCAATAGAATTAACTTTTTGGTGTAATTGATAAACTTCCAATCATTTTTAAGTTTTTTTTAAAGAAAATCGATAGACATTCATCAGTTAATTTTACTTAAAAAATAGCAATTTTTTTATTCTAATAACATTTCTTTTAATTTAATTAATCAATGAGGGCCATCTAAGTTACCATTATTTTTTAGTTAATAAGATTGAATTAACATCTTTATTGAGTGGCTCAATCTATTTTGAACTAATTCTAATTCAATTTGATCTGTTTTGAATTAATATGGTTTCATTTATAAAAGTTTGGTTCATAATTAATAATATAAAATTTATTATAAAATAATCGGCATGCCTTTTTACACCTAATAAATTCATTTTTAACCAATAATATCTGAATATTTTTATTTACAAATAATAAAAAGGTAAAAGATATCATTTCATCGTCTCCGGATCAATAGTTGTAAGTTGTAACAACCTACTTGTATATTTGGGTAAATATTATTTTTCATTAAAATAAATAATTAAGTTGATAACTTTGGTGTAAAAAAAACTCAAATACTACATGATTATCCGTGAAAATAATCCCTAAGTCTGTCATGTATTTGGATAGAAAAAAAAAAGAAAACAACTAATGAGTATAAAAGATAAAACAGAGTTGTGGTGAAATGATAAGTATTCTTTCATTCTTAACCAAAGAATTTGAGTTTGAGTATCCTTGAATATGAAATCAAAATAAACTTTGTTAAAAAGCGTATTATTTTCAATGTAAGACTTCTAGACGTGAATTTATATTTAAACTGTAATATAAATATAAGAGGACGAAAGAACAAGTTTTTTGGCACAAATTTAGGTAGACTGGTTGAAAAAAAGAAAGATGTCTACAAGACTACAACTTTGTCAAATCATATATTGCTTTCCACCTCATTTTATTATGCTAACATCATACTGGTATATGGAGCATCTCCATTTCTATAATTTGGTTATATATGTGTACTTTTTCTTAAATAAATTTGTGTTATATAATTAAAATTTCAAAAGTTAATCAAGTTTTCTTCCATCAAAATTTGTTATTATTTTTAAATTTTAACCATTTTAACTTATAATTATTATGATTTATCATATTTTTACTTTCACAATAAAAATTAAAAATTCAAATCTCAAAATTTAAATTGTGTGGCAAAAATTGCGAATATATATGTAATGAGATGCCTAAATAAAACAGAATAATTCCACTGTGAGTAAGTCAATACTTTCACATACTATTTGGGGGTTCCTTCCTTGAAATTAAACATCTGTTTTACATGTCATTTCTAATGATCTAGCTTTGTTATCATGTCCATACCTCCCAACAAACTTCATATATTTTATTTAAGGAAAAATGCACAAGTATTTCTAGACTATGACCAAAATTTTAGAGACACTTCTTAATTAAACTAGGGTTTTTATTATTCTCTGAACTTATTTTTTTATAATTTTATACACTTTTTGTCTTACGTGGCACGATTCCACGCAATTGAGGTGGGTGGGATATATTTGGATGCCACGTAAGCTAAAAAGATGCACAAATTTTTTTTAAAAAAAATAAATTGAGTGGTAATAGGACCTTAGAATAGTTAAAGTGTGTCTCTGGAAGTTCGATCTATAGTCTAGAGGGGGGGAGGGGGGGGGGTTCTTGTGCATTTTCCCTTTATTTAATTAAAAAACTAAGAGGCTATTTTTTATGACAAGGGAAACTCGTAGTCGCTATTTTTTGGTTGCACACACGGTAAAAATGTTGCTCTTATACAATAGCTTGCAAACCACATAGGAAAGGTAATCTTCACTAGACAAGCCCGGTGCAACGAGCTCGACCCAGAAGATGAACCCCTTACTAAGGGACGGGTTAATCCGAATAACATACTCAAAATATAGGGTACATGGCGCAATTTCTCCTAGCATACGTAGAGCACAATTTCTACTTTTATTATGTAATGGGGGTGCGAAAGAGAAGTTTCCACATCGGTTCAACTTATCGTTTATTAATTTATAGATATACTAAATCATTATAAAATCATTAAAATATTTGATTATCAGTTATCGATTTGGTTATCAGCTTAATTGTTAATATTTGACACAAAATAACTAATTGAAAATCAATTAGAAATAAAGTGACAAACCAAATAAAACATGCACATAAGCTGACGTATTTTATCTTTTGCTCAAAAGCAGTAACACATTGTAGAGAATTTGAAACAGCTAGAGATAAAAATATGCAAGCAAAACACTAAGTCAAATGACTTCATATACCGAATTATATTAATATAATATTAATTTACTATTGAATTATCGATCAACCCATTGAGAAAAACTCAAATTGTTAAGGACCGCAACCTGATAATTAAAAAAAATCGTTATCATAGTCACTAAAACAATAATCCACTATCGATAAACCAATAACTTTTTTTTCCGTTCAATCGGTTTCGATTGATGGTAGAGAGAAAAGATTGACAGTTACAATGCTATACACTCAACAATTTGTACTTATGAAACATCCTGCTACAAAATTACAACAAAGAAAATCATCAAGCATACATGAATCATAGCAAATCCTTCTATTGACAATTTGACATTATCTGCTTCCTAAAATTTCAAAATCTATGACCACTAATACAAGGAGAAAGAGGAAACTCTGGGGTTAAGATGTTCCCAGTTAACAAAAAAAAAGAAAAAAGATTTGCCAGCTTTGAGTTTTAACTGTTAACTGTGCTTTCATGTTTACTTGTCTCCACCACCAAACATACCACCCATACCACCCATCATGTCCTTGGCAGAACCCATTTGCTTCATCAAGTTCTGCAAACCACCCATACCGCCTATTTGTTTCAACATCTGGGGAGGCAAGACTTTGCTCATGTGTTGTGCATTCATGTTTCGAGACAAGGCGCTCATCTCTCCCTTCTTTGGAATCTTAAGTCCCTTCATCTTACTCCATATCTTAGCCAGTCGTTTGTATTCCTCCATCATATCCATTACCTCGTGCACTTGGCGGCCGGAACCCCTGGCTATCCGCATAATTCGGGAGTCGGTCATAAGCTTAGGATTGGAACTATCCAATTCTGCAATTGTATTGGAACTTGAAATCGAACATCAAACTAAAAACAAATTAATGCATGAAAAATACGGAATTAGATCACTTGCCTTCATTAGTCATTGAGTCCATCATTGTCATGTATCGTTTAATTTTTGCCTGGCTTTCATTTTCACGTCCTTTTGGCATCAACTCTGCACTGAATCCTGGAAGCATGGAAAAAACCTACACCACATAGAAACATCAGCAACAGGTAAGATGATAATGAAGCATGCAGCTATGAATGAGGGGGAGAGAGAGAGCCAAAGATGGGAAAGAGTGGTTGAGCAAAATATTTAAATATTTAGGATTGACATATCCCTTCCAATTGTATTCAAGGAACTAGCAAATGATCATGAGCTTGCTCTAAGTTATCAATATTTATGGTTTATGCACAAATCATACCCAAGAGAGGAACCTTCAAGTATCTCACATTCATAATCCAAGGAGACGGAAAAATTGACGATGACGTCAAACATCATATTAAAGTGGGTTGGATGAAATGGAGGCTCAAATCCAGGGTACCGTGTGATAAGAATGTCTCATCAAGGCTTAAAGGTAAGCTCTATAGAGTTATGGTTAGACCAACATTGTAGCATGGGCAGAGTGTTGGCTAGTCAAGAACACCCACATCCAGAAGATGAATGTCGTAGAGATGAGGATGCTAAGATGAATGTGTGGGCACGCTAGGAGAGATCATTAGGAATTAAGTAATGCAGAGCAAGGTGAAAGTGGCTTCTACGGCAGACAAGATCACGAAAGCGAGGCTAAGATGTTTCGGGCATGTGAAAAGGAGGTGCGCATATGTGCTAGCAAGGAGGTGCGAGAGGTTGGTTGCAGCAGGAGTTAGGAGAGAGAAGGGTATGCCGAAGAACTGGGGCGCTTAGACAGAACATGCCACAACTTCAGCTTACTGAGGGCACGACCCTAGAAGGTATGAAGGTTGATGATTAGGGTAAGAGATTAGTAGATAGGTGAGTGTAGTCGCACTTTATGTGGGAGTGGCAGGAGTCTAACTTTCTCTTCTCTCCTCTCCTCCTTATTAGTAGTAATATTTAGTAGTCGTGTAGTTTCTTATCCTCTAGTGTATTGCTGTCTGTTGCTTCAGTCTTCCTACCCACAAAGGCAGAGGTGATCTGTGCACGTCCTACCCTCCCTGAACCCTAATTGTGTGATTACACTGGGGTATGTTCTTGTTGGTATCAGAATGAGCAGAATAAAATAGCTAACAAACCCAAGAGATATATACAACAAGAATTATAAACGTAATATAAGTAATGGCATAAGCGCCAAATGAATCGGATACTGATGAAACTTTTCCAACCCAAATGTTAAGGATGTTGACACCAAAAAGCAAAAACTACCGAAAAAATAGAGTTTTCAGGATATAGAAAATTTAAAGCAAGCAAGTAGCAAACCTGGCCAATGGGGCCCATTTTAAGTATGTTCTGAAATTGCTCATACATAATCCTCAAGGTAAAATGTCCTTCCGATAGCTTCTGAAGAAGTTCAGGCTGTTGATCCATCGGGACAACCTCATGTATCTTGTCCATGAACCCAGACCAATCACCCATGCCTGGTGGAGAGCGACACAATAAGACAATAGACATCAGCAATATCTAGTACCTCAAATAAGCAGAGATGGTTCAGGGTTAAAAATTCAAATAGCAGTAGAGAGATGAAAATGTATGCAAGCAGAGGGATGCAAACCTAAAAGACGGCTGACAAATGGCTTAACATCAAAAACTTCAAACTCGTCCATGTGTTCACCAGTTCCAATAAAAATGACGGGACTTTTTGTTGCAGCAACTCTGCATAGAAGAGTATCATATAAATATCGCTTGTTCACTCCCAAAATTAGGTTATAAATTTCATTGTGAAAAACTATTTGGTGAAACTAATTCCACTTTAAAAATTCAAAATACGAAAAAGAAGTACTTGTAAGCAAAAGACGGATAAATCAGAACAGGGCAGTAAAATTTGTGGGTTAATCAAGGCTTAAGAAAAAATGTATATATCTTAGATGGAAAACAGTAGAAGTTGTGGCTTTAGTGCTGTAGGAACCAATTCGAAAGCTTCAAATTTCAACCCTTAACCAGCATCTCATTTTTTTCCCATACAAATCATGTATGGATCAACAAATCAAACTTGTCAGAAAAAGAGGAATAGTCTTTTTTATGGGGTAGACAAAAGATAATAATTTACAACAGGAACATGTTCTATAGCTCAGATGAGCGATTATGTAACTGAAAGAGGTTATTAGAAGAGATGTTACCTAACAAAAGAACAAATGAAACTAAATGACTGCAACTGACATGGCAAATATTTTAATCCTTGAAGTTGCCTAGACGTGCTCGAAGGCATATTTTAGTTTAGTTGCACAAGAGTGCTCATTATCAATAGAAGGCATACTTTATAAATGCTACATCAACAGGTTGCTAGAGGGAGGTGGAAGCCATCCCATGGAATTAGTCGAGGTGCATGCATGTTGGCCAGGACACCACGGTTATAAAAAGAAGTGCTACGATAGCAGCAAGGAAACTTACGCACTGAGGGCACCACCTCCTTTTGCATGACCATCCATCTTAGTAACAATTACAGCTCCAACTGCAACACTTTGCTTAAATGCTTGAGCTTGATCAAAGGCAGCTTGACCAATACTGCTATCCATAACAAAAATCACAAGATCTGGTTTCTGGGAAACCAAATAGAAAGATTAGCATTTCTTATTCAAGCTAACCATCCACCTGGAGCATAGTAAAACATACCGTTGCTTCAGCAACTTGTCGCATCTCTTCAAAAAGAGCAGCTTCTTGTTTGTGGCGTCCACTTGTATCAACAATTATTAGATCACAATTTTCCTTCTTAAATGTTTCAACACCATCAACTGCTATTTTCACAGGGTCTGACTCCGTGTAGCTGTTGCAGAAACATACATTAAATCAAAATACAACATTACCTATAGTTTTACTTAGAAAAGAAACGTAGTTCAACACAACCTAAATGGTTGATTACTAAGAGCAGACTACTCAATCCATTCAGAAATAAATGAGGATGTTCTTTTTCTTTTTCATGAGGGTTGAAGCAATTAGGAAAAAGGAGTTCAAGGAAATGTCCATTTCCATTTCAAGAGAGAGAGAGGGATATCACTGGTGAGAGCTCTTGAGCAAACTAGCTTTAAGATACTCCAGAGAAACAAACAAAAAAAACAAGTAGCTTAAGGACTTCTGTCCATAATTGAAAATAAAAATTGAATCAAAACATATATGCAACCCTAAGCCAAATTAGAATGAAATATTTCATTTTCTTTACACATTGCATACTGATTGCCAGTCAGCTGACAACTATTGACTTTAATCACTTTGAAAGTTTTTTCTTTTTAATACAAGTGTTAGAATAGGAATAGGTATATACAATCCTACTTAGAATAAGTATTTCCCATAATAAGTAATCTCTTTGACAAGTCTTCGCAAAGAAAAAATGCAGCTCACTTTGTCCTCCAACTCCTTATCTAAATCAACTTTAAAATATGTGATCCCTATGCCTATGACATTGTTTATCAATTTACTAGACAGTATGTAGAATATCTTCAGAAAGTACGATGTAGAACATTCATGATCAACAGATTATAGCCTCTCAAGCTTCTTAGAATGCATAGAGAAGGTAACACTAATAGATTGAGAAGAGGAGAACCTCCCATAAAAGGGTATCTTTGCTTTTGTGGCATTCTGCTTCAATTGATCGAAAGCACCAGCTCTAAATGTATCAGCACACACTAAAGCTGGTTTCCAACCTTTTTTCTGGTGGTAATATGCATACTTTGTACATGTTGTTGTCTTTCCAGACCCTATAATAATGAATTATAAACAAATAAGGGTATCAATTTTAAATTGTGAAAAAGATGAATGAGAAAAATGGAAGGGCATTAGACATATGTCCTCACTCAAATTCCTATAGCCACTTTGAAAGTGACTTAGTTAAGTGGTAGTCACCAAATTGTTAAGGTATCATATGATATAAATCAAGAGTACAAAGTTGTATCAACTCACCTTGCAAACCAACAAACATGACAATACTGGGTTTCCCTTTTTTCGGTGTAAAAGAAGGCTTCCCAGGATCCAATATTTTGCAGAGCTCATTAAAAACCGCCTATACATGAGAAATTTTTTATCTTAGGTCAATAAAAGAATGTGAGAGAGTTGTAAAAAGCAAGTGAGTGTGTATTTGCTGGCAGTTCTTTTTTTGCCCCATTCTTTCTTCTTCGAGTTCAAGCTGCTGTGACTATTTTCTTCTTCAGCCTTTTATCCCTTTCTCTTCTCTTATGTCTTCTTCAGATGTTATTCTCCTTTTTCTTTTCTTCAATAGAATAAACATGAGATTTCTTTACCTAGTCTTGAAGATTGTCACACGATAGCACCTTAAACTTATATAAATCTACAGTAAGTTTTGTTTGAAGTAATGTTTGGGGTTACATCTGAAAGTGTATCACATACTAAATAAGCAGGGGAGGATGAAGCTTTAAACTACTAGATTCATCGGAACCCAATACTTTTGCAGAGCATAAATTTATGAGTAAACATACACTGAAATTGCAATAAATAGTATACATAAACCTATAACTTTAAGAATACAATGTGTTCAAGATTGATACTTATAAAGTTTGAACCTATAAACCTTAAAATTTATATCAATGTGCAGCTGAGAATGTCTTACTAAATTCAAAAGTCTGAAACAGATTCTATGAATGTGTTGCTAAGTTGGTCCATGATATTACTGAGGAAGATATTATAACGGAGCATCTTAACTTGCAAGAATTTTTCGGAAATTTGCATTGGCTATTGCACAAAGAAAGACAAGGTCACTAGGTGAATGAGGATCTATCTTTATAATTTTAACTCTTTAAGTTAATTCTTTATACTGTACTTATTAGCTTTGAGTATTTGTTCTACTTCCAAGTTGAATGGTAGTTGTTTCACTCCATACTTGCAACATTTCTGCCATCAAAGTTCTAAGTCTAACTTGTATATCATTCAAACGTGAGAGGAACTGGCAGCATGTAAGACGAACAATTCAGTATATATAATTACTAAGCCATGTTTCAATTTTCAGCTAGAAAAATGTATCCAAAATAAGCAAATTACTTCATTCAACAACGGGTTCCAACTAAAAAGTAAACGAACGAACGAACCTGTTGGATGATCCTACGCTTGTTATGTCCAGCAGCAAGATCGTCAAGATTGACAATTTTCTTAATATTAGTGGTCATATCACGAACAAGCTTAAACTGAACATCAGCTTGAAGAAGAGCACGAGTGATTTCATTGAGGCATTCGTTCAGAACTTTCTCATCAATAATTGTCGCATTGCTCATCTGCTGGAGAGCACGCGATATGCTCCCCCCTAATTCTGCTAACACCATATTGAATTAACAAATCGATTATTGAATCAAGAATTGGACGATGATGATCGATAATTAGGGCTAAGAATAAGAATTATGAGATAATTTTAGGGTTTTGAATCAACAATTCCCCAAATGATGAATATTGGTGAGGATGGAGAGGTTTGGAACTGAAAAATAAAACCCGGCTCTCAATATGAGTTTCACTGTATATATTATGTATAATATATAATTGAAGTATCCAATAAATGATTCTATATGGTGTTCTATAGTAGTAATAATTTGTAGTCCTATATGATGTTAATTGTGTATAATCTCATTCAAAATATCCGTGTTTACTTATTTAATTATGTGTATTAAAGTTTACGTATGACGGGTTGAGGCTAAATTAAAAATTACTTTTATGTATTACTCTCCCTGTCTAATAATAATTGTCTACTATTGACTTACCAAATCACTTAAATTAACATAAATAATAAGAGTAATAGTATTATGTGACTTGTTTTCTTTTNCATCTACATATACTAAAACAAATTTTTTATATTCTCCAAATATTTGATCCATTTTTCTTTGGAAAATTGGAGGTGCTGTTTTTAATCTAAATGACATAACTAACCATTCAAAATGTCCTTCAGGACAGGTAAAAGCTGTCCATTCTATACTATCTGGATGCATTTTTATCTGCCAATATCCTGACTTACAATCAAATTTGCTAAAAATTGTTTTTCCTTGGATTTTATTTATTAATTCTGTTTTGTCTGGTAATTTATAATCGTCTGTTCTAGTATTATCATTTAGTCTTTTGTAATTGGCAAAAGTATTCATTACCCCCCTGTACTTGAAGCTTTTTATTCAGTGTACACCTAAACTTTATTTTGTTTCAATTACCCCCCTGAACTTGCTTATTCATCGAACACGTACACCTTTTCTGTCCACCTGGCATAGAAACTGAAATTAAACTCTACAAAG
Source organism: Solanum pennellii (assembly GCF_001406875.1). Lineage (NCBI taxonomy): Eukaryota > Viridiplantae > Streptophyta > Magnoliopsida > Solanales > Solanaceae > Solanum > Solanum pennellii. Next base: position 57,867,061 of record NC_028648.1, read on the forward strand.
CGCGTGAGACAGCGATTTTTTGCCACATCAAAAAGTTACAACGGTAATATACGTAAAAAATCTATTTTTTCTTTAATATTTGGCTTATTTTAAGAATTTTTCTCTCTCTATTCTCTAGCTATTCAATGCACCATTTAAGGCCAAAAAGCATGGCCTTTGCTTCTGCCCAGTTGCTGGTTCCAGCAGAAAGGCTGAGATACATTAGAACAATGATCCAAATAATCTTTTATGTTTTTCATTTTATTCTTCTTTATCTCTTCTCCATTTTCAAATTTCAGATTTTTCTCAAGGGCTTCGGGAATCCTCTTCTTGAAACACAATCCATCAAGTTCCAAATCAAAATTTTTCCTCTTATAGAAAAACTCTTTTGCATCTTCAACTCTATGAGCTGCAGCATATCTCTTAATCAAATACCATAAGTTTTTTCATTAACCAAATTTCCTCTCTTAGACATTTCGTCAAGCACTTGGTTGAGTTCATCAAACGTCTCATACGACCGAGAATATCGAGAATTTCATTGAAAGATTCAGTTTTTGGTGAATACCTTCATGGATTTTCACCTGCTAAGAGAGAGTTTGATTTGTGAATTGTGAAGGTTGGTATTATCTAGGTGACAATATTTATCTAGGTGGCAAAATATTTAACTAGGTGACAAAAATATTTATCTGGGTGTCGTGCGCGTGTGGACACGATCGTAGTGAGTGGACATAAAGGGGTACGTGTTCGATGAATAAGCAAGTTCAGGGGGGTAATTGAAACAAAATAAAGTTTAGGTGTACACTGAATAAAAAGCTTCAAGTACAGGGGGGTAATGAATACTTTTGCCTTCTTTTTTTTTAGTCAAGTCTCAAAAAGAATTATTTTTATATTAACAATTTAATTATAAGCTATTTATTTTACGGTTAATGAAATGATTTACAGTCACTCAAATTTCTATCATTCATTTTGGACTGCAAGAAGTATTATTTTATTATTTGACTATATTAAATTTAATGTTTTGAGAAATGTGTTAGATGATAAATAGTATTTAATAGCAAGGGTATGATAGACACAAACGATAAATTATCTCTTGATTTTCTAAACTGGACAAGTATTGTTAGAGTTTTAGTATAGTGGCCAACTATTGTTGGACGGAAGTACGTTTTTATTATTATTTAGGCTTCTTTAGACACAATTTTATTATTGAGGATTTGTAATTATAAATTGAGTTTGCTATAATGTGTATCGACTATATTTTCCCGATGAATATGACTAAAAATATAAATATAAACTAAACTGAAATAGAGTAAATCTCACAATGTGATCTTTTTAAATGTGATAATTGAGTTAAATTCAATGCATAAAATATTCAAATCTTCTCGTTTGAAATGAGATTCTCAAATATTACTGCTGCAATGTTTATTCTGAACATCCAAAATGGAAAGATGAATTTTCATTTACAAAAATGAAAATCAAACAAATATGCTCAAGTGTTCTTCATCCATCATCATACATGTTTGTTAGGATTCCATGAAACATGTTTCTTCAAATTATGCATATAAATTCTTAAATTAGTTGTATTGTGTTTAAATTTTGTATTTATCGCTTTAATAAATATGTATTAATTTATCAACAAATTTTATACTCCTATATCAATAAATTTTATACTCTTATATTGATATAGTGAAATTGCTCCTCTATGCTTGTGGATTAGATGACGCCAACCCAACTACGTTAAATTTGTATCGAACCACGTTAAATTTGTGTCTTTACTTTCGTTATCATCAACTTACTATAATTAAACAAAAGGTCACATTACAATAATTGTTTTATTTTGCATCGCATTATCATAACTTGTTAACTTTCGTTCAACATTCATACAAACGCTTCAAGGAGAATTAATAGACGTTTGTGGTGTATATGCAATAGATACATTTGATACACAAATACTGGTGATAGTAGTTGTTAGCACAAAAATACAGAAATTAAAATGAAGTATAGTTAATTACCATCAAAATTCAACATCACTCAGCTAACAGAGGTATGGAGTATCATGTTAGAAGCTGGTTAGCATCAAAACCTTCATTACACAAAAATGCACAACAAATACCTTTTGCCTATTAATAGAAGAACTTCATTGATTTTTGAATATATATATATATATATATATATATTGAAGGCAGCGAAAAATTCATACCCAAAGGAAACAAGATTATAATATGAACATCAACATTCAGCTTGACGATTTTAGACCTTCATATTGGAATTTTGGATGATGTCCCCGGTGTGCAGCGTCATTGGAATCATCGGTACAAGTTGGCATGCCCTAGAAACCGTAAGTACAACTCTCAGATCTGACAACAGATACGATAATACGTTCAGTAAAACATCTGATATCAAGGTTAACAAGTGCCAGAAGGAATGCTCCATCTCTTTCTTTCAACATTCGGCACATTAGAACACATCTGATTTGAATCCAAGAAGACAGTTGCTTTGCTGAGCTTGCCGCAACTGTGTTTTTAAAGCATAATTGTTCATCTGTGAAAAGACAATGAAATCAGAAAATCAAGAGTGGAGAAACTTATATCTTCTTTAATTCCCTAAAACTAAAATGTACCTTCTTTTTTTACATCAACGTTGCATAATCGTCAATCTGAAACATTTTTCTAGTAGAACGAAGATTACAGACAGTATGATGTGAAGACATAAAAGTTGCCATGAAACAATAGCAAAATAGTATTATCAGATGATAAAAAGTCGAGCAAACGGGTATTAAGATATCTTCTCTTAACATTTCTGAACTTAATCCTTGATATCTTTCATTTTCTGTCCAGTGTTGAGTAAAAACTACAGAAAGACATTTCATTGATCTACTAGACCTAAATCCTAAAATAGTTAGTGATAACATCTATGTAGCTTTTCATCCCTTCTCTTAAAGGCGTTTGATATTAATTTTGATTATTCTGAAAATATACTCAGGTAATTAAGAGGTTTATCCCTCTATCAGTTGTTAGGTTATTTGTTGTTAGCCATATGCCCATATTGGAAGTTACATTTCCAGCTTTAATAGCATCGATGCGACGCCTGAATTTACTTAGGTTCTTTTTTGTTAACATTATGGAGGTTAAGTTTCCAATATTAATAGCAATCATGCTAACGTTTGTACTCGTTCTTACAGAATTAGGCAAGGGTACCAAAGTTGCACTTGAGCCGAGGGTCTTTCGGAAAATTCTCTCTAGTGTATACTCTACCCTCCCCAAACACCACTTGAGAGATTTCACTTGGTATGCTGTTGTTGTTGGCAAGGGTATCGACGCTCTTTTCTCAGTGCAACAAATTTCAGCAACATTCTCTTCCTTCCAATTACTGTTAATCTCTCCATGTCACATTGAAAGGACTGCTTCCCTTATTGATCCAAGGAATGTCACACTGATAAACTTAATTTAGCTATACATTTCCTTTGATAATTCAATACGTACCCGTTTATCCTAGAAAGGTCTGCTTAAGAAAACAATTCTAGAGTGCACATGTATATAGTTTAATCAACTACTAATTTTAACATGAATATTACCAAAAAGGATTTGGATAAGCAGATAGACCAAGAAGAGTAATCAGGCCTTCCATTGGTGAAGCAGATAGGCAAAGAATCTCAAAGTATGGTGACAATATAAAGTTCATTGCAATTCGTCGCAAGTCATGGCTAAAATGAGGAATTTATGAAGGTAGAACATTCACCTCAAGAGTTCTTAATTGCTCTTTACCCTGAGCAATCAGTTGCTTTAATTGCTGCACTTCCTGGCTCCTTTCATCATACTCTTTCTGACGTTCATGTTGAATGACCACTGCCCTCTTGAGAATGGCATCATCTTTACGAAGCATTTCTATTTGCGCTTTCAACATTATATTTTCCTGCTAATTGATGAATAGTCAACACCCACAGGAACAAATAAATGGAAGTAAATAAACCAGCAGGTCAAATTGTGGCAATTCTCACGAGCTGAAGCACCACAACCTTGCATTGTTGCTGATAAAATCAGGTAAACGAGTCTTGGAATGTATAGAGAACATTACTAACTATTCTCTTACCTAAGATATAATAGTTATACCCAAAAAACTGTGATCGTGTTTTCCTGACCCTAATCCTTGGCAAGAAATTCATTTCCTAGACACCTAGAACTCATGGATTAAATGGAAAACATGCATTAACAGTACCAACCTTGTGAAAATTTTGAGCTGCCTCAGCACCTGCACGTGAGCTAATGCATTTCTCTAAGCTCTCCAACAGTCTAGTAGCTCGAGCCCTGGCATCATCTATGCTTGTAGCAGTCATCATTTCCTGCACAAAACAATCCACCCATTCTACACCATTGGCAGGAAAATTGTTTTCAGCTGAAGGATCTTCTGACTGAGCAGCCGGCCCAGTGGTAGGCTTCATACCTGTTGATTTTTTATGAAAATAAGAATCTTTCAATTGAAAATATTTGGAAATCACCTTCCTGATTAATCAAGGATTAACATAATGATACTACAACATGCCCTCCCCACCCCCACCCCCCCCAAATCCCACCAAGAGAAACACAAATGTAAGATTTCAACTTCCTAACTGTAAATTTGAGTAGTGGTAAGTTAGATAGCTATGCACCAAAGACAGACAAACACTAGTTAACTTTAATATGTAGATGTATACAAAGATTGTATGCACGTGAATGGACAGTTTTCATACACATGCAAATGACCTTCAGATTAAAAGGTGTCAAGTGGTGGATAGCGTCAACCTTGGACAAATTAAAACAAGTTGAGTCAATAAACATGCCGCCCCACGTCTGATTAGGTCAAGGTGAGTTGATAAACGGGACATAACCAAAACTACCAAGCTCAAGTTCGAGGTTGGACAGGTTAAAATTTTACGAGCTAAAACTGAAAACTCCAAGGTGTCAAATAAATGGGTCGGGTCAAATTTAGGGGTTAAAGCAGGCCGGAATTACTATACATGTTACACTCCAACCCGCCCTAATGTTGATTTGGTCAATTTGGATTGGCATCATATCACAACCAGCCGTATTACGTTTTTGATGGGTTGCACTTTTATGGACCAAATTTGACACCTCCAACTCGTGAACTTATCAGTAACAAATGATAATTTCCAATTACAAGATTCAGTATCTGTTGTTGACCAACTGGATGAGCACCACCACATCCTTCCAAAAAACCTTTAAGTAGTGTCTTCTTTGCGGGGTCCGGGTGGGCAATTTGAGATCCTTAATAAGTATGACAGCAAACAGTCCTACATGCCACTGATATATTCACCAACTGGATATACATCTTTTCGTTCCTTAATAATGGCACATATATTTCTGTCATTGACGATAAATTATACTTCTCGCAGACCAATTTTGCACTTATATGCTACTTAAAAATATATATATGCACACACATATACACTTGTGTTGCACCTAGTAACTATAAAAAAAACAAATCTTTTGAACATCACTTCACCAGCAACCTGATGAAGGGATTATGTGATTACAAGTACCATTTTCGATCTCTTCTGTATCCGACTTTCCATCTAAATATTCGATGCGTAGCTCATGCAGACTCCTAATAGCAGCATCCAGGTCATTGCCAGATTCTTCCAATGCTTTCTCAAGTAGCTGAACAGTCATGAAAGCGAAACAATTATTTGGTGACTCGTTAGACAAAATTGAAAATACACCACAAGGTGTTTAACAGACTAAGTAATCAAATAAATCTCTATACTTGTATGTTATAAGAATGGAAAATTCGTTATTCTTACTATTTCTCATGCAGGAACCTTTTTGAAGATTCAAAAGCATTTAAAATTCATAGGAAAAGCAGGTTAAAACTGCATACGCAACAAAAAGAGGATATCTTTTTCTTAGGGTAGCGCGGTGCATTAAAGCTCCCTCTATGCGCAGAGTAAGGACCCGACCACAAGGGCCTATTGCACGCATCCTTACTTTGCAAAAATGCAAGAGAGCTATTTCCAAAGCTTGAACTTGTAACCTCCTGGTCACATGGAGACAACTTTACAAGCTACTCCAAGGCTCCCTTCCCTTCAGTTACATAGTGTATACTTAATACTAATATACATAGTTCTACATACTAATACATACTATCTAACTAGTGCCCATTTGGATTGACTTTTATTTTAGATGTTCTTAAGCAGTTTTGAAGTATTTGGGTAAAATTTATTTTTATGCTTATAAACACTTACTTTAAAGCCAAAATAACAAAAATTAGCCAAAAATCACAAATTAGAAATCTGGCTTTTGAACAGACCCATAGTCATACATACGAATAACCCAATTTTGCTAAACTAGATGGCTATATATTAGCATATTCTACAGCTACTACGTCAACAATTGAATCTCCAGTTACTAGAACCATGACGGACCAAGTGAAATTTATAAATAGATATGAAGGAAAAGAACAATACCTGAGTATGAATATCTGGAAATAAAGCTCTCAGCTGATCGAAAAGAATTGAAGAGGTGCTGTAGCAAGAAGAACGAAGCTTCTTTGAAACCGGAGATGATGCTGAAATCGACGATGGTGATTGTAAATCTTCGAAGAAGGATCTCTTGCGGCAAATAATTGCAGCCATTGATTAATCTCCCTTACAGTGATTGAGAGATTGATTGTTTGATCGGAGATTTAAGGAGTAGGGCGGTAGGTTTAGGGGATTTGAAGCTTTTCTTGAGCGGTACGCCGCCTGGAGGAGGTGAGTCCATTTATATAACAAGGATTTTGTGGACTGTTCAAAGCGGTGAACGTTGGCAAAAGGGATTTTCAAAAATGATACGTAAATATGTATTAAACTTATTTCAAATAATATTTATGTTTTTTTAATTTTGGGTTTGTACAAATAAATATTTAAATTTATAGAAAGTTAAACAAATATATACACATATCCTTCATGACAGTTATATATAATTTTTTATCTTACATGGTGTCCTACTTGTATTATGTCAGCTAGAATTCATGTATCTATTTATTCAAGTTTATACGAATTTAAGTGTCTACTTATACATGTTGAAAGTCGAAGGGCATAAATGTGAAATGAGACTAAGTTAAATAACACATTTATGCATGACATTATACATAAATATTCCTTTAACTTGGTCTCGTTTCACATCTATGTCCTCCAACTTTGAGTATGCCTAAATAGACACTTAAACTTGTATAAAATTAAACAAATAGAAACAAATGTTCTACCTGGCACCCTACATGGAAATTTGTGTGCTACGTAGTATCCTATATGTATTGTGACAGGTAGGACTCGTGTGTCTATTTGTTCAACTTTATACAAATTTAATTGTCTATTTGTACACACTCAAAATTGATGGACATAAATGAAAAATGAGTTTAAGTTAAAGGATATATTTATGTATTATGCCTTTTCAAAAATATGTAAATGTTGTCAAGAAAGATATAGAGGAATCCAATCCACTGATGGATGATTACGAGCCCGTTTGGATTGACTTAAAAATCAATTAAATCTATTACTTCTGTTTGACAAATATCAAAAATAAGTTTAAAATGACTTAAAATAAGTTTTTAAGTGTTTGACAAGGTGAAAAATAACTTAAAATAAGTCAGAAATCAAAAATAAATCTCCCCTTATTTTTTATTTTTAACTCAAAAGCTATTATTTTTTAAGCCAATCCAAACGAAAACTACTTCTAAATTGTAATAATAAAAGAATATAAGAAAAAATGGAGTACTAACTCCTTCGTTTGGGATGGGATTAAACCTAGAAAATAATTGGAAATGAGAGGTTACATTCTCTTTGTAATTAAAAATTTTTGATTCCAACTAGTTTTGTAGTGTCAACTTCATTAGTAATGTCGTTAAAATTAAATTCCAAGACTTGGAACAAATCTTTACAGTTGTCATTCAAGTTGTTGCTCAAAAAATCTGAAGAATTAGAGTAGTCATACTCCTATTTAATACTACACATAAAATATAAATATACTCTTTAACTTGACTTTAACTTACATTTATATCCTCTTACGTTAGATATACATAAGTATACACTAATTTAAATAAAGTTGAACATATAGATAGCAAATGAAAATTTTCGTCTTACGTGGTGTCCTATGTGTATTGTGACTTATGTGTGTACTTGTTCAACTCTATACAAGTTAAAGTGTCTATTTGTGTCTCGTGCACATCCAAAGTTAGAATTTATAAATGTGAAATAAAATCAAATTAAAAGGTACATTTATGTATTATATATGCCTTAATACTATTAAGCTTTGTTACATTTAAAAACAGAAAGGGAAAAAAAAGAACTGTACCAAAATCTCTAAACAACTACTCACAACAAACAAACTACAACAAAAACTAAAGCTGTCCAAAGGAAGCATCCAAGAGACGATAATAATTTGTTGCTATTTGATCTTACAAAACTTGCTCTGTTGAGTGTTGAAATGTGTTGTACTGTTTTTATTGGCACTGTTTTAGAGTCCCCACAATGTCCAATCCCTGAATCCAACAATGTCTCTAAATCATCTCCAAGCCCATTTTCTTTATTGTAACAAAGCCCATCATTGTTTGAAAGCTTCATTTTCCTTCTCATTCTCCAAACCATGTCTCTTTTAAATGGAATAGGACCACTCAACATGTTATTATTTAGCCTAAGCTCACTTATGTTATTTAAATTACCAAAACTCGATGGGATCGAGCTATTTAACTTGTTCCCATCGAGATGAAGGACTCGTAGCTTAGGTAATCGGCCTAGTGAATTTGGTATTGGACCTTGAAGATTCATGTTTGATAACCCTAAAATCATTAAGTTGTTGAAACCATCGAATGTGTTATCCGGTAGAGTAGCTGAGTCCATTGGATTTCCATTCAGGACTAAGGTTTGTAGAGAATTCAGTTTCTTGAGCGACACTGGGAATGGGCTTGTTAGACTATTGTAGCTTAAATCCAAAAGGATGAGATTGTTTAAGTTGTGGATCGAGTCAGGTATTGAACCAGAGAGGCGGTTACGGCTTAGGTCAAGCTTTATAAGCGAATGACAGCTCATGAGTGTGGATGGAATTGAACTCGTAAGGTGATTTTGGTTGAGGTCCAAGATATTTAACTGAGGGAAAGTTAAACTCGGAATAGAACCGGTTAGTTTGTTGTCGCTCAAATCTAATGACCTCAAACCGGTGATCCGACCCAGAGAGATGGGTATTGAACCATTAAGATTGTTCTTGTGAAGATCTAGAACTCTCAAACGGGTTAGGTTACCCAATTCATTAGGAATGGGCCCTGTGAACCCATTTTCCCTTAAAACTAGTGTTTGCAAAGTGGGCCCTAATTGGGCTAAAAATCCTGGAATGGGCTGAGGATTGTTACTAAAGCAACGATAGAAGAACAAAATTCGAAGGTGTGGAAGTTTCCTAACTGAAGGTGAAATGAAGGAATGAGTCGAGTCACACGTAGGAAACGCTGTGTCATCGGACAATGCACCGAAGGAAAGTGAGACAACATGGTACACATTGTCATTATCCGGCATGCACTCAATACCATGCCATCGACCACGACAAACATCAGGGATATCGGTGGCCCAATCGTTCCCCGTAGCCCTCATAATGTCGTAAACGGCTTCTTGCTCACGAGGATCGGTTCGTGCACGATTGTTATTCATCGAGAAGCCGGTTTGTGGAGCATCGACTAGAGCAGAAGGTGCACCGGAATCCGACATTATAACGGTGAATGACAACCCTAGAGGAAAGAAGAAAAAAGATAGTAGTAGTAGAGGTATTTGTATTGAGAGAAAAAGGGCCATTTTTGGAATATGAATGAAGTGACAAACTTGGTTGTATTTTTAGGGGCTGTTTTATAATACAAATATTTATGACAATGACCAGGTTGGGGAGTGTGACAAGTGAATGAAAATTGGTGGGTGCATAAATTAAAGTAGGATAATAATGTATTCACGAGTATGAGGAGGAGATGAAATAAATGCATGAGTTTATGTTGTTAATGAACATTTATTACTATCACGGGGTTTGAGCCTCAGTTAAATTAGGCCCACATACAAGTAGGCTTGCTTGGGCTCAATTAAAGAATCAGATTTTGGGCCGAAACTCTCAACTCAAAATGACGCGTGGTAAGGATGTATAAAATCGAATAAAAAATTGAGTCAAATTAAGAAAAAAGAATTCGATTAGTGGTTGGATTGATTTAATTTAGTGTTGAAAAAATACGATTATATTTGGATTGATTTGATTTTAACTAAAAAAAAATCAATCTGATATTATAAAATCATTTTAAAATTTTATTTTATACATAAAAATATTTACTTTGATATAATTTTTAAATATTTCTTATACTTTTTCATAGTTTTTAATCTTTTAATATATTATTTTAAGTTTAAAACTTAGAATTTTGGATGTTTCCATAAAACTTATATTCTACAGATATTGGTAATTATAATAAAACTTAAATCAAAATCAAATTAATACTAATCAAAAGAGAAAAATAATTTAACCTAAGAATAACAATAATATAGAATATTTATTCTTTGATTTTACATTGGTTAGATAATTTAAATACGTAATCTAATTTTTATTTCCTTTAATATTTAGCCATTTAACTAATACTTATTAAACTTATTTTAACATGATTTAGTACTTTTAAATTATGATCATTTTCATTATGAATTGTCGATTTGTAATTTTTTACGCGATTTCATTATATATATATATATATATATATATATATATATATATATATATATATATATATATATATATATATATATATATATATATATATATATATATATATATATATATATATATATATATATATATATATATATATATATATATATATATATATATATATATATATATATATATATATATATATATATATATATATATATATATATATATATATATATATATATATATATATATATATATATATATATATATATATATATATATATATATATATATATATATATATATATATATATATATATATATATATATATATATATATATATATATATATATATATATATATATATATATATATATATATATATATATATATATATATATATATATATATATATATATATATATATATATATATATATATATATATATATATATATATATATATATATATATATATATATATATATATATATATATATATATATATATATATATATATATATATATATATATATATATATATATATATATATATATATATATATATATATATATATATATATATATATATATATATATATATATATATATATATATATATATATATATATATATATATATATATATATATATATATATATATATATATATATATATATATATATATATATATATATATATATATATATATATATATATATATATATATATATATATATATATATATATATATATATATATATATATATATATATATATATATATATATATATATATATATATATATATATATATATATATATATATATATATATATATATATATATATATATATATATATATATATATATATATATATATATATATATATATATATATATATATATATATATATATATATATATATATATATATATATATATATATATATATATATATATATATATATATATATATATATATATATATATATATATATATATATATATATATATATATATATATATATATATATATATATATATATATATATATATATATATATATATATATATATATATATATATATATATATATATATATATATATATATATATATATATATATATATATATATATATATATATATATATATATATATATATATATATATATATATATATATATATATATATATATATATATATATATATATATATATATATATATATATATATATATATATATATATATATATATATATATATATATATATATATATATATATATATATATATATATATATATATATATATATATATATATATATATATATATATATATATATATATATATATATATATATATATATATATATATATATATATATATATATATATATATATATATATATATATATATATATATATATATATATATATATATATATATATATATATATATATATATATATATATATATATATATATATATATATATATATATATATATATATATATATATATATATATATATATATATATATATATATATATATATATATATATATATATATATATATATATATATATATATATATATATATATATATATATATATATATATATATATATATATATATATATATATATATATATATATATATATATATATATATATATATATATATATATATATATATATATATATATATATATATATATATATATATATATATATATATATATATATATATATATATATATATATATATATATATATATATATATATATATATATATATATATATATATATATATATATATATATATATATATATATATATATATATATATATATATATATATATATATATATATATATATATATATATATATATATATATATATATATATATATATATATATATATATATATATATATATATATATATATATATATATATATATATATATATATATATATATATATATATATATATATATATATATATATATATATATATATATATATATATATATATATATATATATATATATATATATATATATATATATATATATATATATATATATATATATATATATATATATATATATATATATATATATATATATATATATATATATATATATATATATATATATATATATATATATATATATATATATATATATATATATATATATATATATATATATATATATATATATATATATATATATATATATATATATATATATATATATATATATATATATATATATATATATATATATATATATATATATATATATATATATATATATATATATATATATATATATATATATATATATATATATATATATATATATATATATATATATATATATATATATATATATATATATATATATATATATATATATATATATATATATATATATATATATATATATATATATATATATATATATATATATATATATATATATATATATATATATATATATATATATATATATATATATATATATATATATATATATATATATATATATATATATATATATTTGGATATTTTAGTGTCATTAATCATATCATTATTTGTGTTATATTTTTAAAAAACACCTTAGATAGTTGTATTTTGTTTGAGTTGAAGAAACATTTGCCATGCAAAATAAATTATATGTTTGAATTAATATTTTAGCGGAAAACCCGAAAAAACCCAAACGATCCAAAAAATCCGAAAAAATCCAAAGTAAAAAAAGCTCGTATTTTATTGGTTTGATTTGGTTCATATATTTAAAAATCCCATACAAATGATTTCATTTGATATTTAAAAAATTCATACCAACCCAACCATATGCACGCCTAACGCGTGGTGTTTCTAAAAGTGTTTGATCTTAAATTTTGATCTTTGCTTAATAGATTCTTTAGAAAATATTTTTAATTTAAAATAATTCGCTAGGAAGATTTTATGTTGCTTATTATAAATAAATTATAGCTTTTGCCTATAAAAAAGAATTTGAAGTTGATTGAGCAGGTTCGCTGTCTTAAAATATCTTAACTGTCTTAAAATATCTTAAATTTTTGAGAGACAAAACTAATTTATGTTCGCAACAACTTCCCCAAACATTGTCTAGTGGATATTTTTTTCAAGCGAAGACTATTTATATTAAATCCGTTAAGCATGATTAAAAAAATAAATAATCAAGACCATTCTTTTTTAAGGCCATTTGTGAACTTAATCCCTTGTCAAGTCATTCATACAAATGCTCCTATTTTAGGTGGTAGTCAATTTTTTATTTTTAAATTTTATTCTACGACATTTTAAGTTTATGTCGAGCAATTTAGGTCTAAATAAATGATAATATGGTCAATAAATTTCCGTTAAATAAGCTGTATAAACAAAAATTAAAAACCATAGATTTTTAAAATAAATGTTATAGACCACTCTAAACTAAAACTTCAAAGAATGATGTAGAGTCTATAAGATTGAAAATTAGAATTAGTCTCAAGTTTCGACAGATGAATCGCCTCTATTTTCTTTTTTTCTTTTTTTAAATAAAGGAAAAGACTAACTTTTTTTTTGTTTTGTCCGTAGAACTTGTCAAGTTTAACCCAATATCCTAAATTCTTTTAAAAAAAAGAAGAGAACAAGTGATTTTGAGAAAAAAAAAATCTAATTATTCGATTGTTTTAAGATTTACCTTAAATGTTTATATTCTATGTATAAAAGGGGGGAAACTATCGAAATACTTTTAATTTTTTTTTAAATACATAACTTATTTTATCATATTTTTAAAAATTTCATAACATTTTAACAAACTACAAAAATCTTACTCTCTCCTATTCTCAGATACATCACTTTACGCGATATATTGAAACATACGCGGAGTGATGTACTGGAAACTGAGGCGATGTATCAAGATGTATCCAAAATTGGAACGCGTTGTATCCGAAATCGGAACGCATTGTATCAGAACGTTTTGGGATGTACCCTACTCTCGCATGTTCTCGGATACATCACTTTACACGATGTATCGTTCGATACATTATTTTACGCGATGTATCAGTTGGATATATCACTCTACACTATGTATCGGGACGTACATGATGTATCAGGACATTGAGTGATGTATGACACAGACGCATGTATCGGGACATTGGGTGATGTATCCGAAATACAAACGCGATGTATCGGGAAATTGACTAATGTATCCGAAATGGAAATGCGATGTATCGGACGTTGAAGGATGTATTCGAAACCGAAACGTGATGTATCCGGATGCAACCAAATTTAAGCGATTTTTGTAATTTGAAAAAGAGTAGAATAGGACCCTCATCAAAATGCATTCTTACTAAAGAAATTATTCATAGAATATGAGAAAATTATATTAAAGCATAATAAATTACTATCGTTTTTATTATACATCGATGGATCATTGCAACTAATTGTAATAACAATAATTTTAGTATGGTTTTTGGATCTAGAATGTTGAAATTGAACTCACTTTGAACTAGGTGTAAATATTCAAAATACAGAGTTTTTATCAAGAGCTTGTTTTTGCTGCTTGCCACAAGTGAAGTATCAAAGTTCTATACAAATTACAAACCAACTAGTAAAGACACCATAACTAGATACTTCACAGTATAAGGTTGGAGATTCATTCCTTTTAGTAATTCTACACATTTTCTTTATCAAAAAGGTAAATAGTTGAAATCGAATCCACACACGTGCGAAAGACTTCCATCGATAACACTAAACTATAAACATCACGAGTCGTATATATGTACTGAAAGTTAATCCTCAGAATCTGAATAAGGTGGACAAGATCCATCATCTACATTGGCTAGTGGATTATACTGGGGAGAATCTGGATCAATGCATCCCGGTACTAGATCAAGATTGCAACGATCACCCTGCATTAGAATCGTGTCCCTTCTTATCAATACTAGGTTTGAAATGAAACTCGAATAAAAATATATAGAGAAAGATGATTCTACTTACGCCATCCACATTCAAATTACCAACCATAGCACATCTTGTGATCAAGATACTCGAGTCGGGGAAGATTGCCCTGTCACAGGCACCCTCCTGGCTCAACTCTTGTGTAAGACCCTGCATAACAAAATAATGACATATCACTCTTCAAAAGAAACTACGAGCATCATACAACTAGGCTATGTAGTACGAATACTGCACCCTAGATGGCAAAAGTCCAGTGGCCGATAGCATCACTAGCTTAGGCTCTGACACCCTAGTACATGACACGTAACAAGGAATCCCTTGTGGACCAGTTAGGACGACCTTGTTACATTTTTTTTCCTCGAGCACAAGAGTCACATGGATAGGTGATAAAGAAATAGAGACCAAATTACCATCCCACAAACGACGTGGGACTCCAACAATAAGTCCATATCAAAATCTGTATTGTAATTCATCGCGCTTGCAGCACAATTCAAGAACCAAACTTTAGGCATTAGTGTCATATAAAGAGGTCAAAATCGTTCATAATACGAGTACCTCAGTTTGTTAACTAAAAGACTAGAACTTGAATGTTTGCTACCTCAGTGAAGAATTCAGTTGGTTTATTTCTCCAAGCCTTGGGGACTTGAAATTGTAGTCTATAGGGACCATCCCATTCGGTTCCATTTGTGAACGAGAAGATCAAACTAAGAGCTGCAAACAGATGGATAAAAGGTAAAAATCGGAAGCTAAACGATTTATTCTTCTAAAATGCAACAAAGGGAAGTTTCTTAAATAAAAGCCTAAAACTCACCATGCTTGGGAATACATAACTGAATCGTATAAATAGGAGGATCGGCTTTTCCTCTGATTTTCTCGAGCATTATCCTAGGCTCACCACCACACATGATAGGCTGGTTAAAACCTCCTGAATTCGAATCTCAACAATTCAGCATTTTGGTTCTAATTTTAGAATGAAGACAATTGCAAATAGGAACGAAAAGAAGAACGAAACCTGTTGAATAAGTTATGTGAATTTGAAATATACATGAACTTACCATTAAATGCAATTCCAAAATCTTCATTAGGTACCATATTGCTTGCAGCTGGATTGTAAAAAAGCTTCAGTCTCTCTCCCTGTCAAAAAAAAATGAAAATAATAAACATTTAGGACCTCGATTACTAAGCATTCAGAAACATTATGTTATAAAAGATATATTCATTTTTTTTCCGGGATATTTGAACATACTGCAGTTGGAGGAAGACCATTCATTGTTTTCCAATATACTGGTGATATTCCAAGGTCAAATTTAGCCCATGAAGGAAGCACATATCTGTAACACCAACGTTGGCGAATGTCAAACTTATATAGTTCTATATCATGTATATATAGATAGAGCAATCACTTTCTGTTAAATTACAATAGATACTGTCGTTACTTTATCAGTATATATATATGTTAGTTCATCGAGTCGATGCTAACAAAACTCAGTATGTCTCATTAAAAGACGGAAGACAAGAGAATGAATAAGCTTACTCTTTGATTTCCTCTGCAGGGGAAGTTGCAACTGCCGCAGCAACTACACCCCTATGGATCCTTACTAGTTTCCTTGTAGCTGGATAATATGTTCTCAAGTGCGCGCCCATAAAACTTGTAGCTACATGTTGAATATACAGATACATTAGAGAAATGAAATTATGCCAATGAAATGGTTGAGTTCTGTTTTTTTTTTCTTTTTGATTTGTTCCGTATCAGCTTTGGAGCCCGATTAATTTGCACTCACTAAGTTTCTATGGGGTAATTTGTGTGTTAGATTAAATCGTTACGCAAATTAAACTATGCCACAATCCCTATTCATTGGGATTGACTATATGAATCCTCTGTATTCATTCTACTATATTTTGATTCTTCTTCATTCCAATACAAAATTATCCAAATTACAACATATTAAAGTAAATATATGCAGATCGAGGAAAAAAAAAATAGAAAAGGCAACAAGGTGCACAAAACATCTCGCGTTAGCCGAGTCTGGGGAAGGGCTGCACCCGCCCCTTAGAGATGTGATGTAGACAGTCTATCCTAATTACAAGTATTAGTGACTATTTTAACGGCTCAAACCCCTTACCTATAATTCACACGAAGACAATTTTACTGTTGCTTCGATGCTTTCTTTTCACATATCGAGAAAGAAAAAGGAATGTTACAGAAATTGTGTATCTTACCATATATATTTGAAACAGAGGGACTTGTATTAGTATTAGAAGCAGAACGAGTTGCAGAAAATAAAGAGGGACTTGTTGATGCTGCAGCCATTTTGGAAGCTGTAGGATGAGAAAGATAGAAATTATTCCAAATATAATAAATATAAGAAGGATAACATATTGTAAGGTATAAATTTGCAACCACACAAAATACTAACTTCTTTTTTTTCTTCTTAAATAAAAATATCTCTTAACCCCAAAACAAGACAAATCACTTCATTTTCACACTTTAGCATGAATCTTCCAACTCCCAAAAAATCTTCTATCTTAAGATCAACTTATTCAATTATCATCTAAAGACTGAGATTTAAATGCTCAGATATTTTTCATTCTAGTAATCGAGAAATACGCTATTAAAAATCTTCGAATTATAGAAAAAATTCAGAAAGAAGAATAAGGAGAACAAACACAATTGTACCCATACTGGTGATTTTCCAAGGTCAAATTTAAAATTGACACAATATTTCACTTAGATATCTTAATTACACGATGTTCATTTAGACATCTCATTTACGGTTTGAGATTTTGCAATGTTATTTTAATACTTTTTTTAATATCAGTAAAAATATATAATATGTATTACACTCGCGAATGACATGTAAAGTGATGAATTAAAGAATGAAATTTCACATTTGTGTGAAAATTAATTTTTAAATAATTAATTTAAAAAAAATTAAATAATAACTAATAAATTAATGAAACATGACCTAAATAATTACAAAATAGAATAAAATTTAAATCATTAAAAGAAACACCCCACTCCTGTCTTCTTTAAATGCCCAAACATCTGCCCGCACACCAAGTCCCCTTGCCCCGTCTTCTCCAAATCCGGCGCACACTAGTTTACTATACTTTCTCTCTTCTTCTTTCTTTTTTTTTGTTGATAAATAGCTTGATAGAAAAAATCGGAGATTTGGGTTAGTTTAAAGAATTTATTTAGCTTAATTTAGAGAAATTTACTTTATTATTTTGCTGAAACTTTCATTCACAATGGATGAAATATAACACGGGTAAATTGTGGTTGAAAAAAAAAAAGAAAAAAAAAATTAACTAAAGAATAATTCACGCGCTGGTTAATGAGTGTATCACACTCATTATGCTATGTAAGCAAAAAGTCTCAAAATGACATAATGAAATCTTACGTGTATAAAATAAACATAATCCAGTTAAGGTGTCTAAGTGAAACATTGTGTCGACTTTAAGGGAACACCGATGGATTAAATTTTTTGTTTGTGGTTGGTTATATTTCATACATTAAAATTTGTTATAAGCAAATTGACTAGCCCATTTAGGAGTGGTCGTATGGTATATGCCGAATTACTTTCATATCAAATTTTTGATATCATGATAATAGTACCATTATATTTGATATGGTATATGATATATATTTTATTTTTTTAGGTATTTGATATGATATATGATATTTAGAAACATATCGAAATATCAAATATCATATCGAAGCATAGAGTTACATAATTAATATATATATATAGTTGAGTAATTTTATTGATACAAAATAAAGTCCAATAACTTTATTAGTTAAAATCTTAAAATTGATTAGTAACCTTTTGAGATATTAACTCGTCTGTTCATGAATCTAATATCAAATTACAGAACAATTGATTCGAGAGTGAGCACAATAAGTATATATTTCTTTGGTGCTAAATTATTACACACTTAATATATAATTTTACAAGTAGTGTGCAGAAGATTTGGCAAAAATCTTCAAAATGGTAGAATTTAACCCAAACTGAATCAAATTATGTGCACTCTATACCATGTCATCAGGTTGAGCATAAACCTATACAAATCTGCTTAGAAAAAAATGGTGAATGTAATAGAAAATAAACTTAGCAGAAAACTCGCGAACACGATATTTGAGGAAGATGAAGGAGGTGGGATGCTGCCTGCTGGAGTATTTGAGGCTGAGGAATTGGAACTTGAAACTTTAATGGCCATTTTTTGACCAGCTAAACAGTGCTCACCAACAGTGCAAATATAATAATGATCACCAAGAGTTTGAACTGTTATTTTTGCAGGCCCTTTCTTGATTGCTTCACCTATAGAATTTTGTGTACTGCATTCTTCATATGAACTTCTTGATACTTCTTGTACATCATGGTTTCCTTGCGTAAATTTGAATACTGGTCCCGAATTCATCATAAAATGTTAGCCAAAAGTTTTATAATTTGATTCTACTATCAAAACTGACAATTGAAAGCAGACCATGGTAGTATATTATCTCTCTCCGTTTACAAAAAAATGACCATATTTCCTCTTTAGTCTGTTTAAAAAAGAATGACTCTTTTCTATTTTTTGACAATATTTAACAATTTTAACTTTCCACGTGATATACTTAACACCACAAAATTAAACGACATTTTAGTATATTTGACATAACTGTAATTATTCTTTATTTTTTTCTGAAGCATGCTTCTTAAAGTTCAAAATAATCACAAATGGTGATTCTAAGACTTCTTTTTTTAGAATTCATACCACTAGACTATATGTAGCGACATTTTATTAATAATACAATTAAAAAAAAAAACTTAACAGAGATAAGTCAATTCTATTGAGGTAAGAAATCTTTATATTAATCCGTATAAAAAAAAATAATAGCTAAAAAAAATTAAGTATTTTATGATTATCACAAATTCATAATACACTTTATGATGTTATTACAAATTAGCATGTTAAATACTATAGAAATATAAAAGCCATGATGAGATTTGAGTAATTAAACTCAAACTTAGTTTTGGAAATGTTGGAGAGTTTATAGTTTTAATGTTAAAGAGTTCTTTTTTAACCGTATAAGGAATTTCTAGACCATTGTTTTGTATACATAAGTAGATTTTTACGGGTTAAGTATGAATCAGATACGAGATTTTTTGTTTAAATGGGTTAAATTTAATATCTTTAATTTTTTGGCTTTGAAAATTACATGTCACATTATTAAAAAGTGGTCGAATGCATCATAGTTTTTGAATAAGTGATCTTTTAAGTGAATTAACAAAAAATCAGCACCATTTTAATACATGACAGAAAAAATTAACATTTTGGTGGTAAGTACTGTTTCTGTCCTTTGTTTTTTATTCTTAATCAAGAGGTTTTGGGTTCGAGTCTTCTTGGATACAATATCATCTTTGTTAGGAAATACTTTATTCTCAGTGTGAAACTTTTAGTCATGATTTCAATTTTAATTGGATTCAATGTAGGTATATCAGACGCCGGATAAGAAACCGAGAATTAAAAAACTAGATACGTTATCTTTTAAATCAAAAGAAGGAATGATTTTGTTCACTTATTTACTTTAAAATATTTTGATAATTATCTTTTATTTTAAATCATAAAATATAAAAACAATCAAACGAATTAAAACAGAAAGAATACCTAAAGTATCACCAATTTTGATTGAATTTGCATCAGCCCACATCGAATAAGCTGCAGCACCATTAATTGGTATAGACCAACCAAAGCTATCCCCAACTATATGTTCTGTTTGTGCTATTGTGATTTGTAGCAAAATTGCCATAATTAAAGCACCACAAACAATTTTCTCCATCTTCTCTATTTTTCTTTTTTTTTTTAAAAAAAAATAAAAATAATTGTGATAGAAAATGCTCTAGTTTTTTGCAACCAAAAAAAAAAAAAAAGATTGTAGGTTACTAGAGATATCCTATCTGAGACCTATGCTTATTTGTTATGAAAAAAATTGCTATATATATGTATAATAGAAGAATTTTAATTGGTCTTAACTTGATGTCAAAGGAAATCCACTCCATTAGCAGCAAGTGCGCACAGCCACTACTTTCCATCTAGAACAATTGTTTTTATTGTTCGAAAGTAAAACAATTTATGTTTGACAGAAATTCATACATGAGATTTTTAAATTTTTTGAAATGGAATTTATATATTCATAAACTACGTAAGAAAATATTATAAGTCACAGTAATTGATAATTTTAAATATTTAAAAAATACACGAAAAATTTACAATCAAAAAATTTGAACAGGTGATTCAAAATAAAAGAAATATAGGCTTGATAGTTGATCATACAAACATGGACTTTATATAAAATAGAACAATTTTTTAGCTACACTTACATTGGACAATAGACATCAACTATGAAAACCAAACACAAACTCAACAACTAGTTCAAACATAAAGACCCTGCATATAATTTTTTCACCAGCTTAACAACTAACTGAAATCAAATAAAAGACTCAATATACTATTTTTAACCAACAATAGACTCTGCATATAAAGTAATAAGGATTTCAAATGGCTATTTTATCTCCAAAGAAACAAAACTTGACCTCTTTTTCATATTCGTCGAAGTTTTTGACCATGGAATTTCTTCCTCCTCCTCCTCTTCTTCTTCCTATTCTTCTTCTTCCTCTTCTCTTCCTCTTCCTCTTCCTCTTCCTCTTCTTCTCCATATTGCTGCTCCCAGTACAACAAATTCAATTGCCTACTAAACTCATAAATCTCACATGTCATTCCAAAATGTAAATATTTACAATTGACACAAAAAAGTTTCTAACACATAGGACATGCCCTAATTGGATATCCCTGTTGAACATCAATCAATTTACCCATACAATCCATATAAGGGCAATCAATAAATAGTGGAAAAGCCAAAACTTTTATTAGACGACTAACATCTCTTACTCTAATAAGAAAATCGATCGGCATTATTTAATTGATATCTAAAATTTCCTTGCAATAAGAAGTAGGACACCTTATAGAAATCTCATGGATAACCTCATCGACATTTTTACCTATATAATTATGTATGCATTCTTCACAGTAACAATGATTGCAATAAGTGCCCCACATCATTATGTTTGACAGCGAAAATACATCTTCACAGATTTCACAGAAAGTACATGAAGATTCCCCCTCTTGAGTAATACTATTCTTTAGGTTAAGTGAATCTGGAACAACAGAATACTTAATTTCTATAGGTTTTTTACCAACACCATAATTAGAGCTTGATTCCAAGTTTTTACCAGAATGAAACTGAGCTGAGTAGAAGAGGATATTTTGCAACTCAATAGCATCATCTCCGCTCTTATAGCCATTGTTATATTCAGTGATAGCAATGAAATCAGAACTAAGCTAGGTAGGATCAACTTCAACTTCGTTGGAGTTCAAGATTTGTAAATCTGTTGATTCCATATAAATTTGATTGGAATTTACGATTCACAAATCTGTTATTTCCATTTCAACTTGATTGAAATTCGCAATTTATGAATTTGTTGATTCCATTTCTACATCGCTGGCTCCGGCATATCTCTGAATATTGTGTCTTCTATGGAGTCTTCGGAAATTCTTCGACCCTTTTGATGATGACACCCTTTTGTTCTTGATCTTTGGCTTCGGCTGCAAGAATTTGGATATGATAGGGCTCTTTATTTTGCTGTCAGCAGAACCTTACATTTCTTGCTCAGTACACACACACAAACACACGCACAGCGCGCGCGCACACACATTTACACATGCGCAGCACGCACGCACGCACGCACACATCAAATTCTTGTTTTTATTTAACTTTTTAGGGTTTCAGAATTAATTTGGATTATACCAAATTTAAAATATATTAATAATATATGTGCGATTTGGTATGCCCTGTAAGCCAAGTGAAACGGTCAATAAGATCATGCCACATGTTCAAAAGTGATACAACATATCTAGTCAAATTAACCACGTTTGAGAACACGTATCGTGTACAATTGACGTGTTTCAACCATTAAACAATTTAAACTAAAATTTTATTAGTAAAAAAAATCATACTAATCATAATTCTTTCCTCTAAACAAGACTAACATGTTCAAACTAATCAAATATCATCATGTCAATTTCAGCCTAATCTATCGGGAAAAAAATCCCTCATCACAATTGTTCCGTCCCAACAAAAATGACATATTTCATTTAATCAAATACCATTATAGCAACCAAAATATGGTAAAAGAAGGTTGTCTTGGCCATATAAGTTTAACCCATGTAGAAGTTGCATGATCTAGCTAATCAAATATTGTCATGAGAATTTTAATTTGATTGGTCAAGAAGAATTTGTTATCTCTTCCATCTTGATATAAGGACATGTTTGAGTCAATCAATATCGTCATGTCAACGTCAATATGAACGAAAAGAGTTTGTCCTTGTCATAATTCTTCTAACCTACAACTATAATAAGGATTTTCTTAATTTAAGAGGCTAGAGGATCTCGAGGATCAAATGCTATAAGTTCTCTATGAAGATCAAGGATGAAGGTAAATTAAATACCTAAGTATTCAAGACAAATGTAATATTATGGTCTTAAAAGAAAAAAATTGACATATATTTGTCCATCAAAGTGTTTTTAGTGAATCAAATTCAAATTCAACACAAATTCGAAACTAAACTCATAAATCTCACATGTCATTCCAAAATGTAAATGTTTACAATTGACACAAAAAAGTTTCCAACACTTAGGACATGCCCTAATTTGGTATCCATGTTGATCATCAATAAATTTACCCATACAATCCATATAAGGGCAATCAATAAATAGTGAAAAACCAAAACTTTTATTAGACGACTGACATCTCTTACTCTAATAAGAAAATCGACCGGCATTATTAAATTGATATCTAAAATTTCCTTTTAATCATAAGTAGGACACCTTATAGCAACCTCTTGGATAACTTCATCGACATTTTTGTTGGGAATTAAACACACAACACACACAAATAATCTAGAGAAAAGAGAAACGAAACACAAACGGGACACACAAGAATTTAACGTGGTTCGGTTTCCCTACTCCACGACTGTAACAGGAGGATTTTTATTTCACTTGTGCTACTTTAGAGTTACAAATACAAGGATCATATTTATAGGAAAACCAAATAGTTAACCTAGGGTTTCAGTAATGGGTCGGGCCGGCTCACAAGCCTCCACAAAGCCCAACAATCTCCCACTTGGAGGCTTGAAGAATTTCAACTGCCATCCACTTAGAACACTTGTATGTCTAGTAATCTTTTTCAACTCTCTCCTGCTACAGCGGCCTTCTCATCAGTCAACTGAAAGGCCCGTTGAAGCTCCCCGAAGCTTCAACACATCAGTCACGGCTGAAACTGCCCTTGACTCGTCCTCGGTCCCTACCGGCTCCCACTTGAGACACGAACTGCCGGATCCTAGAACTCCCTGAGAACAAACACTCTCCATACTCAGCAAGAAATTTTCTGGAGACGTATCAACAGCTGGAATACTGGTTCTCTTGACCCACTGTCTTCTAGGAGCCTTGGCTGAAGCACGGCCGGTGCTCCCACTGCCACAAACGCCTCTGACTGGTCTTCCTGAACCTTTCCTTGCTCGTTCATCCTGAATCTGACCTGTGGCTCTGGGTTTCTTTCTTGCAAAGACAACCTTCTTCTGCCCACGAGATTCTGTGAACCGGACTTTGTTTTTCTTCTGAACTGGGACGGTCACTCCCTCAGACGGTAATCCGACAATATACAACGATCCTCTTTTTGTTCCACGAGCCATGACAAGATTGCCCCTCACGACCTTCCACTGCCCATTTCCGAACTTCACATGATGTCCCTGTTCATCCAACTGCCTAACAGAAATCAAACTTTTCGTCAAGCTTGGAACAACTCTGACATCCTTCAAGGTCCAGAAACCGACTGGCGTCTTCAGCACCATGTCACCCATGCCCGTAACATCAAGAGCTCTATCGTCTGCAAGCCTTACCTTTCCAAAGTCTCCAATAACCAGATTCTGCAATGCTTCACTGCTGTGGGTAGCGTGAAAAGAAGCACCAGAATCCATGACCCAGGAATCCACATTGCTCTCCGCGCAACAGATAAACAAATCCTCGTTGACGCTGTCTTCTGCAATGTTGACTTGTTTGTCTTTCTGGCATTGATTCCTGAAATGCCCCACCTCCTTGCAGTTCCAACATGTTACACCTGAGCCATCCCGAGCCTTTGACTGACTCCTTCTTCGGTTCCTGCTCCCACTACCTCTGTTATTTCCTCTGCCTCTGACGACGTTTAGCATATCACCTGATGATTCTCCAGAACTCCTTCTTCTGACATCCTCGCCAAGAACGAGATCACGAATCTTCTCAAAGGTGAATCCATTAGGTCCCACTGAACTGGCAACTGCTGTAACCGTTCCGGACCAACTGTCAGGCAATGATGATAACAGTAGTAAAGCTTGAACTTCATCATCGAACTTAATGCCAACTGACAAAAGTCTGGCTAAGATCGAATTCAATGAGTTGATGTGCTCGGTAACTGAACTGCCTTCCTTCATCTTTGTGTTCACCAACTCTCTAATCAGAAAAATTTTGTTTGCTGCAGATGGCTTCTCGTACATGTTAGACAAGGCTTCCAAGATGCCTTTCGCTGTCTTCTCCTTAAGAATGTTGAACGCAACATTCTTGGTCAACGAGAGTCGGATAACTGACATAGCTTTCCGATCCAAAACTGCCCACTCTGCATCAGACAATTTTCCTTGCTTGTCACCCAACACTACGTCCAAATCTTTCTGAACCAGCAAATCTTCAATCTGCATCTTCCACCAACTGAAATCTGTACCATCGAACTTCTCAATTCGGAACTTCCCATCTTCTGCCATCTCAAAGGACTTCGGCAATTCCCTTAACGGCGTCTACAGACAGCGGGCGGCGATTTGGACGATGCTCACGATCTGGACGCTCGCGGCTGGATCTGAGGCTCCTCGACGCGGCGGCCACTGGAACGGCGCGACGGACAGCACACGGACGACGGCTGTTCGCACCCTGCGCGGTTCTCCTAGCCGGCTGCTGCTTGAGGTTACCCACACGGTAACGGCGGCTACTCCTCCCTGCACACAGTTCTTCACACAAGAACCCTAGGTGACAATTTCTCACAGTTTGTGTTACAATGTTGTTGAAACCTCGCTCTGATACCAATTGTTGGGAATTAAACACACAACACACACAAATAATCTAGAGAAAAGAGAAACGGAACACAAACGGGACACACAAGAATTTAACGTGGTTCGGTTTCCCTACTCCACGACTGTAACAGGAGGATTTTTATTTCACTTGTGCTACTTTAGAGTTACAAATACAAGGATCATATTTATAGGAAAACCAAATAGTTAACCTAGGGTTTCAGTAATGGGTCGGGCCGGCTCACAAGCCTCCACAAAGCCCAACATTTTACCTATATAATTATGTATGCATTCTTCACAGTAACGATGATTGCAATTGGTGCCCCATATCATTATGTTTGACAGCGAAAATACATCTTCACAGATTTCACAGAAAGTACATGAAGATTCCCCCTCTTGAGTAATACTATTCTTTAGGTTAAGTGAATCTGGAACAACAGAATACTTAATTTCTATAGGTTTTTTACCAACACCATAATTAGAGCTTGATTCCAAGTTCTTACAAGAATGAAACTGAGCTGAATAAAAGAGGATATTTTGCAACTCAATAGCATCATCTCCGCTCTTATAGCCATTGTTATATTCAGTGATAGGAATGAAATCAGAACTAAGCGAGGTAGGATCAACTTCAACTTCGTTGGAGTTCAAGATTTGTAAATCTGTTGATTCCATATCAATTTGATTGGAATTTACGATTCGCAAATCTGTTGTTTCCATTTCAACTTGATTGGAATTCGCGATTTATGAATTTGTTGATTCCATTTCTACATCGCTGGCTCCGGCATATCTCTGAATATTGTATCTTCTATGGAGTCTTCGGAAATTCTTCGACCCTCTTGATGATGACAACCTTTTGTTCTTGATCTTTGGCTTCGGCTGCAAGAATTCTGATATGATAGGGCGCTTTATTTTGCTGTCAGTAGAACCCTACATTTCTTGCTCAGTACACACACACAAACACACACACAGCGCGCACGCACGCACACATACACACACGCAGCACGCATGCACAGACACACACATCAAGTTCTTGTTTTTATTTAAATTTTTAGGGTTTTAGAATTAATTTGGATTATACCAAATTTAAAATATATTAATAATATATGTGCGATTTGGTATGCCCTGTAACCCAAGTGAAACGGTCAATAAGATTATGCCACATGTTAAAAGTGATACAACGTATCTAGTCAAATTAACCACGTTTGAGAACACGCCTCGTGTACAATTGACGTGTTTCAACCATTAAACAATGTAAACTAAAATTTTATTGGTAAAAAAAATCATCCTAATCATAATTCTTTCCTCTCAACAAGACTAACATGTTCAAACTAATCAAATATCATCACGTCAACTTCAGCCTAATCTATCAGGAAAAACATCCCTCATCACAATTGTTCCATCCCAACATAAATGACATATTTAATTTAATCAAATACCATTATAGCAACCAAAATATGGTAAAAGAAGGTTGTCTTGCCCATATAAGTTTCACCCTAGTAGAAGTTGCATGATCTAGCTAATCAAATATTGTCATGAGAATTTTAATTTGATTGGTCAAGAAGAATTTGTTATCTCTTCCATCTTGATACAAGGACATGTTGAGTCAATCAATATCATCATGTCAACGTCAATATGAACGAAAAGAGTTTGTCCTTGTCACAATTCTTCTAACCTACAACTATAATAAGGATTTCTTAATTTAAGAGGCTAAAGGATCTCGAGGATCAAATGCTATAAGTTCTCTATGAAGATCAAGGATGAAGGTGAATTAAATACCTAAGTATTCAAGACAAATGTAATATTATGGTTTTAAAAGAACAAATTCACATATTTTTATCCATCAAAGTGTTTTTTGTGAATCAAATTCAAATTCAACACAAATTCGAAACTAAACTCATAAATCTCACATGTCATTCCAAAATGTAAATATTTACAACTGACACAAAAAAGTTTCCAACACTTAGGACATGCCCTAATTGGGTATCCATGTTGATCATCAATCAATTTACCCATACAATCCATATAAGGGCAGTCAATAAATAGTGAAAAAGCCAAAACTTTTATTAGACAACTGACATCTCTTACTCTAATAAGAAAATCGACCGGCATTATTAAATTGATATCTAAAATTTCCTTGCAATCAGAAGTAGGACACCTTATAGCAACCTCTTGGATAACCTCATTGACAGTTTTACCTATATAATTATGTATGCATTCTTCACAGTAACGATGATTCCTATTGGTGCCCCACATCATTATGTTTGACAGCGAAAATACATCTTCACAGATTTCACAGGAAGTACATGAAGATTCCCCCTCTTGAGTAATACTATTCTTTAGGTTAAGTGAATCTGGAACAACAGAATACTTAATTTCTATAGGTTTTTTACCAACACCATAATTAAGAGCATGATTCCAAGTTCTTACCAGAATGAAACTGAGCTGAATAAAAAAGGATATTTTGCAACTCAATAGCATCATCTCCGCTCTTATAGCCATTGTTATATTCAGTGATAGCAATGAAATCAGAACTAAGCGAGGTAGGATCAACTTCAACTTCGTTGGAGTTCAAGATTTGTAAATCTGTTGATTCCATATCAATTTGATTGGAATTTACGATTCGTAAATCTGTTGTTTCCATTTCAACTTGATTGGAATTCGCAATTTATGAATTTGTTGATTTCATTTCTACATCGCTGGCTCCGGCATATCTCTGAATATTGTGTCTTCTATGGAGTCTTCGGAAATTCTTCGACCCTCTTGATGATGACAACCTTTTGTTCTTGATCTTTGGCTTCAGCTGCAAGAATTTGGATATGATAGGGCGCTTTATTTTGCTGTCAGTAGAACCCTACCTTTCTTGCTCAGTACACACACACAAACACACACACATACACACGCACAGCGCGCGCGCACGCACACATACACACACGCAGCACGCACGCACGAGCACACACGCAGCACGCGCGCGCACACACACATCAAGTTCCTGTTTTTATTTAACTTTTTAGGGTTTTAGAATTAATTTGGATTATACCAAATTTAATATATATTAATAATATATGTGAGATTTGGTATGCCCTGTAAGCCAAGTGAAACGGTCAATAAGATCATGCCACATGTTAAAAGTGAAACGACGTATCTAGTCAAATTAACCACGTTTGAGAACACGCCTCGTGTACAATTGACGTGTTTCAACCATTAAACAATGTAAACTAATATTTTATTGGTAAAAAAAATCATCCTTATCATAATTCTTTCCTCTCAACAAGACTAACATGTTCAAACTAATAAAATATCATCATGTCAACTTCAGCCTAATCTATCGGGAAAAAAATCCCTCATCACAATTATTCCGTCCCAACATAAATGACATATTTATTTTAATCAAATACCATTATAGAAACCAAAATATGGTAAAAGAAGATTGTCTTGACCATATAAGTTTCACCCTTGTAGAAGTTGCATGATCTAGCTAATGAAATATTATCATGAGAATTTTAATTTGATTGGTCAAGAAGAATTTGTTATCTCTTCCATCTTGATACAAGGACATGTTTGAGTCAATCAATATCATCATGTCAACGTCAATATGAACGAAAAGAGTTTGTCCTTGTCACAATTCTTCTAACCTACAACTATAATAAGGATTTTCTTAATTTAAGAGGCTAGAGGATCTCGAGGATCAAATGCTATAAGT
This sequence comes from Solanum pennellii, assembly GCF_001406875.1. Taxonomy (NCBI): domain Eukaryota; kingdom Viridiplantae; phylum Streptophyta; class Magnoliopsida; order Solanales; family Solanaceae; genus Solanum; species Solanum pennellii. The sequence continues at coordinate 57,897,596 of NC_028648.1, forward strand.
TCTCTATGAAGATCAAGGATGAAGGTAAATTAAATACCTAAGTATTCAAGACAAATGTAATATTATGATTTTAAAAGAACAAATTCACATATTTTTGTCCATCAAAGTGTTTTTTGTGAATCAAATTCAAATTCAACACAAATTCGAAACTATACTCATAAATCTCACATGTCATTCCAAAATGTAAATATTTTCAATTGACACAAAAAAGTTTCCAACACTTTGGACATGCCCTAATTGGGTATCCATGTTGATCATCAATCAATTTACCCATACAATCCATATAAGGGCAATCAATAAATAGTGGAAAAGCCAAAACTTTTATTAGACGACTGACATCTCTTACTCTTATAAGAAAATCGACCGGCATTATTAAATTGATATCTAAAATTTCCTTGCAATCAGAAGTAGGACACCTTATAGCAACCTCTTGGATAACCTCATCGACATTTTTACCTATATAATTATGTATGCATTCTTCACTGTAACGATGATTGCAATTGGTGCCCACATCATTATAATTGACAGCGAAAATACATCTTCACAGATTTCACAGAAAGTACATGAAGATTCCTTCTCTTGAGTAATACTATTCTTTAGGTTAAGTGAATCTGGAACAACAAAATACTTAATTTCTATAGGTTTTTTACCAACACCATAATTAAGAGCTCGATTCCAAGTTCTTACCAGAAACAAACTGAGCTGATTAAAAGAGGATATTTTGCAACTCAATAGCATCATCTCCGCTCTTATAGCCATTGTTATATTCAGTGATAGCAATGAAATCAGAACTAAGCGAGGTAGGATCAACTTCAACTTCGTTGGAGTTCAAGATTTGTAAATCTGTTGATTCCATATCAATTTGATTGGAATTTACGATTCGTAAATCTGTTGTTTCCATTTCAACTTGATTGGAATTCGCGATTTATGAATTTGTTGATTCCATTTCTACATCGCTGGCTCTGGCATATCTCTGAATATTGTGTCTTCTATGGAGTCTTCGGAAATTCTTCGACCCTCTTAATGATGACAACCTTTTGTTCTTGATCTTTGGCTTCGGCTGCAAGAATTTGGATATGATAGGGTGCTTTATTTTGCTGTCATTAGAACCCTACATTTCTTGCTCAGTACACACACACATACACACGCACAACGCGTGCAAGCACACATACACACACGCAGCACGCACGCACGCACGCACGAGCACACACGCAGCACGCACGCGCACAAACACACATCAAGTTCTTATTTTTATTTAACTTTTTAGGGTTTTAGAATTAATTTGGATTATACCAAATTTAAAATATATTAATAATATATGTGCGATTTGGTATGCCCTGTAAGCCAAGTGAAACGGTCAATAAGATCATGCCACATGTTAAAAGTGATACAACGTATCTAGTCAAATTAACCACGTTTGAGAACACGCCTCGTGTACAATTGACGTGTTTCAACCGTTAAACAATGTAAACTAATATTTTATTGGTAAAAAAAATCGTCCTAATCATAATTTTTTCCTCTCAACAAGACTAACATGTTCAAACTAATCAAATATCATCATGTCAACTTCAGCCTAATCTATCGGGAAAAAAAATCCCTCATCACAATTATTCCGTCCCAACATAAATGACATATTTATTTTAATCAAATACCATTATAGCAACCAAAATATGGTAATATAAGGTTGTCTTGACCATATAAGTTTCACCCTTGTAGAAGTTGCATGATCTAGCTAATCAAATATTGTCATGAGAATTTTAATTTGATTGGTCAAGAAGAATTTGTTATCTCTTCCATCTTGATACAAGGACATGTTTGAGTCAATCAATATCGTCATGTCAACATCAATATGAACGAAAAGAGTTTGTCCTTGTCACAATTCTTCTAACTTACAACTACAATAAGGATTTTCTTGATTTAAGAGGCTAGAGGATCTCGAGGATCAAATGCTATAAGTTCTCTATGAAGATCAAGGATGAAGGTAAATTAAATACCTAAGTATTCAAGACAAATGTAATATTATGGTTTTATAAGAACAAATTCACATATTTTTGTCCATCAAAGTGTTTTTTGTGAATCAAATTCAAATTCAACACAAATTCGAAACTAAACTCATAAATCCTTAAATTTATATTCCAAGAAATAGATAAGAGGACTAATAGAGACTTAAACACCAATTATTTTTAAATATAATATCATGATTATTATTATTTACTTGGCATGAACTTTTTGTCTACCTCTCATTCTTTTTTTTGCCATGTATGAAAATTATTATGCTCTCGTACTTTTATTTTACTTAACTCTGTTGACTTGAGAAAGTAACATTGTCTTGTTAGAAAAGAAATCTTAGTAACGACCACCGAGAAAGCATATTAATTTAAGAGAAAAAAATACAAACTTCTAAGAAGCAAATGAACTTTAAAAGAAATAATAATATAGTGAACTAATTTCAATATGTGAAGCGTTGAAATCGATTATCAAAAGCACAACAATATGCATGCATGATAGAAAGCTTGAGCAATCATAATGGAGTTTTAGTTAAATTGAAGGACAAATATGTTAAAAGTTCTAGTTCATTCCATTGTAATAGCAAAAACCATGTCCGAACCTACCACTAATTAAAAATTTTCTCAATTTAAATCTGCAAAGATATTATATACTAATACTATATATATAGGAAACGATGTGAACACATTGAACTCAAAATAAGAGTGTATTTGAATTGGATTTAAAAAGTAGCTTTTAAGTTAAAAATAAAAAATTAAAATGAAATTTCTTTTAAGTCGAAAAATAAAAGATAGCTACTTTTGATTTTTGACATTAAGTCTTTTTAAACGTATTTTAATTCATTTTTTACTTTTCCAAACACTTTTTAATTTATTTTAAGTCATTTTTGAGTAATCTGAAGTTATTTTTTATAATTGTCAAACACAAAATAAAAAACTGACTTAAAAATCAGTTTGACCAACTTTTAAATCAACCTAACACTCTCTAAGTTTTTGAAAAGAAAAGAAAGTAACTTACATCTTGTGTCATAAAAAAATACTATCATAAAAAGAATACGCCAATAAATTTCAAAGTTGATTCCGAAGAAGAAAAAGAAGAACCACTAAAATTGTAAGAAATAGTTTCTCTTTATATGAGTTCATGTTTATTCCAAATTTGTCACCTTAAGAGTATCAAGGAATTTACACCTATAACATTGAGCTTATAAGTTATCTGCAGGGGCGGATCTATATGTAAGCGAAGGGATACTGTCACAAGACCAAACTTCGTATGTATATATAATATGTACAATATATATTCAATTTGTCACCCCCAGTAACAAGCACATACACGGTGTCAGTGGTGAGAGGGCAAGTTTTCGGCTTCATTTTTGCGAATTCGATCCTAGAATTGCACAGTTTTATGTAAAGCTGCATTTTCATTCCTTTTGCCAAAAAGGCCCAAGCAATGTTTCGAACCCACAAAGCATTATTATTATTATTCCATATGATATCAACTGGTATCAAGTTTCTTTTATTTATTTTTAATCAAAGACCCCAGGGTCATTTTATTTTAACAAAGGAATAGAGTTTTTGGTGAAAATTATCTTTTAATTATGCCTTAAACTTAAATAATATTCGTAAAGTACTATTTTTAGCAGAAATCATTCTTCAAGTATTTAAAAGTGAACAGTTTTCATCCTTCTACTTGAATTTATTTAAAAAGATCCCACAAAAATCAAGTCACCCTTCGTAAATATTATTCTTTGATACAACAAAATACTATAGTGAACTTGAAATTGAGTTCAGCATTATGCAAAATCCTTTAATTTGTTAGTTCTTTTTTTCATTTATTTTTCATGTAATTTGATATTAAAAATGTTATAAATTGAAATATGTTTCTTCTTAATTGAATATGTTAGAAGCTGCGTTTTTTGGTGACTTCCTTTTCTAATAATGCAGAATGAAACTCAAATGCAAGACGTAATCAATATTATGATCACTTCTAGCCTAAAAATTTATTGATCTAAATACATCTTGGCTGTGAAAAAGGTAAAGATAATTAAGTTCTAGCTTTGTTTTTTTAGTACATAAGAAAAAGATTATAATATGTATTCTCATACCTTTCAAACATTTTTTATTTCAGTAAGCAATAGTATCTAAGATTTTAAATATTTTTTTCAAGACTACTTTTAGTAATGAAATTATGCAGGAAAAATTTTGTTGATAGTCACATAAACTACTTATGTTTTTGTAGGATTCCTTAATTTTTTGATATCTAACAGAAGAACGAAAATTATTCACTTTAAATACTAGAAGGATATTAATAGGTTTATACCACCATCTTACTAGAAGAGTCTCAAAAGTAGCGAAAATTATTGGACTATGTGACATAAGAGAATAAATACTAACAGAGATCTTAAAAAGTTCCTCCTATTATTGACCTGTGAGTCTTGGTTTCATATCATCTATAACACCTCAGAGTTCTCACCAAGTGCATGATATGATATAGTAACTAACAAAAAATAATTCAGAACTTCACAAAGTATATTAATAGGTCATATCTTCTAAAATCAGTATTAGTATTCATGACATAAAGAATGTAGCAAAAGTTATGATTGTCTAAGTCTTGAGCCTTGTAGCAACACTTAGCTTATCAAGATTGGTAATCTTTTTGCCTTTACTTGGAATAACTTGAAAGTTCATGTATTCCACTGGACCTGCAATCAACCAAGGGTTATCCATGGCTGCTGCCATTTGATATGTATCCTCTCCCAAATGAGTAGTCTTTGATAAAAATTGCACTTAGCATACACTAGTATAACAAATAAGTTGTTTCTAAGACTATGATGCTTTAACTTCATGGTTAATTGTTGATATGTATTCTTAATCATGGTAAAATCATGGTTTGTAACAAAACAATTTGTTGACATCTTCACTCTCCGTCAGTGAGAGAGGAAACACTCTAAGCCCTATTACATCCAAGTCCAAGTCAGGCCTCCCTACACAGCTTTTACACACTGCCCTTACCTTAGCTATATGGGCATGTGGATCCTCAGAAGGTAGCCCTGAAAACAAACCTCTAGCAGTGAGCATTTGCATCAGGCTACTAGTTACCACAAAGGTGTGGCCTGGTGGTAGAGGCGGCAAGACAAGTGGCCCATCGGAGTCTGCTATGTTGTCATAGCCTCTGTAGTATGCTTGGGGCCGTGGAGCGGGATTTTGTCCCCTCTGTTGGTGTTCACCCGGAGCATCGGGTAACAACTGACCATGAACATCAACCGGAGCTGGGATGTTCTGGTTTGGATCATCATCATTGATTCCCAAGTTTCGATTCATGTTGCGTAGTGTACGCTCTAATTCGTGACCGTAGGGAAACAAGGGTTCTCTTCCTCTCCGTGTATTTGGCATACAAGGA